>NW_017731353.1:4228921-4293036 GCF_001890085.2 Hipposideros armiger
CGGGCAGGGGGCTGTGGGAAGGCTGTCTTACAGAGCACAGCTCTGAAGGGTGAGTTTAGGTGAATGAATAACAGGGTACAGGAAAGGTGTGCTGGACAGAGGGAACAGCCTATGCAAAGAGGCGTGGATCAGGAGCGATAGCCGTGAGAGAAGCAGCAGGGTCAGAGCTGGGCTGTGGCCAGGCTGAGGGTCTTGCTTCCTCCTGAGGGCAATAGATTAGGAGGTCTGGGAGGGCTCCAGGCTGGATGGGGGTGGCCAGCAACGCCCCCAGTGGCATGTTGGGGATTGTTCTGGATTGAAATGGTGGACTCCTGTGATGGAAGGGGACTGGTGGGTGTTTGCACTAACACCCTAGTCGTGAGCAGCACATTTTGAGCAGGGTGATGAGAAATCAGATTGGGAGAGATGGGCAAACCTGGGCTGTTTGGGCAGAGATGTGTGTGCAGCCTTCCACTCGAGGGCGGTGGGAGAGGGTGCAGGAGAACCTGGAGGTCCGGGGCCCGTGCAGCGGGGTTCAGATCCTGGCTTCCCCCACTTTCACGCAGTGTGACGTCACCCCCATGCATCTCCATTTCCTCATCTGTACAGTGCGGGTAAAATAGAACCAGCTCATGGAGCAGTTAGAAGTGATGAGTAGGGTAATTCCAATCAAGTGCTCGGCATGAGCTGGGCACGTAGTGAGCGCTCAATGGAAGGCTTGTGGCCTAATTGTATGAGGATCAGACCTGTAGCGACGGCTCCTGCGGGCAGAGGAAGGTCAGTAGGAATAAATGTCAGCACAGAATAAAGAAACTTCTGAGCCGTCTCATCTATCCATGACGAAATGAGCTGGGCAGTGAGCTCCCCGTTCCAGGAGGTATTCAAGCCGAGACCATGAGATTAGGATTCTGGACGGGCTCCTGCCTGGAGCAGGTCCCTCCAAGGGAACCGTCAGGACTGAGGGTGGGTGGCGTTCAGAGCTGGTAGAATGAGTGGGTGCGGGTGTGGTCGGTCTGGCCCTGGCTTGAGTGGCTCGTGGGGTCCACGGAGAGACCCGCAGAGTAGCCCACATGCTGCTGGTAATAGCCACCAGCAGCTGTGTGCGCTGATGCATTTAGCCACCAGAGGGCAGTAGAGGCTTGTGTTAGAGACCCTCCTGGGCTGACCCTGGAGGAAGCAACTGTAGAGGGAGATGGCCATCCTGGCGTCCTCTGTTCCCCACCCTGTTCTGGCAGGGCTGTGGTTATGAGGACAACACCCCCTGCAGCAGCTGTGTGGCCCCTTGGGACTTGGGGATGTCCCTGCAGGTAATACTCAGGAGCAGTCAGACTTGAACTCTCACAGGGGACCTCCAAGACCAGCAGTGGGGCCACAGGGAAGTGGAGGCAGAGCTCCCTGGGAACCGCCATCTCTTCTAGGGGTTGATGGGCAAGGCAAACGCCTGTACCTCAGTTTCCCCTTCTGTGCCGCAATTTCCCCTTATTTACAGAACCTGAGGAAGCCCCCAACAGCTTCTGGAGACAATTTTCTAGAACTGAGGGTTTGCGTGGGGAGGACCAGGAAGGTCTGGGGTGGGGTCCAGAGAATCGTCAAGTCTGAGGGAGCGGGGCGCCGGTGAGGGAGGGGTTGGTGGCCTGGCTGGCTCGGGCCAGGCACCAGTGACCACATATCTGGAGGTGGGTGTCCTGAGCAAGCAAGTGAGATTCCTGTGGTCCCAGAAGGCAGACCCAGGGCCATGTGGGGTGAGGCCTGGAGGAGGCTGGCGACCCCAGAGGGAGACCCCAGTAGGACACTTGGCAGAACTTTCTCCAGGGGTTCACAGTGAAGAGAAAGAGCTGGGGTGTAAGCAGACAGCAGAGGGTCCCCCACAGCTATGGCTCTCCAAGGCCAGTCCTGAGGTTCTGGCCTCTGAATAAGTCAGCCGCTGGCCTCTCCCAGCTTCTGGCTCCTGAGTTGGGGATGGAGGGAACTAGGGCCTCGGGGGTCTTTGTTCCAGCCTCACGGATGTCACCTTCATGCATTTGTTCATTCAGTCCACACACTGAGTATTTATCCAGCGCTGGCTTTCCTCCACGCATCGGGGCGCAATACAGAACGGGCTGGGAGGGACTTGGGGACTCGGGAGACCTGACCCAGCAGGGGTGAGGGACAGGTGACACCGAGACATCCAGGGGAGCAAGAGTTTGCCAGTGACGCCAGGGAGAGGTCACACCAGGCTGCAGAAGCAACCTGTGCAAAGGCCTGAGGGGAGAGGCATCTTCCCTCCTAGGGCCCAGCCCAGGTGGCACCTGATGCAAAGCTCAAGGTGGAGTCCACCCTTCCACGCTCTGCTGACCCCTCCCCACCAGAGAGCTGCACAGAAGCTGGGGTGGCCCTTCTGGGGCCTCATCTTCCCACCAGTTTTGGAAAAGGGGCCAGGAAATACGAGCCTGAGACCGGCAGGGGCAGGGGAGCAGCTTTGTAAATGGCGCCATCTGTATGGCTAGCCTGGGAACAGATGGGCGACCCCCCTCCCAGCCCTTCCAGTCCTGGTGGGCGCCGCACCCACACTTACATATATCAGCACGTGGATGCGTATGGTGTGAGTGACAGCTATCCCCCCCCTCACCCCAGCACCTTAGGGTGCTGCCAGGGTCTGCCCTGGGCCTCGGGGTCCTGAGTTTTGGGAGTAGAAGGACCAGACAGGCCTCGGTCCTTGTCCAGGACAGAGTTTGAACCAAGGGAACCTGTTTGGCTTCTGCGAGGGCCTCTGGCCCTGAAACAGATGGGTGTCCCCCGTGGTGGGGCAGACACCAGCCCAGGGTGCCTGTCTGAGAAGGCACAAACCGCCATTGTTCTGGAGAAACGTGAAGCCGTGGGGGGAAATCTCCAGGATATGCAACACTAGCCCACGTGGCTTACAGAGTGAGCCTGCTTTTTCTTGTAGCTGCCACTGCTCTAGGAGCCGTGCTGCCTGTGGGCCCTTGGGCAGGTGTTTCCCGTGCCCCAGTTTCCCCGTCCATAAGATGGGGATGATAATAGAACCTATCTCAGGGGCCTGCCTGCCCTAAGAATTCAATGAGTTTGTTAATTACAGAGCTGTTGAGTGAAGGTGAGCTATTAGGATTGGCGTTGCCCGCTGGCTGTGTGACCCTGGGCAAGTGACATCACCTCTCTGAGCCTCGCTTCCCTCACCTGCAAAATAGGGTTAAAAACCCCACTGGCCCCGGGTGGCTCTCCTGTGTTAACAGCCAGTGCATAGTAGGTGCTTACTAAAGGGGTTGGATGGAGGGTGAGTGGGTGGCTGGTCCAGTGCAGCCTGTGGTCCCGGGAGATATCGGAGAGGAGCTGCCTCCACCCCTCAGCTCCTGGCCCCGCGGAGAGGGGCTGAAACCTGTATTTCCATGCCGTCTGACAAGACTCTGGCAAATAACATGTTATTCCCACCACTGGCTCGCTGTGCCCGTGCAGTTTTCACAGTAGGCGAAAGGTCCCTCTGTTATTTCCACAGCGCTCAGTCTCCCTCCGGGCTGCCGAGCTGATGGGAAGCAGGCAGGACGCCGGCAGCCATTGTCTCTCAGGGTCTGGGCTGTGTGGCTGCGGCCGGCCGGCGCTGGGGCCGCCTCCTCCCCATCATCACTGGCAGTGTCTCCGGTGATGTCCATAGCTCAGTGGGGTGTCGTTTTACTGCAGAGGATGCAGGCGCAGAGGCAGGGTGGCCCACACAGGGTGACGGGGTCGGGGGCCCGCGACCTGGGCTCGGGCCAGGCTCTGTGCCCTTGACTAGTCCCTTCGACCTCTGGGCCTCAGTTTCCCTCTCGGCAGAGAGGAGTGGAGGAGCAGAGGGCCCTCAGTGGTCACCTGGTTCCACCTCCTCCCTCCAATCAGCCATCATGTAGACGGGGAAACAGACTCAGAGGAGACAGGAATCCCAGTTTTGTGGAATTGCGTTGGTGCACCGCACCGTGGAGCAGAAACCCTGAACTTGATCTCTGGGTTGGGGCAGGTGGGGCCAGGCAGATGGGGAGTCTCAGCGGGGCCCCCAGCCCTGCACACGTGTGCACGCCCGCCATGTTCCCAGACACACACGCCCCCGTCCTGCCACATGCCCACACATATGTGTGCACATGCCCCACCCTGCTATGTTTCTACAGTGCACGCCCTCCACCCCACCATGTGCCCACACACGCACACTCACACACAAGCACACACACAAAAGTCATGGCATTTGCCACACATGCTGGGCACATGATCATCCTGTCTTGCACACCTGCCCGCCCACACAGCTCAGCTCTGTACTCAGGGGTCCTGACTACACCTGTTGGGCAGGAGCTGGCGTTTCCTCCCCAGGAAAGCCCAATTTTCATCTTTAAAACAGGCTAATGATAGTACCCGCCTCAGAAGGTTGTGAGGTTGGAGGCAAGCGCGCTCGAGAGAAGAGAACCACCCAGTAGGCCTGCCCTGAGCAACCCTCACGCTGTTGACCACAGGGCGTGGCCCCTGCCCCACCCCCACCCACCCCGTTCTGCGGCGCCTCACAACGTCTGTTCTGTGTTCCAGGGGAATGACCAGGTCCGGTTTGAGCTCACCTGCTACTCACTGGCCCCGCAGATTAAGGTAAGATATTGCTCCTCTCGGGGTGGTGGGTGCTGGGGGCTGAGGCCCCTGGGGGCAGGACACGGGGTTCTGGGGAGTTCCAGTGACAAGGAAGTGTGCGCCTGAGTCTTCCCCAGGTGGGTGGTGCCCTTCTTTCCCATGGAGAGCTACCCCCCTCACACCAGCTACGGGGGCACAGCTCTCCCCCTTTCCATGTGTCCCTTGCACGGGTGCTGTCCAGGCGTCTGGATAGGTCAGGGCCCTGGACAGAAAGACATTGCTGCCCTTCCGCCAGTGTCCCGGGCGCTCAGGGGTCTGGCTTCCTAGGTGCAGACAGGAACAGTTCCGGGACATGCCCGGCCGATTTCTGGGCTGGCTGCTCACAGTCCTCCCAGCCGCCGTCGGGGCCGCCCAGCTAAGGCCCTGGCTCCTCCGGGCTGCCTGAGCCCTGACCCCCAGCGTCTTGGATCTTTTCCTGGGACGGGACCCACCAGGATCTTGGGGAACCGCCGCCTCTGCCTATGGATGCCACGGGCATGAGAGCTGACGTCAGGACTGTCCAGCCTGTGTTCATCCTCCTTTCATTCGTTCATTCAGTATTCACCGAGTGCCCGCTAGTGCAGGCCTTGGGCCAGCCTCCAGGCACACAGAGCCCAAGACTGAACAGTACAAGTATAATTTGCACCACACATGCAAGCCCCATGGGGGATTTAAATTTTTCTAGTGGCCACATTTTTTTTAAAAAAAAGATAAAAAGCAACAGGTGATATTGCTTTAATAAGATTTTATTGAACCCTATCTATCTAAAAGGATATCATTCAACATTTCATTGATGTAAAAAAAAAAAAAGACTGAGATGTTTTACTTTTTTGTTTTTGTACTAAAACGATCCAATGTGTGCTTCCAAGTGCAGTGCATCTCAGTTGGGACCGGCCACGTTTCAGGTCTCGGGGGCCACAAGTGGCTCCTGGCTGCCATATTGGGCAGCACAGGTGTGGGTCTGAGCTCCTTTGAGGTGGCTTCAGACTGAAGGTATGGAAGATGTGCCCCCCACTTCCCAAGCCCTCAAGGAGCTCTGAGGGGTTTCCATTTTCTTTTCTCTGAAATGGACCATCTTTCTCTGTCCCTTTAACCAGCCAGCAGCTGCTTGGGGGTGAGAGTGGCCTGGAGGTGAGCGGTAATGAGCTCTAATGATCAATTTTGACCCCAAACATGGGGAGGCTAAGAAGCCCTTGGACAGTAATTGGGACCGTAGCTGCTTATTGATTTGTGGCAGGCCGGTGGGCATAGGGGGGCCAGGGTGTCATTTTCTGAGTCTTTATCTGAGGAGGCCAAGCCCAGGGACTAGGGGCAGGGATCCAAGCTGGTCTCTGGGAGCTGGGAGGAGGCCAGAGGGCCCTCCCAGTGCCCTGGTCCAGGGCTGCTCATTCAAGGGCTGAGGGGGATGACTTCTCCCACCCTACCCCACCCCCGTCAGCTCCACAGACCAGAAATCACACCAGTACCTCCATCTGGATGACACCCCACTCCCAACTGGGCTGTTGTGTTAGAGGCAGAGTCCCAGTTGGTTCTGGGGGTGAGTGGGGCTCTTTAACTTGAGGACCTGTCCCCAACACCCCCCACCCCCCAGGCTGGCGGAATGAGCTGTGTCCTCTCCCTTCCCCATCTACAGCAACTGTGGGGTGCAGAAGACAGGAGTGAGAGAAGTGGGTTAGGGGATGGCGGGTGTCTGCAGCTCTGTGGACCCAGTGGTGGAGGGTCCTGGCCTCTGATCAGGGGTGCTAGTGGGAAACTTGAGGCTTATCTAGTTCAAACCCTCTGGTCTCAGTTGGGGCCCCGCTTGGGGACACATGGCCGTTCTGCCATAGAGCTCGGGCCTCTTCAAAGCCACCCCCGGTGTGACAGGCCCCGTCCTTCCCTGCCCGCCCCCCATGGCCTGCATCCTCTCTGGGGGAGGAAAGGGATCCCCAGGTAACCACCGGTGTCTCCAGCCCCTTACCCGAGAGGCCACCTCTGCAGCTGTAGGGCCAGGAGAGGCCAGCAGCAGAGCCCCCCAGTTCTGACTCCTTGCCCCGTGTCCAGGTCATCGCTCCCTGGAGGATGCCGGAGTTCTACAACCGGTTCCAGGGCCGCAGTGACCTGATGGAGTATGCGAAGGTAAGGCCGAGCCCGCAGTGCCTCCCAGCCCTCGCCTACCGCCCTTGGGACACAGCCCTCCTTGGGGGCTGTCCGGGCTAGCAGCCATGCCTGGGGGGTGGAACCTCTGTCCTGGCTGCCCCCACCCCACTCCCCCCCCCCGACCGTGGCACCTGTCTCCTGGGCCTCTCCAAGGGCAGTCCCAGTCCACCTCAGCCAGAGGGCTCCGGGCCCCCTCTGCCTGCCGTTCTCTCGCTGCCTCTGCTATGTGTGTCACTCAGGGGAGGGCCTGGGTATGAGCAGTCGTTTTCTGCCCCTCAATTACCTGGCTGCTAATTGTCCCCAGTGCTTTCCCAGGAGCAGGTAGGCGCTCTGAGGGGCAGTGGCCAACAAAACCTTGTGTTGAGCCGGCCCTTTTGAAGTACAAGTTGCAATAAAACATATTAGAAGTTTTGCCTCAAGACCCTTAGCCTCTCCCCAGGGTCCCTTTCTTTTTAGCGACTCGATGGCAGCCCTTGACAAACAGCCTCAATCAATCAGACGGGGGAAAGCAACTCAGAGCACACACCAGAAAATTGCTCAGGTTTTTAAATAGCAGTCACCAGGGCTGGCTGTGAGCTCTAGCTGCAGCCAAGGTGCCGCATGGCGGGGGACACGGCGGGGACGCAGCCCTGCCCAGCCGCCAGCATCCCATTAAGACCTGGAGTGCTCGGAGGAAAGATCTCTTCTACCATCTGTTGTTTTATTATTAAGGGGGGAGTTTACAAGAGCAAGCCCATATGTTGCCAAACAAATTGTCAAATAGCAGAGCTATTAAGAGAAGGGGGTTGGCGAGGCTATTTCTCTCCCCCCCACCCCACCCCTTCGTTTCCCTGATCATACAGAATATAGAGCCCGTTTCATCTTGAAGAAGAATGAATTGGAACCCCCGCCCTGTCGACATTCTCACGCCTGCAGCCGAGGTTCAAGGGAGGGCCAGGGCTGACCCAAATGTTGCCCTTCGTATCTGTTAAACTCCCAAACAAAGCTGCTGCTGGTCTACCCAGAAAAGATGAATTTCAGGAGTGTTGTCCGTCCTTCCCTGATTTCGGGGAGAAGGCACGTCACTCAGATTCTATCCCGAATAACCTTTTGAACAGGAAAGTTTGCCAGGGACAGACCAGTCTGGGTCCCTCAGCCATTGCCCTCCCTCGGAGGCTGGTATCAGGCTTGATCCTGGTAATCAGCACTTTCTGGAGTGAGGCGGTGTTTCTGCACCCAGGAAATGACCAGAATAACTGAGCAGCAGCTAGGCTTTGTCCAAAATTCAGAGCCAGGCAGGATCTAATTCAGCTGAGACAAAAATCAATGGGGCTTTGAAAAGCCCTGCTTTCAAGACCCGCACGTTGACAAGGCCAGAAGGTACTGTAGGAGCCTCATCAAAAACAAGCATTCACTTCATTTTCCATCTCCCCCTAAGTCCACCGTCCAAGTGAAAAATGCTCAGAATCTCCCTACCCTTCTCATTGGCCTTATACTTAACATTTTTTTTTTTAAAGCCAGCGTGTAAGATATGGCGTTAGAAAGCAGGGCAGTGTCCCGTGTACACGTGGAAGATAGTTTTATTTCTTGTACTCAATCACAATGCAGAGTTTTCCATTTGGGGTCGGGGATGGGGACCTCAGGACAGAGAGGGGAGGGGGACACAAAAATCTCTTAGGTCAGGGACTGTCACTATTTTTGGCTTTTGGGTGTAACTCCCTGCTGAGGGGGGCTGCCCGTCCTGATTTTTGCTTCTCCCCTTCCTTTCTCCTCTTCTGGTTCTGCCAGAGGCCCAGTGGGAAAGAGAAGGCAAGGGTGTTTCCAACCCCCCATGTCTCCCCAAACAAAGGCTCCAGGACCAGCCACTGGTTTCTTAGCCCAGCTGCCAAATGAGGAGGAAGAGGGTGCATGGACCCCCAGTCTGCACAGAGCCCTGGTCCCCACGCTGGGCCCCCTTGACCTGGAGAGAGCACAGGGCGAGTGTATGGATTTGACTGTGGGCAACTTTGGGGAGACTAGTGGCCTCCCAACATAGAGCAGCCTCCAAATGAGGTGTTCCTATTTGCCCATGTGGTTTAAATTAAAGAACACACAAATTCTAGACTGGATGTGGGCTGTTTCCTAGCGAAACCCAAGGGTTTTAGCCTAATTTATTTTGAATTTTAAAGTGCTGATGAAGGAAACACAGCAGCTCCCTCGTAGGAATGAGCTGAGCCGGGGAGAAGCCCCATCAGGACAGATGGGGGATGACGCCAGTGGGGCCAGGACCTCCGAGGTTCTGGGACCCACCAAGACTCCGAAAAGGGGGCTTGGGGGGCTGTGTCCCATCTTGCTGGCTAAAAGGGGGCAGGGTGGGCCTCTGAGCTGCCTTCAGTGCTGGGGAAGGGGGAGCAGGATATAACGCATGTGCTGGATCCCAACCAGGTGTCAGCCGGGGGTGGGGGGTTGTTCGGGGGGTCGCCTAGGGAACCAGCCTGGTCTTTAATCCGAAAGGCTGAGTAAGGTGGGCCTTCAAAGTGGCCGCCAACAGCTTTTCAGGCCCAGCATCTCAGTGGGGATGGGTTTTCTCCTTGAACAATGGATTGGGCCATTTGGGAAGCAAAACACAATCAGGACCAATAGGGAGGATGGAGGGTCTCTCTTGGGTTGTTCCTTTTCAGGGCTGCAGAGATGCGTGTGGCCATTGTGCCAGGCAGGGGAGAGGCCACATATCGTAAATAAATGCCATGAGCTAGAAGCTCTCACAGGCATCCCTCCTGTCCTCGGGTCAACATTAAGCCCCCATGTGGGCACATGTGCCTTGATTGAAATCCACAGGGGAGGTTCGGTCCATTCCAGCTCATAGGGTCGCCGTGAGGGTCAGTGAGTGGTGCTCGGAGACTCTAAGTGCTTCAGGGGCTCTTGAAGTATAGGCTCAGAATCTTCTGGAAGGAATCTCCAAGATCAGTATCACTCCACATCTCAGGTCTCGTAGTTTCTGCATGGGCATGTCCAGCAATGGGACCCTCACAGCCTCCCTGGGCAGCACAGAGGAGGAGAAAGAGACGGGATGGTCCAGGGTCTTGCCTGCACGGGGGCTAGAGTTGGGGACTATCTGCAACCTTGAAAGCTAATCAAGGCTGCTGGCCCTGGCCCTCGTGTCTGCTTCAGGCTGCCTCACGCCTGCTCTGTGTCTCCTTACCTGCAGCAACATGGAATTCCCATCCCAGTCACCCCCAAGAACCCATGGAGCATGGACGAGAACCTCATGCACATCAGGTAAGACGTGTCCACAGTTCTGCCTGACATCGGTGAGTAGCTACTTGCTGCGCTGAGCCAGGGCGTGGTGGTCCCTGCCTTCATGCAGGGGAGGCCTTGGGGAGGACGGACCACATCATACCCAACTTATTCACAGCTCTCATCGCAGCTCTACTGAGTGCCAGGGGCAGATGACGGTCACCCGGCCTTGGCTGGGGTATCAGGGAGGGCTTCTGTGAGGAAGTGTCATTTGAGGTTAAAACCTCAAGGATGAGGAGTGACCAGCCAGGGCACAGGGAAGAGCACTTAAAGCAGAGGGAACAGCATGTGCGAAGGCCCTCCAGATGTGCAGCTCTGGGGCTGTGCCCCAGAAGGCATCAGAGAAATGTCCCCCGGCTCTTCCTTGCAACCTGCAGCTCCCCTAGCCAACTGGTAGGTCCAGAATGTTCCAGGCAGGGTTGGCAGCTGTTGCTTTGGCAGAGAGAAAACGGCAGACTAGACTGTGTTGGGGGGTGAGGGGAGCAAGGCACAGCTGTGTCTCTCTTCCCGTCCCCTACTAACCCCTGTCTCCCCTTTCCCTCTGCAGCTATGAGGCTGGAATCCTGGAGAACCCCAAGGTAATTTCTGTTTCCTCCTCCGAGCCGGCCACCTTTGGTGGTAGCTGCTCTGCGCCCAGGCTGTCCGATGTGTTTGTAGCCTAATTTGATGTGTTTGTAGCCTAATTTGAAATTTCACGGGGGGCGGGCGTGGTGCTAGGGCCGAGCCCTGCCTGTACCCTGACCCTCCCCACTGGGCCCCCCGCTGCCTGCCCACTCCATGCTGCTGCTGCATTTAAAAAACCCACCCACCCCCCCTTCCCTGTGCTCTTTTTCTAATTGCTGCTGGGATGAATAGGGGAAGGAAATATTTCAGAGCAGCAGAGAGAGAGTGTGTGATTGTGAGACAATAAAGAAGCAATTAGGCAGATGAGACACTTGTGGGAGGGCCCAGCCTGTGCCCACCAGCTCTCAGGCCGCTGCCTCAATTGGGGTTGGGGGGGCGGGGCACAGATTAGAGCCTCAGGACCTACTTGTCTGGGTTTTTGCCCCACGCCTGCAAGGCAGGCCACCCAGCACAGCCTCCTGGTCTGGGCCTCGGCGGTTTTTGAAGTTTAGGGTTTCTCTCCCCGGGGGGTTTCTCTTTGTATCTCCCACTGCCCACCGTGGGAGACTGGGGAGGCAGGGTGAAATCTATCCTGGGAAGAGAAAAATCTCTTTGTCCCTGAGGGAATGTGTCTCCGTGTCCTGGCTCAGCCCCACACCCGAGTGACTGGTTTGGGGGTGGGATGGGCTGCTTGTCTGACTTTAGGGGAGAAGCGTGCTGGGGGGTGGGTGCTGGGCAGCTGGGCCTGGGGGTTTCAGAAGGCCAGCTGGAGGGGAGGGGGGTGCCCAGGTGGTTTGGGTGAGGGTGGGAGAGCTGGAGCCTTGCCACGGGTCTGGGGCTGGCTCCTCGCGGGGACCAGGCCTCTTGGTCGGTGTTGGTGATAATATCACACGTGCCAGTGGCTGTTTTTGGGGCCAGGCCCGAGTTCAGTATTTTTCCCGGCTTCCTTTCCTTGGCTCTTGGCTGTGAAAGTCCTCGTTTTATGGGTGAGGAAACGGACGCCTGGCAAGGGAGTAGGGCTGGTGCCCAGGTTACCCCATCGCAGGAGCTATCCCTCTGGCCTCTGTGGTCCCCCCCACTGTCCACGGCCCCCCACCCCCACCCCTTTCACCCCCTCAGTCCAACTGTGTCACTCAAGACAGCCGGCACCCTTGCCCCCTGGGGACTGATGGCCCCATGAGGCTGCTGCCTGCTGGCCACAGGTTTTTCCAGTTCATGCTCTGCTGACCCCAAGACACTAAGGCCAACCACCCCTAATTAGCTAGTCACTCAGCACCAAGGGGGGTGGGAGAGGCTAAGCAGAAGCACAGCAGCTTCAAGGTGGGGTGTTCTCAGGCCTGCAGGGCCCAAGCATGCCGGGAAACCACTCCCCCATCCCTCTCCAAGTAGCCTATGGGTTCTCACCTCAGGACTGGGGGAGCAGAGCCGAGGCCAGAGAGGAAGTCACCCCTTGGCAGGGCTGGGGCACAGGTCCCTGTGTAACCGTGGCAGGTCCGCTGCCCTGTCAGGCCTCCCGTCTAATGAGGGAAATGGGTGAATAAGTAAAGGCTAGAGAGCGCCTTTCTAAGGATTCTGCCATCCGATGAAGGCGGGAAGGTTAGTGCTTGGGTCCCAGAGATTGGAAACCTGGGTCTGAGTCCTGTCTTTGCTTCTATTGCTCTGCAACCGTGGGCAAGTTACCCAACCTCTCTGAGCCTCCGATTCCTCATGCACACAGTGGGAAACCACAGCACCTCCCTCTTGGGTCATTGAAAGCCACTAGGCCTGACCGTGGCACAGGGCAAGGCCTCCATCATAGAGCCGGGGTCCTGCCCTTCCTCCTCAGGCCTGCTAAGAATCTTTGGGAGGAAGGGGCCAAGGTCTCCTCTCATCCTGCTGGGCTGGGAGCGAGTCTGGGCGAAAACATAATTTCCACTAAGGATTGTGGGTCTAGCCACTCTTTGCCAGCCTGCCCTCCGCAGGGCGGGGGGGCCTGTGGCAACTAGGAGATCCCCCAGGCTAAGCTCAGGGTCCTCCCTTGCATCTCTGGATCTCGTGTGCTGGGAGCGCAGTTGTCCTCTGATCCCAGGAGCGAGGGGGCAGCAGCTAGGGTCCAAGAGAAATGCTGAGCCCTGAGCCGCCCAGCCCCCAGAGGAACAGGGGACACGGAGCTTAAGGGAACCAAGCCTCCTCCCCCTCCCAAAAAAGCCCCAGACCTGCCGAAGGGAGGGTTTGAAGGCAGATGGCGGAGCCATTTTCTGCCTCCGTGAGGGCTGATTGAAGGGCAATGAGGCAGCTAATGCGAAGAAAGATAGAAATTTACTTGCTTTAAGTTCATAGGGACCACAGTGAAAGAGTTCATTCAGTGCCGGCCGCCATATCTGATGGATGAATAAACCATTTGCAGCATTGATCAATGCCTCTACATCATGGCTCAGTTCATGGGCCATTTGCTTCCAATTTCTCCTCCTCGGCCTGTTTCATGCTTTCTTTCGCCCTCTCCCCCCCACCCAGCCTCTCTCTCTCTCTCTCTCTCTCTCTCTCTCTCTCTCTCTTCCCTCTCTTCCCTCTCTTCCCTCTCTTCCCTCCCTTCCTAACACCCCTGCCAGAAGACATTGGAAGTGAGCCCTCCTGCAGGGATGGATAAATAGATGGTATTGATACTCAACAAACTATTTGTCATTTGAACTGGGCTCTTAGTGGGGAAGAGTAAAAAAAGACAGGCTCCAGCCACCTTGGAATGAAAAGCAAATGTCACTTTATTTCTATTTAGTTATCTTATGTAATCGGCGCTGTCTGGGTATCGGAAGCCGCCAACAGCTGCCGCCTTGTGCTGGGATGCTGTCCTGCGGGGTCTCACGCCTCCTCTCTTCTTCCAGATGCAAACATTCTCATCCCATTTGGGGCTCATTAGGAAGTATGGAAAAAGAAAAGTGACAAGCACCAGATTGAGAACAGAGGGTCATACACAGCGCAGGTGGGGGTGGGAGGGAGGCCGGCTTGGGTGGAGGGCCTCAGCTCTGGCACCTAGTTTGAGCTCAGCCTGAGCTGAGGAACCCAGTGAGGAGCCCCAGGCAGGTGGGGAGGGGGCTGCAAAGTCATGTCGGTCATCCAGCGGTCCCAAGCCCAGGTTCGCTTTGCCTTTTGGCTGAGGATGGCCCTAGGGCCGTGTGTGCCCAGAGGATGCGGTGGTTAGCAGGGCTCAGTGGGGCTGGAGAGCCGGGCATGTCTCTGAAACCCCCCGATGCCCGCCCCACGGCTAATGCTGGCTGTCTCTGGCCACATTGTGCTGTGTTGGTCCTCAGGTTATTAAAGCGACAGGGCATCCGGAGTCCCCAGGACTGGCTCCCGTGCTGGTGGGGTCGGGCAGCGTGATTTGAACCAGCTGCTTCTTTGTCCTTGGTTTTCTATCTGGTCCATGAAAGCATAGACTGGGGGTCCTCCTTAAGGACCCTCCTCCTCCTTGGGTCTGTCTTTGAGGTTGATTCTGGGTCCTTGTTCCCACCCCACAAACAGAAACAGAGGAAGGGATGTGGCTGGCCCCAAGTCACGGAGCACTTCGGAGGTGCAGGGGGGCTCCAACGCAGCCCCTGTCTGAGCTCAGCAGGAGAACCAGAAGCACCAACAGTCCCTGTGTGCCCAGGACTGAGGGCTTTTCCAGGGTGCAGGGATGGGACAGTCGTTCACCCTCGCATCCAGCCAAAAGGCAAAGTGACCGGAGGTGAGGGACCCAAGGCACTTCTGACGGCCCTCCTGTCCCGGAGTGGGGCACTCCCAGGAGTCCACTCCAGCTGCCCTTCCCTCCCGCACCAGCCTCCCTGGCGTTTTTGTGGTGATTTTCATGTCCATGAAGAACTGTCTTTACACTGACATTGTAAGAGAGTCAACAGCAGGTATCATTTCCTCCACTTTACAGATGAGGAATTGAGGCTCAAGAATGTGAAGCCCGCTGCCCAAGTCCCTGCAGCCTGAGGTCTTGACTCCTCACTTCGGGGTATTTTCCACGACTCTGAAATCCAGCACATTTTTGTTGAGGGCCTCGTGGGTCCCCTGCCCTGTGCCCAGTGGTCCATGCCCGCACAGAACTCTGGGCTGCAGCTACAGCCCCTCCCCCTCGGCCTCTATTTCTTCATCTGTAGATGGGGTAACAGCACTTGACCTTCTTACCAAACAGGGCTGCTGAGAATGGAAGAGAAACTGCAGATGGAAAGTGGCACGTGAATGTTTGCAGGGTTTTGAAAGCAAAGGTTTAGGGACTGCGCATCCCAGGATGTCAGCAGGTGGACAACAGCTGGGCCTGGGGTGTCTATAGGGGGGGGCCCTTGAGCAGTCAGGCCCAAGAGGCCCTGTCCCCACTGTGGCAAGGGTCCAAGCCGCAGCCTAGTGGGGTGGGGGCTGAAAAGGCGGGCAGGAGCTTGGAGAGTTCCAGGCAGTCAGCCGCCCCTCCACCGCTGCATCCAGATGAGAGGCCCATTTTCCAACACGCCCGAGAAAAAAATATACATAAAGGTTGATGTGTTTTCAAATGGGTTTTTGCTTTGCGCTTCCCTTTTCTCCCTGTGAGTATTAACCCTGGGGACCCCGAGGACGGCTCGGCTTGCTGGAGCACCTGCTGGGGTCACGCGTAGTCATTAGCTTTGCGGTCAGTGCAGAATAAACCCCAATCCTGGGTGTCTGCGAGCGCGTGCGTGCCCGCTCCCGGGAAGCCCTCCAAATGCTGCTGCTGGCGCCTCTCTGCCTCCAAAGTCGCACTTTTCCTGCCTGACTTGTTTCTCTCCTGCTATTCTACCTCCAGCTGTGGGGGCGTCAAAGAAAAAGATGAGATCAAGTTGAGGGGAAAAATTGTCTGATTTCTTGAGCCCTTTGTTTCCCAGGCCCCTGGCAAGTGGGGCTGGCAACGGGCTGGGGGCTGAGAGGCCTGCTGCACTGTGCCAGCAGCCCCCCAGTTCTGCAAAGGGGTGCACATCTCCGCAGGAGGTGCAGAGCAGGGTGTCCAGGGACTGGCATGGCCCCGCTTGGCTCTGAGCACCTCGCCTCCCTCCTCTTTCTGTCTTTTGTCAGAACCAAGCGCCTCCAGGCCTCTACACAAAGACCCAGGACCCGAGCAAAGCCCCCAACGCCCCTGACACCCTGGAGATCGAGTTCAAGAAAGGTAGGTGCCCACCCGTCTGGACTCGAGGCAGTGAACTCTTGGTGCCCCAACTCCTTTCTCCTCCTTGCCTAGAAGCCTGGGCACGAGCCCTCTGCGTTCCTCTTGCATTTCTGGAGGCCAGAGTTCAGGCAGGGGCTCCACGGGTTCCCAACCACACCCTCCCCAGGTAGCACGACCCATGGCAGCCTCCAGGCTTGGGAGGAAGGCACCCTCGACTGCCGTCCACCAGTTCACGGGCACCAGGCGAGGAGTGAGAGCATTTCAGTCCAAGCGACTGCTTGCCAGCTGCTTTGGCACTTTGAGGAAGTCATTCAGTTTGCCTGGGCCTCAGGTTTCTCACCTATAAACTGGGATAAAAGAGCCCCTGTTCCCTCATGGTTTCATGGTGTAGCATGAGGTCTACATGGGAAGTGTTGGCCCTGGCACCAGGAAGTACTCAGTAAATGGCGAGACTTAGAGAGTTGGCCTCGGGGGCCCCTCTGACCCCACAGCTAAAGCCTCAGTAGTCAGTCCTCAACTACTTGACATTGCACGCCCCCCACCCCCCACCTGGGGTTCAAATGAGGAGAGCAGGACCAGGCTCAGGGTGGGAGAGGACAGGACCTTTCCAGGAGGCTGCAGAAACCAGGGAGGCTTCCTGGAAGACGTGGTGCTGGGCGTGAGGGCGTGGAGGCTGTTCATACTTGAATGACCCGCCTCTTCCCAGCCTTTCCCGGCTCCTTGACCGAGACAGTGGACATTTTCATCACTCCCCATCTGTTCAAACCCTTGAATTTCACGGCACTTGGGGACCTAAGTGTCCTTGGTCTCAGGTCCCTAAAGGCAGCTATAGCGCTAAGTCCCTCTGGTGCTCACTCTGTCTGACCCAGGTCTGGTTGATGGGCATGTGGCCTGTTCGGGTATCATCTCTGAGAAGATGGTGGGCCAGACCCGGGCAGCTCCGTCCGAAGGTCCCCCAGGAGCCTGGGAGAGCAGTGAGGGGTGGGAGGTGGGCAGGGGGCAGTGGCAGGTCCTGGACACAGGCTCTGGCCGCCTTTGGTCCAGGGATAGGGTGGCCCCGAGGCTGAGCCAGAGAAGAAACGTGATCCATTTTAATGATTTCAGGACTGTCTGGAAAAAAAAAATAGAGGAACCCTCCCCGACTACTCTCCATTCATCCTCTAGTTAATTTATTTGAAGTTTTAATCTAATTATTAACTATTTTAAAGGCTAAGAGGCTTTCTGCGCCAGCAGCACCAACAATGTCAGCCCCTTTCTGGGGCAGGCCCCGTCCAAGGCCGGGAGAAGGAGGCAATAATAGGACGGGGGAGGGAGGGAAAGGGAGGGGAGAGGCAGGGGGTGGCAAGAGGGGCTTAAGGTTCATTATTGGGCAGACTTACATTTAATAGCAATTTACAACCAAGTTATAAAACCCCTGGAAATGGGGGTTAAGAATGAGGAGGCTGACAGCGCCTTGAGCAAAGCCCCTCCAAGCGGCGCCTGGCTAATAAAGACTCGAAAGCCGCTATTGAGCCCTGATTGGCACCCGATCGCAGGCTCCATGGTAATGAGCTGGGCAGATGGGTGGGGGATTAGCCGCCAACTTTGAACAGCTTTTCTTTGTCACTGTTACAGCTCTCTTGTTAGTCCCCTAATACATTTATTGCTCATTTCACACCGCTCGAGAAAGTGCCCCTTGCTATTCAAAGTCAACCCCGAACCCACCCACTGCCCCCCCCACCCTCCCCTTGACTCGGCCCTTCCCTCCCCGAGCGGCCGCCTCCCTCCTGCCCTCCTGCCACCCCAGACCCGACTTCTCAGAATTCATGGAGCGGGCACCATTTCACCCCCATTAATCAGATGGCTGCGTGCGGGTCTGGGGTGCAGGGTCGGGGGCACGGGGGTCCGCCTGACAGACGTGGCAGGGGGCTGTGTGTGAGTGAGTGAGTGTGTGTATGTGTGTGTGTGTGTGTGTGTGAGCTCAGCCGCACCTCCGCCGGGCGGGCCCCCGGGTAACTGGTGGGACAGAAGGTGCTCCCGGCATAAGACAATGGTGGAGCGTGAAATTCAATTAGTTCAGGGCCTGGTTCCAATTTCACAGCCCCTAAATGCAAAAGGGGCAAAGAGAATAGGAAGGGTGGGGGCGAGCGTTTTTATTGCATTTTCCCTTTCATTCTGGGGGGCTTTCTCGCCCCTTCTCTCCCCCCAGCAGGCCTCAACCTGCACAGGGCTTTTCAGGGACTCATTTGGAGTCCATATCTGTCACATCCATTTAAGGCGTTGCGGGTGGAGGGAGAGGGTGGGGTGGCAGGCTCAGGCTTCTCCGCTGAGCTCCGGCCCACAGGCCCACCGCCCTCTCCTCCCACCCCTAGGGGTCCCCGTGAAGGTGACCAACGTCACGGACGGCACTGCCCACCGCACGTCCATGGAGCTCTTCGTGTACCTGAATGAAATCGGGTGAGTGCCTCAGCCCTGCCTGCCTCCTAGGAAACCACTGTCTCCAGTAGTCACTGATCCGGCCCATTGCAGCTGATGGTCACGCCCGAGGCCTAGCAGCCGGGAGTACAGGTCTGTGTCCCACAGGCAGCCGTGGCACAATCCCACAGGTGTGATGTCTCCTGGTTTGCTAGGAGAGGCCCGGGGGCCCTCAGCCCTGGACGGTAACAACCCCAGAGGGTCTACAGACCCCTAGGGACGGCTCGGCTGGGGCTTCCAAGCTCTCGGCGGATCTGAGACCAGGATAGAAAGAAAGAGGGGCAGTGGTTAGGGCTGGTGCCATGAAAGGCCCCATGACGGAGGTGATGGAAGCTGCAAATTAAACTCACTGTGTGACCCAAGCAATCCGTCCCCAGCCTGGGCCTTAGTTTCCCCACCTGTACAATGGGTGGTTGGACCAGGTGACCTGGCTCAGATGTCCTCTTAAGTCTTGGATCCTGAGATGGTGCCTGATGTTCTGCATGTGGCTCTGGGGTGGGCACAGCTCAGATGTGCCCAAACTGTGGCAGCCGGGTGGGTGACATCTGACACCAAGCCTGTGGCAGCACCTGACTCCAAGTGACCTGTCCTCTCCACAGGGCCAAGCATGGCGTGGGCCGCATTGATATTGTGGAGAACCGCTTCATTGGGATGAAGTCCCGAGGTGAGTCTGCTCACCACCCCTCGGGGCGTGCTGGCTCCCAGAACCCCCTAAGGTCCCCGTGCCATTCGGCGTTGCGACACCGGCGCTACATCAGCGACTTTGGGCAAGTCTTTTCACCCCACCAGACTCAGTTTCCCTCCTGTGAGGTGGGTATGGGCGGCCCTTTGCCACTGGCTTCCAAGAGCGTTTGTGAGAAGAGCTATCCCGAGGGCCGGGAGGAGCCTGGGGGTCCAGGAGAAGCTCTGAGGAGAGAGACAGTCAGGCTCCCCTGTGCCCTGGGAGGGTCGGCCAGGTTCAGTGGCAGACTGTGCCGGGCCGATTTCGTGGTCATGGTCATTGAGGCTGCGCTGAGGAGGCAGGCTGGCCTGGCAGGGGGAATCCTGCCAGGGGTGGGTGCTAGGGGCTGCGCTGTGAACGGCCAGGGCCTGAGGGTCTGTCCCAGGGTCAGGCATGGCTCAGGGGGGTGGGGGGCTTTTTCTAGAAATGGGCAGGACTCTGCCTGGGCGTAGAAGGGCTGCCCCCTTGGCTAGGCTGCCCGGCTCATATCCTCCTCTGGCTGGGCCAGGAGGGAGGAGAGGTTGGTGCCCAGGCAAGTGCCTCTGTCTTTTCTTAGTAACAGAGCCCTGGGATTCCCTTTGTCACTCACTCTTAACCACACTCTCCCCTCGAGGACTCAGTTTCCCCGTCTGCACCAGGGGATCTCAGCTCCCTGTGGTTCTGTGATAAAGCAATGCCACGTGGCGAGCTCTAAGAGGGAGGGGGCAAGCTTTCAGCAGCTAGAGCCCCTAAAGAGGGCACTTGAAGTTTTAAATACTGGAGGTGGGGTTGAGGCCCCCTGTTTGGCGGGTTGTTCAGATCACTTTGCTTAGGGTCAATTTACAAAGATAACACAACTAACCAGGCCAAGGAATAGTCCTTCAGGGTATTTTCACTAAGATTCCAAAATCCAAAGAGCCGGTGGCCAGGTTTCAGCGTTTTTGGAAAAGGATGCTGGTGTGGGAGGCAAGATGCTGGCGTTCTCGCCCCGGGTTTGCCCTGCCTCGCCAGTGACCTTGGGCTTAGCGTCTCTGAGCCTCGGTTTCCCCAGGTGTAATGTACAGTAGTAGGTGTGGGGGAGGGAGTTCCTTCAGGCTCTGACCTGTTTGGGTTTTTCTCAGAAGGGGTGGGGAGAAGGGAGTGGAAGCAGCCTCTTGGCCTCTTTCATGTGGTTCTTCTCGGCGCAGCTATTCTGGAAACAACCTAATTGAAACTCTGGGAAAGGCCTTCTCCAGAGAACAATATTACTAATTAGCTGCTCCTTTTTATCCTCTCTTACCTTTGTCTCTTCCCTATGTTAACATCTGATTAAATGTCCCTTTGTCTTAGTCTGCCCTTGGGAGCCAGCACAATGTAAAGCGTCCAAAGCAGACCTGGGAGGGACCTTGGGGAGCCAGAGACCAGCACCCTCCTTTCACAGACTGGGAAACCAAAGCTCAAAGTCACAGGCACGTTGGTGGCAGGACCAGGACTGGCTCCTAGACCCAGAGAGGATTAGAGCTTAAGTTTGGAGTGGGGCTGGTCCAGGTCGAACCTGTGTGTAATAACAGGAACTGGTGCAGTGGAGGTGCCCCATAAATAGCTGTGGCCCCAGGGGGATGCTGAAAGGACAAAGGCAGCCCGCGCCCTCTGGGGGCCGTCAGTGAGGCCCAGAGGTGTCCACCTTGGCACTTATTGTCATGTCCCTCCCATGCCCATGGCAGGCATCACTAATTGATTGTGGATGTGTCTCAGTGCTGCAGGCGATTAGGAGTAGCATTTATGGTGAAAATGAATTGCCTTCCCTTACTGGAAAGATAAGGGCTGGCCTTAGGTTGCTTTGCGAAGTGGCATCCTGCTAGGTGGGGAGAGCCAAGCAAACTTGAACTGAAGGAGATAGCCATAAGGACCTGAACTGAGCTATTCTGGGAAGACATCCTGGAGGCGGCAGAAGTACAGGCTTCGACTGGTAGAATGTGGCATAGAGACGGTGGCGTGGGAGCTTTCTGGGGAAAGGGGGTGGTAGAAAAAGGCAGGAGGCACCCAGGTGGCTGCTTGGGTGGTGGGTCAGGTCTGATAGGGGCCGAGCCCCTGGAGACCTGGGGAGACGCACTGAAGGGCTGGTGGCAAGGGTGCAGCTTTGGTGCCAGACTCGAGTCCCCGTCCCGGCTCCATCACCATTGGGAAAGCAACCTGGTCTCTGAGCGTCAGCTTCTTTGCTGTGAAACGGGCTGTGTGCAGGTCACATACAGAAGCTCTTGGCCCGCAGTTGGCGCTGTGGGTTGGGGGGTGAGAGAAGAAAATCGCTTCCTAATTTTAGGGTGATATCTTGTTTTTACTTCTCCACTCCCGATAATTCATAGTGAGAAAGAAAAGAGGGGGACAATACGTCGGGGCATTATGAATTTCCCCATGACGAGGTTTTTATTAAGCCTACAGTAATGGGAGAAGCTGTTAATTGCCAATTATATTGAGGCCAGAACAGGAAGATGCTATTGTCCGTATCTCATTGTACGAAGGAATATGTCATTTGTATTGATTTTACAAAGCCCATAATTGAAACTTGTTAAGGGCTTGTTTTTTTTTCAGCACGGGGGGGGGTGGGGGGTCGGTTAGGGAGTTGGACAGTGCTAGTGCCCTGGGTCTGGGGTGGCCGGCTCAGTGACACTAGGGGCCACGGGGTCAGAGGGGCAGGGGCTGGGGAACCTGCAGATGGAGTAGCTTTCGCTGTATTGTGGCTGTTCGCATTGTCATTATCACATTATCTTTTTAACTCTGGAGGGGGGCTAATTAAGTGAAGTAAATGAAATCAGTGGGGAAGAAGGGGGGTGCGAGGCAGGCAGGAGGAACGCAGAGAAGGACCCAGCCCGCGTCCTCCGCTCACCTTCGCTCCTCTCCTCCCAGCCCTGCCTCTCAGGACTCACCTCTGCCTGCCGCCACCTCTTCCTCCACTGACTCCCCCCTCCTCTTCCTCACTGCCTGCTCTCTCTTCTTCCTCTACTCTCCCTTCCACTTTCTTTCTTCTTCCCTCCACCGTTCCCATCTCTCTCCCACTCTCCCCTCTTCTCTCACTTCCTCCTTACGTCTCTACTTTCTAGCTAAGAAGGAACAGGGGCTGCCTGCCCATTTACCCACCTGCCCACCCACCAGAGGCTTTGCACAGATGGAACCTTCCAGATGAAAAGTGGAGGGAGACCTGTATAGCAAAGGCATTCATTCTCACTCCCAGAGGCCTGGGGTAGCCAGGGTCAGAGGCCCACCCTGATTCCCACGGTGGGGCCTGCGGGGCACCAGGAGCATAGGAGATAGAGTCCCACCATCACTTGCCTCCCCATCACCATGGCAACTGCCTCTCTCCTTGGCCCTGGTACCTAACAGGGGAGCCACTGGGCTCCAGCCAACCTCCCTTCCCCTGGCCTTTCCAAATCCTTCCCTCTGGACACTGCTTTCCCAAAGGACCAGGGCCTCTGGTCCAGGTGCCCTCCCCCCACCCCCACCCCATGACCCCTGGCTGAGTTGGCAGAACTTACTCAATTCTGCCAAATTGCTCAATCCAGGCTAACCTCCCAGCCTCGGGAACACATGAGAAGAATTTCAGTGGCAGCAGCTGGTGTGGTCCCCACCGCTTCCTGTTTGGTCCCCTCTCCCCCACCCCTGCCCCCCCAACTCCTTGCCCTTCGTCCCCACCCCTCCCCTTGGCAGTAATTATGGTGTGATTGAAGCTGCTCCACGGAGAACTGCTGACACCTCTGTCTTTTTCCTGTAAACACCGGGCAATGAAAATAGACACTTGGAGCCGCTGTGCGTGTCACTCCGAAGATGTCTGTCGTCTCTTCCACAGCGACACCGAGACTCAGCTGTCATTTCCTCCTTTTTGCGCAGTAGTTTGTATGCCGACTGTCAAAAGCTCCAAATCCCTAGTCTTTTAGCATCAGGTTTCTGTCACTGTTTTTTTTTTTAAGTCATTTTTTTTTCCAAGAAGAAATACACAGAAATCTTCTACCCCCTACCCCTGTGGAGAGGAGAGGGAAGATCTTTAAAATGCACACACACACACACACACACACACACACACACACACACACACGACAGCAGCAACCTGAAAACAAGCTTTTTGATCAGACACAATTAACTTTAACACCTTCTAAGAAAAGGAGCAGGAATATTAATGGTGCTGGTGTGTTTTATGGCTGCAGCTTTTCTTCTTGGCCCATATCTCTTCCTACGGCTGCCTCCTCGGAGGGTTGACAGCCACCAAGCTGGTTCCGGGCTGGGGGGCTGCTGGCTATGCCTACCAGGCATTCTGCTCTGCTCCTCAGGAACTGCTATGAGGTGTCAGCAGCGGGGGGCCCTTGGGCAAGTCGTAGCCTTTCCTCGCTGGAAAGTATAGACATCTTCCTCAAACCCTGCACACCACCAGTGCTGTTCCCTCTCTGGACTATTGGGAGGTCATGCTGGGGAGTTGGCTACAGTGTTCTAGAGACAAAACCATCAGTCTGCATCTGCACTGTGGGGACAGTGAGTCTGGGTGCTTACCTTCAGGAAGGTGGAAGTTAGAAGGAAGAGCAGCAGACGATTGCAATCGTCTCGTTTTCCAGACAGGCTGCCTGGGGCTCAGAGAGGGGCTGAGGCAGGCCCAGGTCACACAGCAAAGCTGGGTACTCTCTATAAAGGTATAAGTTGTGTGGGGCTTCTGGTCCCCAACCTCAGCCCTGCAAATACAGTTTGGACCACACTCCACTGCTGGCCCAACTAAGGACAAGAAAGCAGCCAGATCCCAGGAGCTGAATGTGAGGGCTCCTACTACTGGCCTGCCCAGGCTGGTGCTGTTGCTACCGTCTGTGCTGACATAAGGACGAGCTGTGGAAGTTTCTGGGGTTTTCCAAAATGTGGCAAAACTAATAATTAGAAGGCCCGTTTCCCATCCAATAAATACAGAGTTCCTAGTATGTGCCAGGATAAGCAGACCAGCAGGCCTTTGTCATGTTCTTGCTAGAGGTGACTCTTGGGAAATGACTTTATTCTTGGTGATAGTCTCTAGGATAATTGAAAATGGACCCCTTTAGCATTGTGGTTATTTCTGGCATTTTGGAGGCAGATATTCCCAAACGTTCTGCACACGTCTATCTTTGTAAACAGACTGCTGAACAGTTGGGCTTCTCTTGGTGGCCTGGGACCATCGGGAGCCACTTGTTTGTGGTGCTGTGCTGCCCCCAAAGAGTAGCCCCAACAACTCTGGTGCTGAGTTCTTGTATGTTTTCATAGGTTTCCCACGTCCCCCACCCCCACCCTCCTGCTGTCAGCAGTGGCTTTTCTCAGCCATCCATTCATCTCCGCCTCCATCAGCCTTTCTAGCCCCTTTCTGGGTTGTGGCTCTGAGCCTCTATGCAGAAACAGAGCTGTTAGAACTGTGTTTACCAGGGTAAGGATGAGGTCGAGTGGGGGCCTGAGGAACTCCCTAGGGCGTCCAGGGCTTGGGCCTCTTGCGTACACACGGGGACGTGGGTGTTTTTCTGCTGGGGGTGTGCATTTCCCCCAAGGTCACAGCTAAATTTGGTACAGCCACGGCCGGACAAGTGAAACGGGACAGGCTCTTCTGTGGCTCATTGTAGTCTATCAGCACTTGGTCTCTTTGACACATATGTCCCCTGAGACCAGGGACCCTCAGAGCCACAGTGAGAAGGCCCATCTTCCCGGCCATAGCACCTCAGACTTGTGTGTTTCCTTTCATGCTCCAGTAAGCACCTGATCCCTTTGCCAAAGGCCCTAAGAGGCATCCTGGAGCAGAGATGGAGACCCAGAGGCTTGTCTTGGGCATCTTGGGCAAGTCATTTCCCTCCCCGGGCCTCAGTCTCCCCATCTGTAAAATTGGCACGTTGGGCCAGATCAGCCTTTGAAAGACTGCTTGGTGGAGCCCAGGGTTTACAGAGGGGCCTCTGCTCGCCCGAGTCGGGCCTGGGCTATCTATTCTATATGCTGGGCTTCTGCCTGAGACTGTTTGAATACTGGGTTTACCGCTAAAAGCTTGGAGACCACAGCACCGGGCAGATCCTAACAGTTCTCACATTGCTGTAATTTCCAGACTTAGAGATCAGACTCTAGAAGAGCTGTCAGGAGGAAATTTCTGGCTCATCGCGCCAACTCCGTCTTGCCCACGTCCCCTTTGGATTTCAAGTTGAAAACAATACCCTTTCTGGTTTTTGCATTTTTTTAAAAGGATTTTTTAAATTGCAGTAAAATATACATCCATTAAGTTTACCATTTTAACCATTTTAAAGTGTACAGTTCAGGGGCAATAAGTACATTCACACTGTTGTGGAGCCATCCCACCGTCCACCCATCGTTTTCATCTTCCCAAGCTGACACTCTGTCCCCATTCCCCCACCCCCACCCCAACCCCAGCCCCTGGTACCCAGCATTCTCCTTTCTGTCTCTGAATTTTTCTACTCTAGACACCTCATAAACGTGGAATCATAGAGTATTTGTCCTTTCCTGGCTGGCATCACTCAGCATAATGTCCTCCAGGTTCTCCAGGTTCATCCATGTTGGGCGTGGTGTCAGAATTCCCTTCTTTTTTTAGGCTGAATAATATTCCATGGTGTGTATATGCCACAGTTTGTGTATCCATTCATCCACGGATGAACATTTCCATTGCTTCCACCTTTTGGCTGTTGTAAATAATGCTGCCACAAACATGGGTGTGCAGATCTTTTCTGTTTGTTTTTTTTTAAAAAGCAGCCAGTGTGGAAAGACGATAGTGGTAAATTTTCAGGGTAAGTGAAAACTTGTCCCTTTAATGCTGTCACATTATGTGGCGGGAAGAAAGGAACCTTTCAAGGTAGGATTCATGGGGATGGGGGCAGGATTGCCCCTCCTCCACCCGGACAGCGAGCACAAGGCAGGTTTAGCCAAGGTCAGTGTACGTGCTCACCTGAACTTTATTCAAGAGGCCACACTGTTAGGCCAAGAGGGAGTCTGGCCATGTGCACATGGCAACTGGTTCCTCAAATGTCACGTGGCGCTACTATTCAGACATTCCTCCCAGGTCTGCTTCCTCCCATCTGGTCCAAGCAGGTTGTTTAGCAAATGGAGGAACTGAACCTGAGGTGACAGAGAGGGTACTCAACAAGACTGTGGGTTTGGGTCCCCATCACCCACTGACCCAGAGCGCCACAGACAGCACTGGTCAGGGACTTAGGGCCTAGGCTCAGGTTCCAGCTCCGTCCTTCTCGTGGCCTCAGTTTTCCCACCTGCATAGTGAGGTCGGCACAGGTGATTGTAAGCCCTCCACCTCGGTGGTCAGGATTTCTCTGCAGAGGCATGGCTGCAGGGGAGCCACTGGTGAAGGTGGCATGTGTGTGCACACACGTACACGTGTGTGTGCGTGTGTGCACAGCTGCCCCTCCCCTGGCTCCCCTGTGGAAGGGAGGAAGGGATATTTGGGGCCCTGGGCTCCACCGTAGTCGGTTTAATTACAGGTTTTCAGCCGCGGGCCGGTGGGCACGTGTTGGGAAGGAGGGGGAACAGCTCCGAACCCTGTCATTTTCCAACGTCTGCAGGCCTCTTCAAAGGGGGGCATCCAGACATTTTCTCCACAAGCCGCAGAGTGGACTGTCGTGGCCCCAGCATGAACATAATGACAGATGCATTTTGCAGCAAGCTGGGAGTGAATGGGTCCAACCGGCTTGTCTCCTGTCAGACGAGTCATTATTATTTTTTTTTTGTCATTTGCTGACAGTTTGGGTTTCATGCGTTTCTCTCTTTTTTCTCCTTTTCCCCCTGCCTGGAAAAATGGCTAGGTATCTACGAGACCCCAGCGGGGACCATCCTTTACCACGCTCATTTAGACATCGAGGCCTTCACCATGGATCGGGAAGTGCGCAAAATCAAACAAGGCCTTGGCCTGAAATTCGCCGAGCTGGTGTACACTGGTGTGTAGGCGCCGCCCCCCGCTCCCTAACCAGCTGCACCCTCCCCAAGATCCACCCCTCCCAGGGCCAGAGCCCGAAAGATGCAGGTTGAATGGGGTCAAGTGGGGACAGGGGATGAGGAAGCGAGGAGGGTATACCAGGACCCACCCTGTTCCCAGGGTGTCAAGGGGAACACACCAGTCCCCCCAAGGGGCCCACTGCCCCCTCCACCTGTAATCTATAAGACTCCAGCATGGCCAAGGATGCATCATGGGTCGTCCCCAGGGCAACCAACCTTCATGCAGCACGCGCCAGTGCCAGGCACTGTGGGGACATGAGCGGTCCCAAGGGATCCTCCCAACTTTCCTAGGAAAGCCGCAGCCAGTTCCTTTTACAGATGAAGACACTCAACGTGGAAGGTGCTTATACAAAGTTACATAACAGGAGGTGGCATCGCTGGGTTTGACCCCAAGTCAGGTAGAACCTGGAGCTATAAGCAGGGGACAGGCTGCCATGGCCGAGAACTCAGCCCCACGCCTGGGCAGTGCATGAGCCAGACACGTGGCCAGCCCACGCATGGAACGGTTGGTGGGTGACCTTAGCACACAGTGTATGTGGCTCCCCATTTGGCACAGGAGACTGAGTTTCCAGGCCTTTCCTATTGTCACAGAGTTGGAATCCAGGCCTCCTGACTCCAAATCCATCCCTCACCTTGTCTAACAGGGGTCCCTAAATCTGGCCTATCATTCAGCCCGTGAGTGAAGACTAATTTTTATATATTTGAATGGTATGGGGAATTTTTTTTTTAAATACTATTTCATGACATATGAAAATTATAAGAATTGCGGTGCCCACAGATGGGTTGTTTGGGACACGATCATGCTCAATTCGTGTACATGTCATCTGTGGCTACTTCTAAGCTCCCAGAAGTCTAGTCATTTCGGAAGAGACAGCATGACCCACAGAGCCTAAAATACCATCTGGCCTTTCCAGAAAATGTTTGCTGGCCCTGCTTTCTAACATTTGTAGCTCCCTAATTTAAGAAATCACATCAAACAGCCTCTCCGAGCTGTTGGGGGGACAGGTTGCTCTCTGAGGCCGACCTTGACATCGGGGGCCTGGATGTCAGGGGGACCCGAGAAAGTTAGTGTTAATAATAACTCCCCGGGATAAGCCTCCACTTCCTTGTCCCCTTCTCCCCCACCGTGAGTTTCTGTTTCCTTTGGAACCTCCTAATCACAGTAACTCATTTTGGGATTTCGAGAGGACTCCTGGTTATTGGCTGGCGGTTATTTCTCCCTCCCACTGTTTCCGGCAGCTTTGAAGCCGAGTCCCCCCTTCCCAGGTACAGACAGGTGTTAAAATACCATTGTCTCCTGCGGGCTCTCTTGCTCCACGGGGTTTCAATGCTGAAAGGTGGATTTTGGTTACAAAGTAGGAGAGTCATTAAGACATGGCAGGCTGTGATGGAGGGGACAGCACCTGGCCAGGCTGCTCCTGCTCAGAGGTGTCTGCGGATGCAAGCCGGGGCAGGCAGCCAGCCTCCCTCCCGCGATAGAATGGCTGCCACCTCTCCTGCTGTGGGGCCCTGAACTGGGCACTGGCTGGTGTTACCTAATCTCAGCTGCACAGAGGTGAGGAAATTGAGCCCCAGGCAGGTGAAGACACTTGTCCAAGTTATCGCGGCTGCCGAGCGGTGGCTGTGAGCCCAGGGCAGGCCTGCTTCCGAGGCCAAGTTCTTGGCCACTCCAGGAGGTCCAAGGGGAGGGGAAGGTGGTCTGGGCCATTAGCAAGGGGTGATCAAGGGCCTTGGCAGCATGCACAGGGGAGCCCCGGGTGTCGGAGGCACAGCTTGGACCCTGACTATGGGTCCAAGGTCCTCTACACTAAGCCACCGGGGTTGCCTCCTTGCTCTGTCTCCCACCGAGCCCTCTAAATGCAAAACTGAGTTACAGTGATGAGGAGGTTTCAAAGGAAATAAAACCTCAGGGTAAAGAAGGGAATGACGCGAGGGCAGTGAAGGCTTATCCTGCATAGTTACTATTAATATTCACTTTATCCAGGTGGCCCTGATGCCCAGGCCCCTGTAGATGTCAAGGTAGGCCTCCAGCCTGTGGTCCCTCAACAGCTCAGAGGGACTGTTGGATGTGATTTCTCACATAAATGTTAGAGACCACAGGTTAGCTTGAGCCAAGTTACTTAGCCTCCCTGTGCCTCAGTTAGCTCATCTGAAGAGTGGGGATAATAAGCCTGCCTGTCTTGAAGTGAGGACTTAAGGCATGGATATTTATAAAGCATCTAGAACAGTGCCTGGCATGGGAGGCTATTCCAGCATGTGTTAAATAACTACAAATGCCTGGTGTGGTCTCCAAGCATGGAGGAAGGAGACTGAGGCCTCACCTTTGGCTGGGATTATGATCTTGGGTAGGTGTGTCTCCTCCCTGAGCCTCAGTTTCCCCTCCTGTAAGTAAAGGACACCAGGTCAGGTCTCTTCCCAGTTCTGTCTAGCTCCTCAGTGATGCAGCCCATCACTCTGCTGTGGCACCTGGCTTTCTCGGAGCCCCTGTGGTCCCGGGGCACAGATAGGACCACGGAGGCAAGGAAGCCTTTCTGCCTCGGCCCCAGTCCTAGATGCCCTGGTTACTGCAACCTCTGTCCCTTCATTCCCAAATTTCCTGGTCTGCCTGTATGGGGTTTGCACAGGCGGCCTCCGTCCAGGTGCAGCCTCTATCCTGAGAGACCCTGCCCCCACCCCACAAGGTCGTTCTGGCAGGACCCCAGCTTCAGGGCCCATCTCATTTAGCAGGCACAGCTCACCAGCTCTCCCCTTGCCTCAGTTTCTTCAGCAGTTAAATGGGTGTAATGTACAATTCACACAGAGGGCTGTCATCCCCATTAGGACAGTGTTTGGCCCAGCCCCAGGCTCCACCCACAGCATATCCACAGGCCTGGGACTCGCAGGGTCTCCCCCATGCAGCACGGGAAGCTCACTGTCCACCATCCCAGGCTGGATCTGCTTGGAAAAGAAATCTGAGCTCCAGACCCCAGTGGGATGGAGGTGGGAGATCCTGAGATAAAGCCCAGGCCAGGTGCTCCCACAGGGGTCGATGTCCCCCTATCTCTGGCTCCATCTACTGCCTGTCTACTAGCCTGGGAACTTAATGATATAATTACCCCTGCTTAGTCAGAAAGATGGCCAAACCCAGGACAAGGGGCATGGTGGGGGGTGGGGGCCATCAGAGTCCCCGCCCACGGGGGTCTGGAGGAGCACTCAGTGGGACCTGTGCACTTCAGGATCTCGTGTGTGGCTTTGGACAGGCTCTTGCCATTCTGGGTATCTGTCTCCCTGGATACCGTGAGGCCTGGTGGAGGCCACGTTCAAATCTCAAATGCAAAATGCTCAGAGCTTAGCCTGCCTCCTCATTGAATGCACACGACCCCCTGGTGAGTGGTTAGTATATTATCTCATTGTGTAAATGAGGAACTGAGGCACCAAGAGGCTGCTTGTCCAGGTGGAGCTGGGATGTGAACCCACAGGGCAGGTCACTGGAGAGCGAGAACCCAACCTCTTTTCTCCCTGCCTGGCCCTCCCCCACCTCTGCAAGCCGCCGGCCCCCACCCCAGAGGTCTGCTCCCCTTTCCCACGGAGAGCCTCAGCAGGTGCCTCTAGAGGCCCAGGCCTCCGACAATAGCCACAGACCCGGGGCTGACCCGGCCCTTTATCAGGGCAGGAGATCACAAGCCATCTGGCCCCGCAGCTGCCCAGGTGGGCTCACCTTCCCAGCTCCATTTCAGAGAAACCCTACCCCTTGTGCTGCCCTGTCCCTCCCCCAACTCCGGCCAGCCCGCCTGTCGGCCCCTCAGCAGAGACTAGAATGGAGCAGGCTGTCCACAGGTCTGAGCCTGCCAGTGCTGGGGACTGAACACACAGCCCTCCCTGGCCTTAGGGCTCAGGGGCCAGGGCATGGGGAACAGGGGGGTACCCCATTTGTCAGGCACCTCCTGCACCGATGGGACATTCCAGACACGGGAAAGCTCCAAGGTGATCATGGGAAGCAGAGTCGTTTCCACTTGGGCCAGCTGAAGACCCAGGCCCCCCACTGCAGCCTGTGATCTTGGAGAAGTTGCTCAACTTTTCTGAGCCTCACTTTCTCACCCAGAAAAGCTGCCTTCGTAAAACTGAGCTCCCTGTGGGCAAAGGACAGGGTCCCTTTACCACTGTGTCTCTAGCGCTGACCCATGGTGCTCCCTGAATGTCTGTGGCCTGAAGCAGTGGGTTAACACCCCTCCTCCTGACCCTTGGGGGGTGACTGCAGGGCAGGGACAAGGGAGGGCACCTCCTTACCCACAGGAGCCCTCTAGGTCACAGGAGGGGGCCCTCAATCTTGTTCCTTGATGTGGCCGTTTACAAGTGCGCATGGTGCCAGAACTCAGCAGTGAACAAGGCAGCCCCAGGCCATGATGGGGTGTACCACTGGTGCCCTTCCTGAACCCCAGTCCCCCCAACGCCCTGGCTCGAGGCCGGCAGCGTGGTGGCCTGTCTAGGTCTCTTACTTTTTCCTCTCCACAGGGTTCTGGCACAGCCCTGAGTGTGAATATGTCCGCTACTGCATCGCCAAGTCGCAGGAGCACGTGGAAGGGAAGGTGAAGGTGTCTGTCTTCAAGGGCCAGGTGTACATCCTTGGCCGGGAGTCCCCACTGTCCCTCTACAATGAGGAGCTGGTGAGGTAGGTGCCCCCACACCTGTCTCACTGCTGCCACATGCCCTCATGTGTCCAGTGTCCCTTATGACTGGCTTTCTCAACAGAGATGTGCCTGAGCACATGTCGGGTGCTTTGCAGAGCATGGGGATTGGGGGGGAAGGTCAGGAAGAGGGTTGACACCACCTCTGCCTTTGTAGAACTTGCAGGTAGATGAGGAGAAAGGCACCCATCACACAATCACCTGAATGGAGAATTAGGAAGGGTGACACCGGGTTGTGAGGAGGTACAGGATACTCGGGCTGGGTATAATAATTGGGGTGTGGAGAAGCTTCCCTGAGGAAGTCATCTTTGAGATGATCCCCAAAAGATAAGAGTATGTCATGTGCAGAGGCTCTGAGCCTTGTAAGAATCCAGAACATCCCAGGCGCTACAAGAACTCGAGGGGCAAGGGGCCAGAGTGTGAGGGTTCCGGAGCCAGAGCTTAAAGGGAAGGACATGATTGGACCTGTGTGTTTCAAAGGTTTTTCTGGCTGCTCTGGAGAATGGATTTAAGCAAGGTGGGAGCTGGCAAGGGTGGAAACAAGGGCTCCCTGGGGACATGTTGGTGGCTTGAACCGGGTTGACAGTTCTGGGAATACAGACGCAGATGGATTTGGCAAATATTTAGGAGGTGGACTGAAAAGGGCTTGGATGTACGGGGAGATAGAAAGGTCCAGAATCACCCTGGGTTTTTTTGGCCTGAGTAGCTAGGTACACTTTGGTGGCAATTACTGAGCTGAGGGAATGTTCTTGAGGTGAGATCATGCTCTTGAGGTTGGGATTTCTTTGAGGTAGGCGAGGAGAACTCTCTCATTGGGCACGGGTTTAGCGTTGAGGAGAACATGGGTTGAGGACATTGGACAGTGGTAGACATCTCAATGTTTTCTGAAATCAAGAGGAGACTGTAGGGGAGAGTCAGTGAGATGAGAAGAGAGCCAAAAATGGGGACCTTTATTGGCTTCCTCACTAATGGGCCAGGCCAAGTCACTGAGAAGGATGCGAGGAGAATAGGAGAGACCTGGTGGGCTGGGTCAGAGGTAGCAGTTGCCTATTAGCTGTGCCTGTGTCTTCATCGTGAATGAGAGATGGCCTTGACCAAGGAGCAAGGCATCTCTTTGGAGGTCACCTGGCCAAACAAGAGGTGGGGAACAGACCCCTGTGGGACAGACAGCCACAACGAACTCAAGTTCCAGGCTGAGGCCAGCTCTCCCCTCCTGGAGGCCAGTTGAGAATTAAAGTACAAGTTTTGTTTGGCAGTCAATATTATTTTTCTCTTTGCCATGTTGAGTTTCTCCCCACTTCAATCTTTCTAAACACTTTATAAGCCATAAATATAACCGAATCCGTTTAGATCAGTCGGGGTAAATGTCAAATTATCTTCTCTCTTTCTCTCTCTGGCTCTTTTTTCCCTCCCCCTCCAAATCAACAGCCTCTAATAATCTGCCCAACCCTTCATTAAGCCTTACAGTCTCACTCGGGGAGATTAAATGAATAAAGTAAAAAGGGAAAGGGGAAAAAAAGAGAGAAAAGCAGGAGCATTTATTCTCACTGTGTCTCCGACCATTTCCCTTTTCTTTTTGATTTCTACATCGCTGACTTGAAAGCCCTTGAGTGACAGCGTCACAGGGACCAGCGAGGAAGCCGCGAGAGGTAGCAGAGCTGGAAATGCCGCGGCACAGTAGGTAGAAAGTAACGTAATTATAGAGCAGGTCAGAGCCACTCGAATGAACAAAAATAAAAGCACAGAGGTTTTCTGTAGACCGTCGGGGGAGGTAAAAAAAAAAATCATTGTAAACTCTTTTTCTACCCCACCCCCCCCCAACCCCAAACCAGTTTTAAAAAGGAGGTTTTTCAGTTCCTGAGAGACACCTCTGGAAACATTTCGGCAGCCTTGTGACACAGGTTTGTCCCTGAATGTGGGCCTCACCTTGCAGGGTCTGCTGGGGCCATCCGGAAGGGCCCATTTGGGGAAGGGGTGGGGGAGTTTGTTTTGACATGTGAGAGATGGAGGAGGAAGGACAGATGAACAGGCAGGAAGGGGCTCCTATCTTCTCCCCGAGCCCTTCCACAGGGGACCGGGTGATTCACACAGTGAGAGAGTAGCAGGTGTCCTTCGCTGGTTCACGGTCTGTGTGTACATGTAAGGGGGCCGTGTTAAGCTTGCTTTAGCACTCCTAACAAGGTCTGTAAAAGTGATTTGGTGCTTTAGTTTGGCCCGGTCTTTCCTCTGCCTGGTGAGGGCTCAAGTGGCAGCCCCTCTGAAGTCTGACATCTTGTCCCCTTACAGGGAACTTGTGGGTCAGCCGCTAGTGTCTTCACCTACCTGAGCGCTGGAGGGGCCAGTGAGGTGGCGAGGAGGGGAGGGAAGGGTGGGGGCGTGGGAGTACTGTGTGTCAGCTTCAAGGCCCCATGAAAGTCAGGGCGAGGGCATGGGGGGAGGGCAACAGCCCAAGACCTGAACAAGTGTTGGGGCAACTGGGTGTACAGACCCCATTTGTTGTTGTAAAAAGTCCACAATCCACAAAGAGCCAGTCAGAGGCATAGCCTCAGGGTAGCTGAAAAGCAGCAAATTCCCTCTGCCCTGCGCCGTCCGCAGTCTCACCTCTCTGGAGAAGGCTCCTAAGGGGACAGGCCACCTCCTTGTCATGGAGAACCTTGAAACTGCTATGTCCTGAGGCTGGAGTTTGGCAGCCATGAGGACAAGGGGCTGATTCAAGGCTGCACACAAGGAGGGGCCCGTGAGAAACAGGGGAGCAACCCCCCTCCATGCCAGGGGAGGCATGGAGGGTGGCCTTGTCAGATCTGAGACCACAGTGCCCTGAACTTGTCCACAGAGCTTATCACAGGCGTAATTAATGAAGGCAGATGGGTGATTGATTGCTTACGTCTGCTCCCCCCAGTGGGCGCTGTTCTTGTCTTGCTCTTGTTTCCTCAGCACCTGGCCAGTAGGAGGTATTTAATAAATACCCGAATGAATGAATGAATGAATGAATGATGTAATCGTGAGTCCTAAACACGTGCCAGGTTCCAGCTACTTCGTGTCACATGAAGCCTCATTTTGCAAGTGGAAGAACGAAGCTCAGACAGCAGGCAGGGCTATCAATTTGCCCTGAGCTCTGTCATGGTCGGGGTGGCACTAGGATGCACACCCGGGTGGCTAGACCTGAACAGCTGAGGCTGGGAAGGGTTTCAGAGGGCAGCTAAGTGACAGCACCCGAAAGATGAAGGCTGTTCAACATGAAAACCATAGATGGGGGGGAAATACCTGTTCCGTGGGTGCAGCTGCAGTTGACCGGCACTTTTCATGACCTGCTGACCTGGGGTGGGTGCCCGGGTTTGAGGAGAGATTAGACAGGGTCTCACTGGTTGGACAAGCAGGGTGAAAGGTGACACAGTGGGCAGACCTTGCCATGAATGCTGGAGGCCCCTCTGCAGCTTGAAGGACAAAAATTGAGGCTGTTCCCATATGCGCCCCCTGGCCTCCCGGGCCTTCAGCCACTGGACATCATCAGCTGTTTCTGGTCACTCCTCGGAACCCCCACAGCCCCAGGGGCAGAGATGACTCGGATGTTTGTCCTCAGTTTACCTATGCGGTACTCTGGTCATAGGAAGATATCACCCGGCGAGCACTGGCTGGGCTGAAGCCTGACGTGCCTATCTGTGCAGCTGCCGTTCCTGGCCCCAGAGGTCCCTCGGGTGCCAAGGGCAAGGCCCAGGGTGCTAACCAGCTTCCACTCCCTCCTTGCAGCATGAACGTGCAGGGCGATTACGAGCCAATCGATGCCACTGGTTTCATCAACATCAATGCCTTGAGGTGAGAAGCTCTGGGCCCCGGCGGGCCCTCAGGCCCCCCAGGTTAGGGGAGCAGACTCTGCTGGGAGTTCGACCGCTGACTGCCGTCCTGCCCTAGACAAGGCCCACCTTCCCGTCTCCCCGCCCATGGCATCCTCACTGCCTGCTTTGGACCCAGCCTGCTCCCATTCTCAGTGGAGCCAGAAGGCACACTTGTGACAGCCAAAAAGATCTTGGCCCCTGGGGCTCTAGGTTCTGGGGTCCTGCCCTTAGCCTCTGACATTCACTGCCCCCCTCTCCAGCTGCAGGGACTCAAGTAGGAGCCCCTTTCTGAGCAAGTTAGAAAAGGAAATGGTGGAGAGGTAGAAAGGCACCCCAGATGATCACCTGGCTAGCTCCCACCTTCATATCACCATACCTGAGCTGCAGGTCTAGCTAAAAACCATCCTAGCCACGTGGATCTCCATGGCCCATTGGGGTGGCGCATAGCTGAAGCCACTCAGACCTGGGTTCATATCCTGACTCTACAGTGTGGTCTCAGACCTCTTCCAAACACCTGGGAATCCCACGTGGGGCTGTTAACCGTGCCTGCCTCACAGGTACAGGGAAAATTTGGTATGAGTTTGTGGAAATCAAGCACATGGCCCAGACCCTGGCATGCAGGTAGAGCACAGTGCCTGGTGGCAGGTGCTCAGCCTGGGCATGGCCCTGGGGCTGGCATGCACAAGGGCAAACGGTCATTTATGCCAGCAGCTACTGTAAACTAAGCCATTCCCAGGTATCTCCTAGGTTGTCTCATTGCATTCTTACACAAATTTTCAACTCCAAAAACAGACCCAGAGTGTTCAAGTAACCTGCCCCCGGTCATATAGCTAGGAAGCCGCAGAGCGAGTCCAGAAGGGCTGTCTGTCCAGGGCTGGGTCTTCATTACCAACTTCTTTCTCATGGGGCTTGGGGTTGGGAAGAAGGCACAACTCTCTCTCCTCTCCCTGACACTTGCCCTGGGCACACAGCCACCATTTTCCCCCAGAGCCAGTTTCTTGTCCCTGGGCACCCTCCCCTCCAACAGTCACCTCCACCTCCCGGCCCACCTCCTCTCTCTGTTTGTATTGTATGACTATAAACCCTTTTAAATGACTCCAAACACACTGAGTTTTCATAATGGCCTCTTCATTTCTCCCATTGCCAGTTAAATGCTTTGTCTTCAACAATGACAAGCAATGTTTTCCCCCTAAGATAAATTAATTACATTATCCTGATTGGAGAGCAGGAGGGGCCAGGGCGGGAGAGGGAATAGAGGCAGAAAGAAAGACAACTTCACACACATCTTAACAAACAGCTGCCCCGCCACCCCAGCTCTGCCTGAATTAATTGAACTGACTGCATGTTGTTATTGTTAATTTACATTTTTCTTTGTTTTGATTCTGGTTTACAGGCTGAAGGAATATCATCGTCTCCAGAGCAAGGTCACTGGAAAATAGACCAGCTGACAATGAGGAGCTGGGCCTCCTCACTTTGCCCATCTCCAAGTACAGGCGCTAATTGTCGTGATAATTTGTAATTGTGACTTGTTCTCCGGGGCGGGGCTGGTAGCGTAGTGGGGGTGCCAGGCCCCAGCTTTGTTCCCTGCTCCCCTGTAGCCTGCAAAAGTGGTCAGGGAAGGGAAGGGTGGGGGGTGGATACAGTGGGGAGCTATAAAATGACAATTAAAAAAAAAGACACATTAGTCTTTGGTTTCTTTATTTCTGCGGAGACAGGGGTAAGAGTATGTGAGTGTGTGTGAGTGTGTGTGTGTGTGTGTGTGTGTGTGTGTGTGTGTGTGTGTGTGTGTGTAGTCAATCGTGCTTTTCTTAGACCAACCTTTGTGTTTCCTGGTTTAAGTGCTCCCGAAGGCCACCTTTTGCCAGATAATCTGTTTATCTGGAAGAATCGACCCCTCTCTCCTCCAGCAAAAAAATAGGGAATCCACAGTACCCAGCTGGGTCCAACCCTAGAGCAGCAACCTGGCATTTGTCACCAACTGTGACCCAGTGACATGTACGAGGGAGACCAAGGAGTGTGTAGGTGGCATACTTGGGAGCTGTCCTGCCTGCAGCTCACAGTGAACTAATGGTGGCCTTGACTCACCACATGAGTCTTCCCTACCATGGCTGAGTGGCCTCAAGTAGCCTAATTTATGGAGGAGAAAGAACCCCAAGTAAGGAGAGAAGCCCGCGCAGAGAGGAGAAAACAGCTGACACAGAATTTAGTGGGCACTTTGGATGTCCACCTAGCCTACACAGTTCCTCCATCACTCCTTCACAAAATTGGGCCCGAAGTAGCCATCTTTGTACTATGACACCACCAGAGCTGGGCCAATCAGAATCTCACTCCCAGGAATTACACCTGGAAAAATGGCCAGAAGTGAGGACAAGTAAACGTAGGCATGGTGGGGTGCCCTGTGCCTAGAAAAGCAGAAAGGAAGAAGAAAGAAGCAAGAGGCAAGAGGGGGACTAGGGTTTAGAATCCCAGTTCCCATCCTGGCATGTGTCATGGAAGCTGGAGGCATTTCTTAACCTGGACTCTGAGACAGCCTGGTGTTCTCATAACCAATTACCTTAAGCTTAAGGGCTTAAGCTTGGTGAGAGAGTTACTGCTACTTGCAACCCAAAGCATCTTGACTGCAAAAACTTGAGTGCTGGTTGCCCTGGGCCCTACCCTGGTTCTGACCCAATCCACTGCCTTTGCCAATGAGCATTCCTTTCCAAAGTTTTGTCTTTAAAACTTTTTTCTCTGATTATAAAAGTTATAAATGAATTACTCAATGAATATTAGCTTTGTGTCAGACACTTGGCTACACACTTTATTCAAACTATCTCATTGAATCTTTAAAACAATACTGTGAGGTAAATGCTTTTATCTCCATTTTGTAGGGGAGGCAACTGCGATGCAGAGAAATTGATTGACCAGCGTTCACTCAGCTAACAAGTGACAGAGCCCAGGACCAAACCCTGTCCTGGCTGACCCCAAAATCTCATGTGTTTATGTCCTTAAGCATTGCAATAGGCTGCATCTTTCTTTAAAAATAACAATCCTGTAGAAACAACTATCCACCCATCATTTCACCACCCAGTTACACTGTTTGTACTTAGTGTATTTCTTTTCAGTCGTATTTTTCTATACTTACAAATATTTTTGCAGAGTTCTTAGGTTAAACTAATTTAAAAGCAGGTATCATACCCTACTCTTAAATTTTTTAACATCATAAACAGTTTCCTACATTATTAAAATTTCTTCTTAAACTCTTTCAACAACTATATAATATTCCACTATGTTGCTACCCCCTTACTTAACCTTTCCCCACTCATAGATTTCATTTTTTCCACATTCTAAATTATTTTCCTGCCTTTTGTCTGATTTAGTTATTTTTAGTAGTTGGTTTATTAGCTATCCTTTTTGCCTTTTTAGTGGTTTCTCTAGGATTTATAATATATACCTTTAGCTTACCACAGTCTACCTTTAATTAATATACTACCTCGTATATAAGACTCTTATAACTGTACAATCTTAGACCTTTTCACTTTGTGTTTCTGTTGTCACATATATTACTTCTACAAAACCCCACAACACACTGCTATTATTTTTGCTTTAGATACTCAAGTATCATTTTTAAAAGATTAAAAGTAAGAAAGGGATGTGTTTTATCCTTGTACAGGATTGGTAATGTCTCTTTCCTAAATGTTTGATAGAATTCGCCATGGAAGTTGACCCCAATTCAGAGTCCCCCCTGCTCTGGAAGCCCAAGGAATATGCCTAGAGACTCAGCAGCCATTACAACCCAGTCTCGTGTTACAACTCGGTACCTGCCTTCACTCATGTCCTTGTCACTCCTGTCACGTCACTCCAGCCACTACCCACAACATTGACATGCCATTGCCCCTGCTCTTAAGACCCCACTAACTGAGAAGTGGGTAGGAAACCACCACCTTAGGGGGTCTAGAGTAGGGTTGCTTTGACACCGAGATGTTAGAACTCTTAGCTTTTCATATACAGAGCCTCTCTCCATCCAGGCACTCAGGTGTGGCCAAATGATCTGGGTTGGTGACGGTTTCAACCAATAGCCCCTAGGTGCCACTAGAGCCACCTTGTCCTCCAGCTCTCGGATCCTATTGCAGACGTTAGCTCATCGGGACTGACTCTACCTTCTCTCCAGGTAGATTCCATCCTCGGGAGACCCTAACTAGAAGCTATAAGCCTTCCATGAAGTTGCCCCCAGGCCACCACGGAGGGTTGGAGATATCTATTATAAATCACGTCACTCCCAACATTGGAGATCTTTTTCTAGGCACGTTCTTAGCTCTCAAGTCAATCAGGAAATGCAAATAGATATCATGGTGTAAATACAGGTGTGGGTTATCTCCCGCCTACTGTTACCTGGGCTCAGCCAGAGTGGTACCGAAAATTACAAAAGCTTAGGAAAATAATTAGGAAAAAATTCATTTCTGAATCCAACATGTTAACCGAAACGTTTCAGCTAATACTTTTGCATGCTTCCTGCGCGTCATTTTTGCATATGCACCTTTGTTTCCATGCATGTACTGTAATCTGTTTACACTGTGTGCCCTCACATTTGTTTCATTTTTTTCACTTAACATAATAGCATAATTAATTTCCCACGTTGTTGATTGGTTTCATAATGAACTTGAATTGTATACTTAAAATGGGTGAATCTTGCAGGACACGTAAATTACATCTTAATAAAGCCGTTTACGATAAATAAATGTTTTTTAATGTAAGCATGGAAAAAAAGATGTCCAGTGTTAAATAGAGAATTGAGGAGTATGGACCAGGAAATCGCTGGGCTGGAGCAAGGCTGGGGTGCGGGGTGGAGAAGGCATCCAGCCAGAGTGGAGCAAAGGATTCTCTCAGGGCAACTGCGGGCAGGCAGGTGGGAAGGGGGGGTGGGGCAGCTAGGGGCCAGACTTAGGCTAAATCCTGGCTACTTCCCCGTCACTGTGAGAACTTGGGCGAGGACTTCACCCCCCTGAGCTTGAGTATCTCCATTTGTAGGATGGAACCTTCATGAATATTGGGGGACCCGCGGAGGCACATGTGGGCCACCAGAGACAGCCAGCTCCCAGTCACTGCTCCACGACGTGAGAGGCACTGCACATCACAGAAACTGGTCAAGGCAAGTCAAAACAGCCTCCACGTGCGCCCTGCGTGGACAGTTCAGAAGACTCTTCCCCTCCCTTAGGCCATGGGAGCCTCACAACCATCATGGTGAAGGAGGGACGGGGAGGAAGAACCCTCCTGTACAGGTGACGCTACGCAGACCTGAGCTGTCTTCTTGCCTCTGCCTAACTGGTGACCTGGGATGACTTCCTTAGTATTTATGATTGGCCTCCAGGTCCTCAACTATAAAACCAGGATAATAATGGTGTCCACCTCGCAGGGGCCCTTCATTCTACCGCCGCTGTGGGCCTCAGAGCTCCTGGCTTCCGACCATGGTTGTCAGCCTGTATAACATGCCTGCAAGGGAACAGTGCTTCCTTGATGTAAGTTTGTCCTGTGTGACAATTCGATTTTTTGTTATAAAGTTATAATTTGGCGATTGGGTGTATTTTATTATTGGCAGCCCTGTCCCTGCGCTGATGAGTCCTGGGCCATGACAAGGGCCACTTTCTTGGCCCTCAAGGTTGGGGTCCACATTCTCCAGCGTTCCCTAAGTGCCCAGACATTCCTGGGATGGGTTCCATCTACCTTCCGGACTACAGGCACCCCGAGAGCAGTGGCTGTGTCTGCTGTGCCCACCGCTGTATCACCTGGCACTCAGCACAGGGCTTGGCAGGTAAGAGGCTATCAAGGAAATCATGTTGAATGAATGAATAAACCCTCTCATCCCAGCTTGGTTATCATTTTATTACGATTCCTAAATCCCCCTTCTTCCCCAGCTCCTGGCTGGGTGATGCAGGGCTTCTTATGTCTGGGGTGGGGTCCTGAGAAGTCGGGCACTGGGAGGCTGGACCTCAGCAGGACAGGCTGAGCAAGTTATGCCAGGCCCCTCTGGCTTTCTGGGCCTGGGGAGATGAGGAGGGGTCCCAGCCACCAGCCGGCCAACATGGCCCTTCTGTCCAGGCCCCTCCTGCCTCCTTGGAAGAAGCAGACGATGGAGTGGGTTTTTGTGGAGGCACAAAACACATACACACAAACATGCATGTACATATGTACACATACACGCACACGCATACACACGTATGCACACAATGTGGACACATAAATCTCAGGTAGTCAGCTGGATGAATTTCCCCGTGTAGCCTCTCTCTGTGTAACCACCACTCAAATGAAGACAGGAACCTTTCCAGCGCCCCAGGAGCCTGGCTCCCCGGTGCCTTGGTGAGACTGTTTGAAATCATAGGGTTAAAAGGAGAAGGAAAATGCCTTTCTTCTTTTAAAAAATTGATGGGGGCATGTTGGGCAAATAAGAAAGCTCAAAGCCACCTGGGCTGCCTCCGTCACAGCGCTAATGGCAGGGGCCAGCAAGGGCGTCTTGCTTGTCTGATGAGAGCTCTGGGCTGTGCCTGGTTCCTGAGCTGAGCGAGGAATGAGTGAATGAATGAAGGAGGCTGCACCTGCTTCTGCTCGCTCACTCAGCTGATTTCTAAGAGGGCATTCCGGCTTACACGTGGGCGGTGAGCACAGCCTCTTGCGGTGGCTGGGGGAGGCATGGCACCGTGGGCAGGGAGGGGACAGGCACAGCCCCTGCCCTCACAGAGCCTGTCCCCAGGGCCTGGGTCTTTCCATTTCCAGTCTGAATAGAGGGACAAGCAGCAGACCTTAGGAGCTGCTAGCAAGCAGGCTGACTGGGGAGGAGGCTAAGGCCTTAAGGGGGTAAGAGTGGAGTTGAGATCTGTTACTTCCTGGCCCCCTAGCTTCTACTGTCCACCCACATGCTGGCGTCAGGCCGTCCTCTCCCAGCTGCAGCCTGGCCTCTCTCTCCCTTCTCCCCACTGCCCATGGCCCAGCCAGGTATCACTGCTAGAGGCTCTAAGCCCTTTCCCACCTTCACACACATGTGAAACACCCCTCTCCCTAACTGCCCTTCTTGGAAGCTAAGAGCACATGGCATGAAGGTTCAGAGGCCAGGCCCTGGCCAGCCCAAACTGGCCCACCTGCTGGGGCGGCTGTCAGCTTCATCTGGATTTGTGGGGAGGAAGTTACAGGGCCCTGGAAGCCGGGGCCAGGCACAGAGCTGATCTGCACCCCTCTCAGGCTGGGGAAAGGGCTCGCCTGGGGTCCACACAATCGATATCTCATCTGCAGCTCTCCTAGCGGAAGTGATGGCTATTGGAACATGGTAATGGGTGTTGTCTAGTGGAAGAGACTAATCTTCCCAGCTGTGGAGGGCTCCGCAGGTGGCCTGTGCAGCTCACCGCTGCTGCTGGTGCTGTTGGGGCACTTTTAAAGCCACAGCAGCCTCACTGCATGCTGGCGACCATCCTGGTTTCCCAGCAACTTCCTGCACAAAGCCTCAGAGGTGACCGTGACCTGATCCTTCCGAGCACATACTGGGAAGCTGAAGCCACTGATTTGCCCAAGGTCACACACTCGTTTGGAGGAGAGCCAGAACTAAATCCTGGTCTCCAGACCCCTTGTCCAGTAATACACAGGATGCTGGCCGTGGCAGGCCCATGGCCATGAACGAAACTTGGCCTTTAATTGTTTTCTACTGGCTGGCTCAATGCTTCTTGAAAACACTAGATTTTCAAATGCCGTTGATGTTGGCCACAGTCCCTACCGCTCCCTAATGTCTCACACTCAGCCAGCTTCACTCGTTTCATCACCTATCTGACTTTGGATCAGTAAAACAGAGGTATTGGCATAGTGGGATGAGGAGGAAGAGAGTCAGCCTCCTCTCCTGCAGAAGTGGGGCCCCGGGCTTCCTCATCTTGGCTCATAGGCCATGGAGGCCCCACAGACTATGAACCCCATGACAGCAAGGGCTGCGTCTATCTTGCCCACTGCTGTGGGTGCTGCTTCGGGCACATTTCAAAACCCTTTATTGAGCAGATGCTATATGCCAGGCCCCATGCTAGTCCCTGGGGACACATCAACACAGCTAACACAAAGCCTGGGCAGACCAACCTGAGAGGACTCTGGGCTGACTTCCCAAGTGACTTTTGAAATGACTGAGAAGTGTCTGCCACTGGGGTGGATGTTTCTTGTTAAAAGGGCAGATGCTGAGTCTGGAACCCAGAAATCCTCCTGTTTAATAAGTCCCCTGGGTGTTTCTGATGCCTGCTGAAAGAAGAAAACCACAGACCTGGAGAGATGGAGGCCAATTATCAAGGGGGAGGCCAGATAAACAGGCGCCACGAAGGTTCCTCGTTACCTACCCTGCCCCAGTAGGACCTGGGCGGGCCAAGGACCTGCATGCATGTTTGACCCCAGCTGTGTGGACTGGGACTCGGCCACACTGGCCACATTCACCAGCCTCCCTGGGGAAGAGGGCCAGAGCTGCCTGGGTCCTTGAGGGCATCCAGCCAGCCACAGTAACACTAGGGAGCACAGCGGTTGTGAACTCTGGTTAGAACTCAGGCAGACCTGGATTTGAAGCCGATCATCTCAGTTTCTTCATCTGTAAAATGGGCCCAATACTAGTACTTATCTTCCAGAGCTGTCCTGAAGAGTAAATCATGTACATAAAGAGCTTAAGGCAGGGCCAGCACCTGGTAACTATTCACAGGTGAGAACTGTTGTTCTTTTATTACTAGTTATCGAGATTCCGCCTGCAGCCCACGCACTGGCGTCCTCCCCAACCCCTCCCCCACGCCCTGACCCTGGGATGGGGGCAGGCACCAATTGTGACTAATTGTGACATGAACCGTCCCCCTCAGGGGCTCACAGGGACCCCGCCGACCACGCAGTTAAGACGGTAATGAAGCGGCTGTGAAACAGGAGGCCTTTCCATCTGGAACCTGCTGACCCGACTCCTGCCTGAGGTTTGGGGAATCTCTGTGTAGACTCCAAACCCCCACCAACCCTGCTGTTTGCGCCTGGTGTGATCATTTATTTATGTCCATGTGACACACGCACAGGCCCTCCCCCCACCTCGCATTTGTCTTCCCCTGGGCCTCGCCCTGCCCCTGCCAGGCCCCGGTCATGAAGACAGATGTCCCGGGCCCTGGGTCCAATGGAGGCAGCCTCCAGCCCTTTAGCTCAGCTCAGAGGATGAGTGAGGGGGTGATGAGACAGAGGTAGGGGTATGGGGCCCCCCTCATCATTTCTCGGGGTGGAAGTGGTCCAAGGGTGACACCCCACAGCTGTGGGTAAGAGATTGAGGCCCTAGAAAAGCTTTGCAATAAAACACAGGTGGGCTCCAGCTTTTCCCCTGGCTATGTGACCACCCCCATCGGGCAACAGAGGCGCTTATTGGACAGTTATTTATTGCATGGGTCCTGTGCACTCAGCACTGCTCTCGGTGCTGGGGACATGAGATAAAGGAAGCACACAGCTCCCCCATGTACTGGAGGGCATGTCGAGGGGAGTAAACGGGGTCTGAGGTGGGGGCCATTGGATAGGGCAGTGAGGGAGGGTGAGCAGGGGGCAGCCATGTGAGAGGCTCAGGGAAGGGCATTCCAGGCAGAGGGAACAGCATGATTAAGACCTGAGGTTCAAGGAACCAAAAGAAGCTGAGTGGGCATGAGAGAGAGAGAGAGAGAGAGAGAGAGAGAGAGAGAGAGAGAGACTGAGAAGGCGGGCACAGCCGGGTTACCCAACATCTCACGGGCCTTGGGTTTATTCTAAGAGCATCGGGCAGCTACTGGTAACTGTGGTTGAGAAGAGCCAGATCAAGAGGCAGCTAGGGCACCCACAAACCCCCAGTAGTCCTGCTCTCAGGGTCCAGGCCCCTCAGCCCCACCACCCACCCTCTGTCCTCCTGTGTCTGGAGCTCAGTGAGACCAATGGCCCCAGTTCTGGGAGCAGCTGGCCCCATGCACCCTGAGAGCCCCTGAGGGGAATGGTCTCACCAGGGAGGGGGTCTCTGCTCCCGCTTAGCCCTCCCAACAAGGCGGCTTTGTCTGGCAGCTCTGAGGATCCCAGCAGTCCTCCCCAGGCCCCCTGCAGAAGCTTGCGTGGAGCTCTCAAAGGCGGCTTTATCTGTATCCTGAGCCCCATTGCTGGGAAGGGGGTGGTCAGGGCTGGCACACAGGACCAGGCAGCAGCCACAGCCCTGACTCCTGGGGCCGCAGAGAGAGGCCAGGGACAAAAGGTTACCCTGGGGGAGCAGCTGATCAAAGCCCCCCCCCCAGGAAAACAGGACTACACAGGCACCGCCACCCCCCTCGCCCTCCCTGCAATCTGGCCACTCAATCGCAGTGGTCAGTGACATGGCCCTTTGTGCAGCCCCTGCCCTGTGGGAGGAAGGATGCAGGTAAGGCCCGGCCACCTGTAACCAGATCTCCTGGGCCTTCTCCCCAATCCCTTTCTCCAGTCCTGGGAAGCATCGGCGAGGGGGAACAAACGTCAAGGAGGGCAGCCTTCCAAATAAAAGGGGCTTCAAGAATCATGTACACCCTAAGCCACCATTGGGCAGACCGGAGAGAATAAGAGTCAGAAAGGCCAGTGTTCACTGAGCAACCTCTTCCTGGGTGCGTGGGGGCTCTGTCACCCTTTTTTAGCCCTGCTTAATGTTGATAGTGGCAACTTTACCTCCTTGGGGAATCTCTCTAATGTCCACACTGACTGACCCTTTATGGCAGAACCGGTTTACAGGATGTAGAGGCCCAAAGAGGTTAAAATACCTGCCTAAAGACACCCAGCTGATGAGAAGCAGAGCCAGGATTCAAACCCAGGAACGTCTGATGCTAGAGCCCAGGCCCTGAGTGCCATGCCTCCCAGCGCACCTGCCAACAACAGGTATGTGCAAAAGACATGTCAGCTCTGTCCCTGGCTTTGAACACCCCTGACTTAAGAATTGAAAGGAACACCCCGTCATCCACCTGCCGCCTTTAGGGGAGCAACGTACTATCATTACTTACTATTTTTCCTTAAGGAACTCAGCTCTCTCTCTCTCTTAAAAAGTGAGCTATTAACACTACTGAACTGTGTACTTAAAAATGGTTAAGACAGTACATTTGATGTTATGTGTATTTTACCACAATGTAAAAAAAAAATTTTAATGTTCAAACATAAAAGAAAAACAGTGAGTTTAGGGAGTATCAAAGAGGCACTAAAGGGCCGGCCGAGTGGCGCGATGGTTAAGAGCTGGCTTGGGACGCCAGACGGCCCCGGTTCAGATCCCACATATGAGGGCCAGTGACACTGCCCTCCACAGCTAAGATGCTGAACAACAGCTCAACCTGGAGCTGGGCTGCCATGAGTCGCCGGCGACAGCGTAGGTTGCAGCCCCTGCGGCAGTGGGTTGCCATGGGCTACCGTGTGTAGCCAGCAGCCAGCGTGAGCGGCCAGCAGCCGCAGTGAGCGGCCGTCCAGAAGCCGGTGACTGATCTGCCTCCCCCAGGAAGAGTGCAATGATGGTGCCAACTTGGGCCAGTGAAGCAACGTCCTTCACAACTAGACTGAAGAACAAAAGGACAGCAACTTGTCTGTTCCCCTTCCCTCAATTCCCTAGCGCTATTCCCATCCCCCAATTCCCCAATAAAAATCTTTAAAAAAAAGGCACTAAAGACAAAGTGACACCAGCCTGTCCTCCCGACACAGAAGGGATGGAAGAGAATTAAACGGTGTTTATCTCAACGGGTCCCATGTTGTTTATTATATGCAAAACCGAAATCATCTTATGGGCCACCAGGTGTGCCTGTTGTTTTTTAAAAACACCAATCACTGTACAAAATGACTGAGACCCCCGGATGCAGGGCCAGTCACAGCAAAGCCCAGGACAGCCCCGGGCCAGCCCACCTCTGGGTGTGCCTCCAGGTGCAGGGTCCACCAAGGACAGTTACTGCCCCCGGGGGCAGAGGGGCAGATGCTCCCATGCCCTGCATTGCATCTGTGCCCTCGGCCCATCTGTGTTGGGCACCAGGCACATGTGTTGTCTTTACTTCCTGCAGCCCCCTTGGAAGGCAGCTGGAGAGGCCTGGAGGCCAGGAGAGCTGAGGCAGCCAGCGGAGGGAGGCCAAGGCCGCCCACAGCGGGAGTGGAACAATAATGGCAGCTATGCTCCCTGCTCGACTCCAGGTGCTGCTAAACCTTTAACACTCATAGTGGTGAGGATGGCGAAACAGGCTCAGAGAGGCGGAGTCACTGGCCCACATCCACGGGCAAGTCAGGGGCAGAGGTGGGATTCGAACCCAGGTCTGTGAGATTTCGGGAACTGTGGGGTGAATGGCTGGGAAGGTGGGGGTTGGGGGGCGGTGAGTGGTGCTTGGAGGGAAGCTGACCTCCATCACACCAGCCCACGCTGACCCACACAAGCCGTCCTGCACACTGACCAGTGTGAGCTTCCTAGAACACAAATTGCATCATATCATGACCTCCCCGACCTGTGCTGAAACCCACCTGTGGCTCCTTAAGGCACCAAGCTGGTCCCTGGCCACCTCTGTGGCCTCGCCCCTACCTGTCTGGACCCACTTGGATTTCATCCCCCAGACAGACTAACCCATTTGTGTTTCCTCAAAAGTTCACCTCAAAAGCTGAGCAAAATTAAGTATATAAAGTCATGACGCATTTTTGCGATGAAAAACATAGAAAAAATATGTCATGACTTTTCTGACAACCCAATAGTTTTCCCCACCATTAGGTGGGTCCTTGAAACCTGCCTTGTCAGAGGCTGCCCAGCAGGGACGAGCACGGAGAGTTCCGTGCAAACTGTAAAGTGATGTGCGTGCCCACATTATAGAATGACAAAGGAGACCAGACGAACCCAGGCTGGCCAAGTGATGCTGGGCATCTAGCCTCTTGGGCCATGGCCTGTCACTCCCCTGGCATCCCCTTCCTCACCTCTCCCTTGCCCCTGTCCCCACTGTCCCCAGGGGAGGCAGGTCCACCCCCCTCCCCCAGATTTACTAGGGCATGTTAAGAACATGGTTTGAAGCCGTCCCTGAGGTCATGAGGTTATGGCGGTTTCCCATCGATCTATTTGTCCCTCCCCTGGCTGGAGCCCTTTGCCCCCACCAGCCCCCAGAGCCGTATCAAACTTCAGCGGCCTCACCCCAGCCTCGCTGCTCCTGAACCAGGCCCCAAGGAGCCCAAACACAGGGCAGGGATTTAAAACATGGCCTGAGGGTGATTTACCAGCTGGGCTGCCCAACCCCTGACCTCGGGAGAAGATGTAATGCATCTCCCTGGTTTAGCTGATCAATGGTGCCGTGAAAAACAGCCCCATGTGGGCCAGTTAGGATAGCAGAAAAGGACCCCCTCCCCCAGAAACCCACTGTGACAGGCGCTGAGCTGAGGTCTGCGTGCACACACGGGCCCAGCACATCTCTGGGCTTGTCCACCCTCCACCAAAATGTCTCAGAGACAAGCCTGCAAGAGCTGGGATTACTAAATCTAGCCACCTAGGTTCAGGTGGGGAAACTGTCACTGGGGAGCTCCTCACGATCACAGAGCAAGTTCAAGGAAGTCCCGTTTCCCCTAGGGGCCCCCTCTCCCTGCTCAGCACTTCTGCCTTATCCTGAGAGCGAAGGTGGTAGGCATGGTATTTGGGGTATCTCTGGCACCTCTAAAGGCCGAGTTTGTCTCCCCCACAGCCTTTGTGCAGGACCACAGTGGACCCAATGCGCCACCAGAGTGGAGCTCCCTGCCTTTGCCTCCATGTGCGGCAAAAACCAGACCTCAGGACAGTTTTGGGGTCAGCTGGGACACACACCAGGGCAGAGGCCAGAAGCAAGGAGCCATTCTGCACTCAGACACCTTCACTCCCCAAAAGAACTACAGCCTTTATTTAGGGAGGAATGTTACCAAGAGCTGGAGAGCCCTAAGTCCAAAGTTTCCTCGGTCCTCATGGGACCTGCCAACACCCCACACGGGGCCAGCAGGAAGAGCAGGCTGTCCTACCACCTCCCTCCTCCAAGCAGGGTCCATGGACCACCAGGGCGACCTGGGAGCTCGCTAGAAAGGCAGAATCGGGGCCCATTCCCCAGACCCATGGTCAGAATCTGCAACTTAACAGGGTCCCCAGCTGGCTCACATGCAAGTTACTGTAATTAAGGTTTGAGAAGTTGCTGGAATTCAAGACCTCCTAGAGTTAAATGAGGGTGTGCGTGTGCACACGTGTGCACGCGTGTGTGCTCACTTTAAGATCTTTACCCTAAAGAAAGAGCCTAGAGATGAACAGAGAAGGGAGGGAGGGAGGCAGAGAGGAAGGGAATGCTACTCAGCCTGTGTCCAAAAAGTATTTGAAGTAACTTCAGAGCGGCATGTGGCACGTCATTGAAACAAGACAGATCCCACCCGAAAGAAGCAGAGGGTGGTACGTGGCTGGGACAGGGGTGGCTCCAGGTGGGTGGTGGGCTGGGCAGGGCCCCAGTCACACAGGATCTGAGGCCACTTTGGACAAGGGGGTGACATGTTACGATTTATATTTTGGAAAGAGGGTCACTTGAAAAGAGCTGCTGCCCCCGCTCTCTAAATGCTGTCAGAGCGAGTGAGATTTTATGACTAATAGCAGGAAGGGAGGGAGAGTGGTATAGAAAAACAGGGCTGGCGATCCCTTGTGCTCGCCACTGGAATTTTTGTCTAATGTAGGTATGTTACAAACAGTAACTTGCACAAATCGTAAGTTATGCAGCTTGATGAAGTTTTACTACGTAATACACCTACATAACCACAATCCAAATCCAGGAATAGAACATCCCGGGAGCCCCCTAATTCCCTCTCCCAGTCTCTCTCCCCCAAGTGGTGTATTAGTCACCCATGGCTGCATAACAAATAACCACAAACTTAGCAGCTTGAAACAGCTTTGGCTTATGACCTCTCAGCGTCCTTGGGTCAGGAATCTGGGCTTAATGGGTTCTCTGCTCAGGTGTCAGCTGGGCTGCTTTCCTTTCCGGAGTTCAGGGCTATCTTTCAAGATCTCATGGTTGTTGGCAGAATTTATTCAGTTCCTTGCGTTGGAGGGCTGAGGTCCCTGTTTTCTTGCTGGCTGTCAGCTGGAAGCTGCTTTTGCCATGCGACCCTCTCATAGGCAGCTCTCACTACAGAATCTTGCTTCTTCAAGCCAGCAGGAGACTCTATCTTCTTAAGCTTTTTCCATGATGAAGTCCGGCCTACCCTTTGGATGAACTCAAAATCAAACTGATTTGGGACCTTAATTACATCTGTGAAACTTTGTCATGTTCTGATCCCTGGTCCCACCCACAGTCAGGGAGAATGGGATTACATAGGGTGTGAGGACCAGGGGGTCACCCTGGGCTCTCTGGCTTCTGGCATCACCACAAATGGAATCACACCACGTCTCTTTGAGTCAAGCCCCTTTCACTCAACACTGCGTCTGTGAGATTTCCCCATGTTGTTGCCTGTACCACTAATTCGTTTCTTTTCACAACTGTGTAGTATTTCATTACATGAACGTACCATAATTTTAATTTATTTACCCGTGCGCTGTTGACGGATATTTGAGTTGTTCCCGGTTTCTGGCTGTTAAAACTAGAGCTGCCAGCATGTGGGATTCTGGACTGGATTCTAGAAGAGTAAAAGAGTGTGAACGGAAACACTGGTGAAATCAGGTTAAAGTCTGTAGTTTAATTAATAATGTTATACTGGTGTTCATTTCTTAGTTTTGACACATGTGCCATGTTTCTATGGTAATTACAGAGAAGACTGGCCAAGGGGTATAGAGGAGCTGTCTGTAGTAACATTGCAACTTTTCTGTAGGTCTAGATTTTGCCAAAATAACAATTTTATTTGAGAAGCAAATGAATTAAGCTCTGGCCAACATCTGCTACTGGCCATGGCAGAGTGATGGGCTCCTGACTAACCCTCCCACCGTAAACATCCATAAGGCTGGACAAAGTGCATGAGGCAGCTGTCATCAGGCAGCACAAGGCTATAACCCCTGAGAGAAAGGAAGCCAGTGAGGAGAGCCCCGCAGTCACCCCAGCTCTGCCTGGGGCCAGTTTCCCAAGCACAGATCAGAGAGCTGGGGTCCCTGCCCAACACTGTCGTCCCACTGAGCTGGGAGGCAGAGGTCAGGGTGTGGAGCTGCTGAAGCAGCTGGAACCTGTGGGGATGAAAAAGCGGGCACAGCACAGGGGTGGGTCTCTAAGCAAGCTGCGGGGCCAGCTTTGGGCATGCTCAGAACAAGACGACTTGGGTCTTCCCAGAGCGCAGCTGCTATGGGGGAGCAGAGAGACCGGAGGTCAAGCAGCGCCAGAGGACATTGGAGCTCTGGCCCAGCCAGCGAGGAGCCTCACTAAGGTCATGGGCATCCATCCAGCTTTGCTATCCGAAGAGGCTCCCCTTAGGAATAAGGGCCAGGCCCTAGAGTACAGCCTGCATGCCCTAATAGTGCCTAGAACCAAGCCCTGCCGAGGTCCGCAGGCAGGGAAAGTGGGTAAAATGTCAATCAGCAAGCGTGGTTCCTGAGGAGAGAGCTCACCATGAACACAGGCGTTGGAGGCAGGAAAGTACATGTCAAAACTTATTCAACCACTGACTAGATGGATGGATAATTGGATGGGGGGTGGGTAGGTGGATGGATGGATGGATGGATGGATGGATGGATGGATAGACAATGGGTTAAATGAAAGCTCCCTTTAAGGGAGTGGAAACTGAGGCCTAGAGAGACAGGGGAACTTACAAAGAGGGCTGCACCGAACTGAGGCTAAGGAAAGCTGCTTAACCTCCAGACCATGTCCTGCTGTCTACCCTTGAGCCAGTTGCCTGCGACTAGGCTCCTCCCTGCTCCCAGGACCCCCTGCCCCGCCTCTCCAGCAGTCGCTCTACAGGTAGCCACTTCCTCGCTCAAACCTGGAGCAAAAGCCCTGGGCATGAGGGTGGCGAAGAGCCGGCCCTTTTGTCCGAGCCACAGCCAAGGTGGGGGCTCCCTCCTCCCGACCCCTCCTCCCCGCTCTCTCCTCCCTGCTCCCTCTGCTGTCTCTCTCAGTGACTTTTGTCCTTGGATCGGCTGTGTGATCAGAAGAGGTTTCATTCTCCAGCAACTGGGCAGCCATTAGGAAGAGGCGGACGCATTACCCTCTCACCGCACAATGGCGGGCTAATTCAGTTATTCTATTTCACCTGAAGACTTTCTTTGCCGCCGGAGCCTCCCCTCCAGAGCAGGGCAGGCCCCATCTGTTTGACGTTTGCTCCAATGTCTGCGGCCATTATGCCTCCACTCGGAGGACTGGATGGCGCGCGTGCAAGCGAGCGAGCCTGTCGGCCTGTCTGCACTCTCCCTCTTGTCTCTTTATCATCCTCCCAGGGCTGAACGGAACTTGCTTCAAAGAGTGATGTCAGATGTGTGCAAAACAGACCGATAAAACCTAATGCACTCGCTCCCCTTTGTCTGCCTGACTCTCCTTCCGAACATTTCCCACTCAGAAAGCCACTTAAAACACATCAGCAGCAACCCCACAAAACAGCCACTTGTTGGATAATTGTGCTAAGCAGCTGCCAGCAGGGCTGGGGGAGGGGAAAAGACGGGACCTCCGGCCTGTCCCTCAGGCTGCACTTCTGGGAGAAGCCCCTCTGCTCCCAACCAGAGCCTGCCTCTTGGGGAAGGGTGCTAAGCCGCCTCCCTCCCCTGCCTCTGCACCCAGGAGAGAAGACACAGCCGTCACTCGATGGGGGGCACTCCTGGGTGGGGAGAAGAACACTGGCCTGGGGCCAGGAGGGCAGGATTCTCTCCCAGCTCCCCACCGACTTGCTATGGGGCCCTGTGGGAGGAAGGTCCCTGCCCATCTCTAGGCCTCAGTTTCCTCATCTGCCCCATAAGCGGTTTGTACTGTGGCTTCTAAGGCCTCTTCCAGCTCCCAAAGGCTGCCTGACAGAGTGTTCCAGAGCCTCAGGGGGATGAACCCATAACAGGACACCTTGACCCATTCTCAGGAATCAGAGCAGGCTCAGCTGAGGCCTGGAGGATCAGAACAGAGCCAACACAGGGTATGGGCAGAGGCGGGACAGGATCACAGTTGATAGGAATGGTATATGCAAAGGCCCTGAGGCAGGGCTGAATTGGAGGACCAGAAAGAAGCCCAGAGGAGAAATGGCAAGAGCTGGGTCAGAAGGACCCTTCAGGCCATGGTAGGAGCTTGGCTTTTTCCTGAAGGCAATAGAGAGCCGTGGAAAGGATAAGACCAGCGAGGCGGCCTCACTTGATTTCTCTTTTTCTAAGACCCCTTCCTTGCTTACAGGTGGAAAAGGAGTTGGGGGTGGGGTCGGGATCAGGAGCAGAAGCAGGGAGCTCACCCTCCACTGCTCCGACCACCCAAACAGGCACTGGCTGAGTGGCAGAAGTGACCAGTCCTCCCTCGGATGGGAAGAGGGAGAAGCTGGTGTTCCTTCCTCTGGAAGCTTTGGTTCCTGGGGACCCCTTTCTCCCTTGCTGGCCCAGCTGGTGTGGACAGTGCCCAGCCTGGAGAGGCAGGGGTTAAGCGTGGCAGCCTCTCAGAAATCAAAGGATTACAGGTTTGCCAGTGGCCAGTCCCTTCTGTCACACAGGTGCCCATGCACCCTGCTATCTCTGGGCTCAGAGCACTATATCAGGACTCCATTAGGGGGACCCAGGCAGAAGCTCACAGCTGTCAGGCTGGCAGCTCTGAGGGTGACAAGTCCTCACCCCCTATGCCTGCACTTGAGGACAGCTCTGTCTGCTTCTCCACGCTGCAGGCAGGAGAGCCATGGGCACAGCTGGCACACATGGGGTCTGAGCAGCTCAGGTTTGAAGCCCACCTCTGTCCCTTCCTGCTCCTAGGCCTCTGATGTGACACTCAGACTCTCAGAGCCTGGGTTCTGTCATCTCGACAGAGAAGACAGAGTTGGGACCTCCCCAGCGGGGCATGGAGAGGGTCACGGAGCAGCTATCACGATTCTGGCTTTCTTAGCTCTGCCTTTCCACCCTGCAAGGTGTGGGTTATTTTTATCACCCCATCTCCCGCCTCTGCCAGCTTTCCTTTGCGCCTTGTCTTTGGGGGTTCAAAGTCAAAGTGAACCGTTGGTCAAAATAATCACTCTTCCCAGGTACCTGGTGTAATTAACCTCCCCCTTCATCCATTGCCTCTGATGCCTCCTCTATTTTTTCTTTGTAAACTTTTATTTTAACTGTCTTTTATGAATCTGACTTAAAGGGGAAAAAAAAATCTTGGCAAATGAAAATAACTTAATTGCTTTTTCTGATTTTCAAAGGAACACATGCTCATTATGGAGAGAACACCCTCACAATACAGAAAGGTGGAGACAAGAAAGATAATGCGTCAACTTGGAAGCAGCCTTTGGCAGGTAGTTTGTAGGAGAGTTGGGATAAGGAGGCCCCCTCTTTATAAAACTAGGTGCTCCCCTCCTTCCCCCAGCGCTGCCTGGAGTTCCTGGCTCCAGCGCCCCCGGCCCCAGTGGTGCCTTTCCCTCACCCACCCACATCCTGCTCACCCCTAAACCCCAGCTCAGATTCTGGCTCCCCACAAATGCTTCCTAGACCTCTACAGCCCAGGTGCTCTCTCCTGCCACTGAGCTCTACTCTTTTCATTTCAACAAACATGACTGAGCATCGGTCTGTTTGGGGCCAAGACACGTGACCCAGCCAGACGACCTCGCCCAGTTTGCCTGCGTTGAACTTGTGTCCATGATTTCATTGTCCTGCGTCTAGACTTCTGCTCCCCAGCCTGGATTGTCAGCAGCTTGAGGGCATATCTACAGCTTCTGTCTCTTTGTAGCCCCAACCCCAGTATTTATGGATTTATTGTTCCTGAGTGGGACTTTCTAGGCATTTGCAGAAAGGGCTGCTGCTGTGCACAGCACATGCTGGACACTGGGCCGAGCCCTCTGCACACACACTGTCTTCTGAGCCTCACATACACCACGGGAGGCGCTGGTATTACTCTCACTTTGCAGATGAGGAAACTGAGTTCAGACAGGTTGCCCAAGGAACCACGGCAGTTGAGCTGAGAACCGCAATTTGAACCCAACGCTTGGAGGCCGGGACCCCAGCTCTGAGCTCCTACAGGGGACTGCCTCCTTGCACAACTCAGTGGTCATACAAAAAGGTGATAAAGGCTCTCAGCAAGGTATGCCCAGGACCATCCACAGGGTCCTGGGAAGGCTCCCTGGAGGAGGTGATGCTTGACTGAGTTTTGAAGAATGCATAGGATTTAGACAGGTGAAAAACAGGTGGAAAGCATTGGAAGAAGAGGGAACAGCCTATGAGAGGAAAGGTGTGAGTCAGTTGGGGCGGGGTGGGGCAGGGCAGTCACCTGGCTGAGTGACGGGTGGGGGGGGGGTTGCAATAGGGAAAGGTTGGGAGGTGAGGTGAGAGGAGTGGTCAGCTGGCACTCTGTTCAGGCATTTTATTTATTTTATTTATTTATTTTAGATTTTTATTGGGGGAGGGAACAGCGTTGGGGAATCGTGGAAGGAAAACAGACAAGTTGCTGTCCTTTTGTTCTTCAGTCTAGTTGTGGAGGACGTCGCATCACTGGCCCATGTTGGTATTATCATTGCGCTCTTCCCGGGTGAGGCAGATAGGTCACCGGTGACTCAGGGCAGTCGAGCTCCAGGTCGAGCTGTTGTTCACCATCTTAGCTGTAGAGGGCGCAGCGTCACTGGCCCTCATGTGGGATCCGAACCAAGGCCCTGCTGCTCAGAGCTGGCGTCCCAAGTCAACTCTTAACCAACGCGCCACTCGGCCGACCCTGTTCAGGCATTTTAAACTTGACCTTTGGGCCAACAATTCAAACTGAGCTCCGTGGAATTCTAGAGGTTCCTTGGAGGCACCCTGGCAACGAGGAGGAAAATAAACCAAAGGCAGGTGGCCCCAGAGCAGGCCCAGCTCCCAGCCCCACCCAGGCAGCTCCCAGCCCCCACACAGGCAGGGCAGCTGAGCTTGCCTTGCTTGTATGTTTAGGTTTTCAGTGTAAGATTTCATTTGAAGGCTTCTGCAGCAAACATGTTTGAAACCGCTCCTGCAGGCTGGGGGCAGTTCTCAGCTGGGAGTGACATAACCAATTTTCATGATTCCTTTGTTCTTCAAAAACCATGGCTGAGCCCCACCCTCCACCCTCCCTGCCCTAGGCCTAGGGAGGGTGTGTTCAGTCAGTTCCTATCTCAGGGATACTGTGTCCTGGGCCTGGGGTCAGGATCTGGGGGTCCTAGTCCCAGCTCTACCTGTAACCTGCACAAGTGATCAGCCCTGGAAGCTTTGGTTCCTGGGGAACCTGTAACGTGCACAAGTGCCCCCTCTCTGGGTCTGGAAATTCTGGCCCTTGACCTTGGATATGATCTATGCTTATGGCCACAGACTGGACATCTCCTAACCCCCAGCCAGTTCTCTTAAGGGCAGATGCCAGCTCCTGATGGAGTAGTGTCTGCCTAAGACAGAGTCTCCCAGATTGCAAAAATAACCCTGATGATCACAGCAGCCACCATCGAGACCAAGACCCAGCACTTCTTCTGTGACAAGCACTCCACACCCAGTATCTCACTGAATCTTCACATCCACCCACTTTACAGGTGGAAGAACTGAGGCTCAGCATTGAGGTCAGCTGCCAAAGACACAGCGACTCAGCGGTAGAGGCAGGACTCAAACCCAGGGCCTGTGGCTCCCGGGGCCTATTCACAACCACCCTCTCAGTGAGCGCTTTCCAACTGTGAATACCTGGGACGTGTATTCCTAGGTATTTGCCCACCCACCCCTAAACCCCAGCTCCCAGGTTGTGTGCTCCCAAGTGCACTGGGGTGGGCACCCAGTTCCTCAGGTAGGCCAGGAAGCCTTTCTAGGAAGGGGAAGGATGAATGTTGTGCTGAAGGGAAGGGGACGGAGCTGGTGCTAACGCTGTCCAGTGTCCACAGGTGGGAACCAGGTAGAACCAGACCTTTGGACACTCCTGACTCCAGGGCCCTGGGACCTGCAGGCTGAGACCCACAGATTGGCCAAGTCCCCTGCCCTGGGTTCCAGCCCATCCTGGCTTCTGTAGGAGAACCTGGTGAGCTCAACATCTGGGGATCCACACAGAGGCATCCCTGTTGTCCCTCCTTCCCAATTTTGTGCCCCAGCTCTGCGGTGATCCGGTGGATGTCTGCTGGTGTCTCCTTGCCCTTGACTGCGGGCAGTCACCTCCAATCCCGGGTGTGGGCCCCGAGGCTGCTGGGGCAGCGCGAGGACTTGTTCCCTTCTGACCTCACGCTCTGCTTGTGGGGGTCCACCTTCCCCACAGCAACTCCAATAGGAGCCCCAGGCCCATCCTCACCTCCCAGTGTGGAGTCACTCACATCGCCGTCTATGGGTTTTGTGGCCTTTCCTGGACATGGTTGGGCTGAGGGGGGGTCCGAGAGAAGCCTGTGCTCCCCCCACATCTCTGCTCCTCACCCCCACCCCCAGAGGACCTCTACATTCTTCTCCCTCTGCTCTGCAGGGCACCTCCTGACACCTCCTGACATCCCTGCAGGGACTCTCCCCCAACCCCAGCACAGGCAGCCTGCTGCGTGGTTTGCAGTGTTACGGCAAGTCTGACCCGAAGCGCATTATTCTGCAGCCCTGATCTGGATTAAGCTGAGCGGGCACCCCCATGGGGTACCACCATCAGAGACTGTGCTCCCCTCTCCAGGAGTGCAGGACCTCACAGCTCTACACTCGCTACAAAGCACGAGGTTGCTGGCGCTTTTATGGACTCTTCTCTGCATAGGGAGTTCATTGATCTTGCCAGGGTTGTTCACGTCTTTCTTTTTATGGGGGGGGAAAAATTCTTCAAACGCTTTTTCTAGTGGAATGCTCATTTTGAGTCATGTTCCCCAGATACGGCCAGTTTATACAAAAATCAGTGCTGCTTTTAACTGCCCATTTTCATTTATCGTGAAAAATATCCACTATGTTTCTGTGGCTACAGCTCACTTTTGCAGTCTGGGTGAGAGAGGAAGCAGGTGAGCGACCTCTGCAATTTTTCATGAATTTGTTCACTCGGCAAATACGTGTTGAATTCCTGTTGTGTGCCAGGCCCTACACTGTGTGCTCAGGATATAACTTTGAAAAAGGCAGACAGAGGCCTTGGCCTTGCGAACTCACAGGGTAGTGGGTAAATTAGCTGGTTAGTGTAACAGCCTCAGGATGGGGTAAGCTCTGCCTGAGGAGGGCATGAAGGGGGCGCTGCTCAGGGCCTGAGGAGACAGGAGAGCACCCCTGAGAAGATTAGACCAGGAGGAGAGGGAATGTCAACCATACCAAGAGGAGGGGAAGGGTGTTTTGGGTAGAGGGAACAGCATGTGCGGAGGCTTGGCAGATCGGTGTGACTGGAGGAGAACACCTCGCCTGGGTGAAGGGGCTCAAGGAAGACAGGAGCGAGTTGAGGGAGAAGGTGAAGGTGGGGGGTCAGGCATTGCGGGATGCTTGGACTTTCAGGAGGGTAGAAGCTACCCAGGAGGATTATGCAAAGGAGCAGACTGATTAGCAGATGAAAATTCAGAATCTGGCTTCAAAAGGGCTTGAGTTCAAATCCAGACCCTGCCACCGAGTGACCTTGGGCAAACTGCTCAAGTTCTCCAAGCCTCAGTTTTTTTAGCCCTTAGAGGAGAGATGTGAGGAGGCATCAGCCCAGGGAGGTGCTCTGCGGACACCAGCTGCAGGCATCAGGCTTCTTGTTGGACTTGTCCACAACTGTGTCCTCACACTCGGAAAAGAACAGACACTCATAAAATATGTGTCGAGTAAATGCAGCCGTGGACAGTGGGTTTGAGGGGCGAGCAGGGATCAGCCTGGGGGTCCCTTTTGACTATGGAAGGCAAGCGGATAAGAAAAATGGCTAAATCAATAATAAAAACGCTACATGCAGGTACAAGGAGTCAAGGAATTTGCATGTATTAGCATTTGCCCTTCCCCCTTTTATAGGTGAGGGCACTGAGGCTCAGAGGGCCTCCATAAATTGAGCAAGGTCACCCAGAGAGAGGGCACTGAAGCTGGAATTTGCATCTAAGCCCTCTGACCGTGAGGCCTTTGAAGTACAACCCCAGTGCCGTGTGCCCTACCGATGTCATGGTCCACAGGAATTTTACTCCCCAACTGGCTGCCTGCACATGGCTAAACTACGTGTGACTTAGGAGGGGACTGAACTCAGTGGTCCTCAGAAGGAGACCTGTCCCAAAGGGCCATTCAGTCTGTCCACAGCTATTTACAAGAACCTACTATGTGCACCATCCTGTGGATACAATGAGCAGAAAACACAGTCTACCTATATGGGGCTTGCAGCTAAAGGCGGTGATCCACATCAAACCAAGAATTTCCAAATGTGGACAGAAAAGGGCTTCTATGGAAAGTGACCTCACAGGGTGATCTGATCTGAAATTCCTACCTGGGCAGGTCCTGGTGGGTGTTCACACCCCAGGCATGTGACTTCTTTAGTAAAAGGCTTATCTTTGCCTCAAGCCAGCCCTGTTTATTGTTTCTGGGCATCTATAATAGTTAACACACCTTTGAAATGCTTCTTTTCAGACACTCCTTCCAAAACTAATCCAAGCCCCGCCTTGCTTTCTCCTGCCTACATTTAATCTCCCTTACATTCCCTCCTTAATTTCCAATACGTAAAAGAAACTGCAAAGCTGTTATTCTCCAGAGCACCTGCGATCTTGCTCCCCAGCATATGTCGTCAGTTTGGCTCAAATAAACTCATAAAAATTCTCTACAGGTTTGGACATTTCTTCCATCGGCACTAGTGGGTGGAGACCCGTGGAGGATAGAGACAGGCAAGCCAATTGTCATTGGCAGCAACAATCATTAAACTATTGGAATACTTCTGTGTCCGTTTCCCTCACCTGGGCCCACCATACATGCCTCACCATGCCCCCAACTGCAGGGTTAAAGCCTGCCCAGCGTGGGGAACCTGCAGAATCCTGCTGCAGGGCTGCAGCCAGCATCCATTCTGATTGGCTGGACCCATTCCCTGTAGCTGTTCCACGTTTTTGTATGTTACTCTACATGCAGGGGCTATGAGCGCTTTGAACAGGGCCTGGGCTGATGGGTGGGTTCGAGTGACTTGCAAGGCTCCTTTATGAAGAGACTTTTATTTCAGTGATACCTGAGGCTGAGTGAAAGTTAGGTGGATGAAGAGAGAGAGACGAAGAGCAAGCCAGGTGGAAGGGTGAACAGCTGCAGAGGCCAAGGGCGGGAAGGAGCTGGAAGTGGAGGAGAGAATTTACGCTAAGGCTGGAGGGGAGGGTGGGGTGGGGCCCGCAGGGCCTTGTAGGCCAGGGGGAGAGATTTGGTTTTTATCCCAAGATCAATGAGCAAGAGTTCTAGGCAAGGGAAAGGCCTGGCTTGGTGGGGGAGTTAGCCGGTGTGGAAAGAGAAGTGGGTGGGAAGCGGGCATGGCCTTGTCCAGGGCCGGGGCGGTGAGGGTGGCCCAGACCAAGGTCAGGGAAGTGGGTTGGAGAGAGAGGCACAAACCCACAGGTGAGTAGAGGTAGAATGGATTGACACGGCTGCCCCCCCTCATTTGTCCTCACCCATCCTGGTTCCGGGGCCTGATGCTCAGACACCATTCATTGCAGCCCCAGAGACCCCCCAAAGAGACCTTTCTGGAAATGACTGCAGGTTCTGAGGCTTGGACCTGGCAGAGTGGGAGGGTATGAACACAGCAGCTCGCAGGCCCGGCTCCCCGGAGCGCCAATTCTGAAAATGACAACCAGAGACCCAATAAGAAGGTTGGAAAATGGGCACTTCTGCGTCTCCCTGTGTCTATTGCAGGGTTTGGAAATAGCTGAGATGAAAGGAGAGCTGCAAGGAGGGGGTGCCTGCTGGGCAGATGGGAGGCCCAAAGAAGCTGCCACCACCAGCGCAGCAAGCAGAGGGCCCAGGAGGGAGGAAGACCCCAGTAGAGGGGGGAGGGGTGAAATCAAGGGGCTGCAAGGGCAGACGGAAAGGACGGATGTCAAAATGGACACACAACAAGATGAGTTGTGGTAGGCGAAGATTGGGGGGGGGGTAAGACAGAGAGAGAGAGAGAGAGATGTGGGCTTTGAGGAGCAATTCAAAAGCCTTCGGCCCCTTAGCCCATCTGAACACCCCGCTTCTCTCTTTACCACCCCCCCCACCACCACCAAGAAAAAAAAAAAAGAGAGCAAGAGAAAGAAGGAAAACAAAATATCTACAGTTGTCGAGACAAGAGGAGAAAAATAGAGGCAAACATCCGTAATTTTCTCTGTGGGGCTTTGCGGTAATTGAGCCATTTGGATAAAAATAAAGGCAGCAGGCCCCTTAGGTAAGAAGAGCTTTTGCAATCTAAGAAGCTTGAATTATGCGTCTTGTGTCACTTGAAATCCCCCGTCCTCCCCCTTCCACGGGCGACCCAAACCACTTTCCCTTTTCTTATTATTTTTTTAAGTACCCTGTCAAATGTCGTCTGCAGAGCAGAGAATTTCAGCTGTCACAACTAATTTCAATTTTTCCATGTGCTTTTCCCCCCTTGGTGTCCTGGGGAGGGGCCTGGCTGAGCCCCCTTTCCATCGCTCTTGCATCCGATCACTCTTTTTATTTATCATTGTTGTTATTATTTCAAAACCAGATTTATATCATCAATTTGTTTGGGGAGTGTTTAAGAACTATGGTTTGTTCCTGTGGGAGGCGGGGCCTGGCCTTGTCAATTTCCAGCTTCCTTTCCCAACGGCACCGCCCCCACTTCTGCCACCTGAGCCCCTGGGATTCCCACCACTCACTTCTTGGTCCCCAACCCGACCCCGACCATCCCCTGGGGAAAATCCAGCCCTGACACACAATGTTGATTCTTGAGGTTCTGTCAGAACAAGGGGAACCATGTACGTCTCCCCAGCAGAGGGGAAGGTCAGAGAGTGCAAACGTCATTGGTTCGCCCATCTCCTCACACTTGTCCATCTTTTTTTTTTTTTAGGGGGTTCATTCCACTATGCTATGTTCTCGATGACGGCTGGTCGAGACACTAGAAGCAAACATCCTTCAACACCCCAACAAGGGGTGTTCCTGCTGTCAGCCTCGCTGGCGGCTGGTGAGACACAGGAAGTAGGAGCCACAGGATGCATCCATCCGCTCCATCTTTCTTCCCCATCTTTTCCCTCATCTTTCTTTTCTTCTCAATGCATGCCTTAGTTTAATGGGCATTGATCCAGGGCCACCGCCTATGTCCTGGTCCTACCAGGGTGCTGGGCACACCAAGCAGAGTAAGGCACAATCCTTGTCCTTGAGGTGATGACAATTTAGTGGAGCCAGGGAGGCAGAGAGGCAGGCAGATGGGTGCAAAGCATTTGATGTGCTGGCCAGTGGCTGCGTAAGGACCGTGGGGCTCAAAGGAGGGTCACTTTTCACTCAGCTACCGTGAGGCCTTCACCAAGGTGGACTTCTGGAAGCAAATGGATGTTTGCCTGCTGGACAACTTGAGGGACGGAGTTCCAGGCTGAGGGAAGCGCATGGGCAAAGGCTGATGTTATGAGTTGAATTGTGTCCCCACCCCACCCCTAATTCCTATGTTCAAGCCCTAGCCCCCAGTACCTTGGAATATGACCTTCTTTGGAAATAGGATCATTGTAGATGTAGTTAATTAAGATGAGGTCTTGCCGGCCGAGTGGCTTGTTGGTTAGGAGTTGGCTTGGGACACCAGCTCTGAGCAGCAGGGCCCCAGTTTGGATCCCATATGAGGGCCACTGACACTGCCCTCTACAACTAAGATGGTGAACAACAGCTCAACCTGGAGCTGGGCTGCCGTGAGTAGCTGGCGACGCTGTAGGCTGAAGCGGGGCTGCAGTGGGCTGCTGTGAGCTACCATGAGTGGCCGGCAGCCGGCGTGAACTGCCGTTAGCCACCGTGAGCAGCCATCCAGTGGCCGGTGAGTGACTGCCTCACCTGGGAAGAGCACAATAATAATACTAACATGAAGGCCTGCCGAGTGGCGCGTTGGTTAAGAACTGGCTTGGGACGCCAGAGGACCCCGGTTCAGATCCCACATATGAGAGCCAGTGACACTGCCCTCTACAGCTAAGATGCTGAACAACAGCTCAACCTGGAGCTGGGATGCCATGAGTTGCCGGCTGCAGTGGGGCTGGCCGGCAGCTGGCGTGAGCTTTTGTGACCTGCTGTGAGCCACCGTGAGCGGCCATCCAATGGCTGGAGAGTGACTGCCTCACCCGGGAAGAGCGCAACGATAATACTAACATGGGCCAGTGAAGCGATGTCCTCCACAACTAGACTGAAGAACAAAGGACAGCAACTTGTCTGTTCCCCTTCCCCCAATTCCCCAACGCTGTTCCCCTTCCCCAATTTCCCAATAAAATCTTTCTTAAAAAAAGATGAGGTCAAACGGGAGTAGGAAGGGACCCTAATCCAATATGACTAGAAAGTCACGCACCGAGGGAGAGGCCAAGTGAAGATGAAGGCAGAGATGGGAACAATGTTTCTACAAGCCAAAGAGCACCCAGGACTGCCAGCAGCCAGCAGAAGCTGGGACACACAGAACAGGTTCTCCTCCTCAGCCCTCAGGAGGAGTCAACCCTGCAGACACCTTGATCTCCAGAACTGGGAGACAATAAATTCCTGTTGTTTTAGCCACCCGGTCTGTGGTACTTCGTTGCAGTGGCCCAGGCAACTAATATGCGTGGAGACGAGAAGCAACATGTTCTAAGAAGCACATGTAATCCATCAAGGTGGGTGCTTGGGGTTTGAAAAGGGTGGGGTGAAGTGCCCTGCAAATTGGGGGTATCATGTGGAGGGCGGG
>NW_017731353.1:4293151-4319868 GCF_001890085.2 Hipposideros armiger
GGGGGGGGAGGGGGGGATGGGACGGGCTTTGTTAAAAGCTCAGGCTGGTTACAGAGAAAGCAGCAGGGGGTTCAGGCATCTTTTTCTTCCCATTCCCTTGCTGTCCCTCCCTCTTCCACACACCCTCTGGGGACCCAGGCTTTACTCGTCGGTGGGTTCTGGGGCTCAGGACAGGGCCTGTCCCTCGCGGGCCGCAACCAGAGTTTGCTGGTGAAGAAACAGGTCAACTGGCTCCTAGTTCAGCTCTCTCCCATGGCCCTCTTGGTTAATGGCCCTCACAGGGCCCCCTGGTATACAGAACACGTTAAATGAGGCAGCTGAGTGAGCATGCATCCACTCTGGGGTACCCCCCAGCCAGTGTGTGAGAGCTCAGGCTGCTGAAGGAGAAGGGGCCACCTCAGGGACAGACGAGGACCATCGCAGATGACGCGCAGGCTGGGCCCTTATTCTCAATCCCGTCTTCCTCCTTGGTCCACCCAGGTTCCCTGGTGCTGCTTGATATTCTCCTGTGTTGTCCTGCTTTTCTCTCCTGCCCCTGCTGTCCCTGGGAGAGAGCAGGGAAGGGCCTGCAAATGGCCAGGACCCTTCTTCAGGAGTAGGGAGACCTGAGGCACAGAGGTGGCCTGACCTGCCCAAAGTCACACAGCAGGTGAGATGTGGTAGCGTCAGGGGACTGAACCCAGGAAGTGTAGGCCAGAGCCGTCACTCTCCACACACAGCCCCCACGAAGGCCCTGGTTTGTTGAATTCAGCGCTCACTTCCGGAGAGGCAGTGTAGCCTGATGGTGAGGGACATGCTCCCTGGAGTCAGAGTGCCTGCGGCTAAATCCCAGCTTTGTCCCCTCCCAGCCAGGCAGCTGGACCACTCTGAGCTTTGGTTTCCTCAACGTAAAACTGGATACTAGTGGCTCCTACCAGTGGTAAATACTGTTCCCCCTTTCCTCCCAGGCTCCCCTATAGGTAGCATGTGACTGAGTTCTGGCCAATAGAATGTAGGAGGAAGTGATGCCAACTCCTAGGCCTGGCTCCTCAAGCTGCCGGCACCATTGTTCCCGCTCCCTGCCCTGGGCCCACGAATGACTGCGTGGGGCAGAGCCCTCACTGGACACCCCTGCCCTGTCCTGGGCTGTGATATGAGCAGGAATGAACTCTCGTTATGGGGTTATTGGTTAAGGTAGTTAGCCTGCTCCTAGGAACACATTCCTCGTCGGGCTAGCCTGAGGACTGAAGAGAGGCTCTCTCCAAAGCGCTCAGCACAGTGTTTGGTGCTTAGTCAGCCCTGGTTAATGACGTATCATCATTGTTTCACAGCAACCTCCTGCTAGAGTAAGCTCCGAGGGCCCGGCACATGCTGGGTGCTCGTAAATCCATGTCAAATGCCTGTGTCCGGTGTCTGCGTCAGTGTCCCCATTCCAGGCCTTCGGTCTCTGAGAGCTGGACCCCTGTCCTGTCAGGGACACCTCAGGCTGCTGGCTCTTGGCCTCCATAGCCTTGCTTTTCCCCACAGCTGTAGACGCAGCCTGCCTCCACCCACAACGCAAGGAAGCTGTCCCTGCACCCACTGCAGGAGCCCCCAGGCTGCAGCCATGCCTCAGACCCCTGGCTGGGGGTTCTTATGCAGGGGTCTAAGGAGCGCTCCTAGGATTTGGCTTCAGAGGGCCTGAGAGCCACAACCTGGGGTTGCTACGCCGCCTCCTCCCTCTACACGTCTGTGCAAGGGGCGCCTGTACCACGCAGGACTGCACCTGTTAGCCCTGTCTTCCTAACACTTAGAAGCTCCTTGGGGGAGCTGTGTGACTTTGGACATGCGCCTTCATCTCTCTGACCTGTTTCCGACTTTGCTGTTCTAAGGCCCAGTCTGCTGGTTGCGGTGCACAGAGAAAGCGCTCAAACTCGCATGGGGTCAAGGCTCTGCCCACGCTCTCACCCCAGCAGAAACAGGGAGGACAAGTCTCTAGTGCTGAGGGGCTGCTTCTGAGATGGTGTCTCCACAGGCAGCCGCGGGGCTGACTGGGGAAGCCAGCTCTCTGCACTCTGTGCTCCGTGCCGAGGCTGGAAGTCATTTGGCTGGGAAATCGCATGTCCACAAGGCCAAGCCCACTGACGGAGCTGTGCTACCATGAGGGAAATTGCCCTAAATGTGAATCCACGTACGAGCCTGGGGAAAGTGATTTTGATGCTCATGAGCAGATAGTGGTAGCCCTTCCGTGCACAATGTTTTCAGCTTGTCTGCCTTCCAATCACTTCTAAATAATACGTTTTATTTGGTGTGACTGCTCACAAGGGGCCCTGTTGCACTCGACACTGGCAGCCAAAGCACTACATTTATAGCCACATCTGCTTTTCATTTGTAATAAGCAAAATGGGCTTCGGACTCCCACAGCCAGCTCACCCGGCACTGAGGGGCAGCTCTGTCCTCTCTGAGATCCCTTTGGGCCACCGACAGGCCCGTCACTGAGCAGACACCAGCGTGGCTTGGCGGCTTCAGGAAGGGATGGGCGAGAGGGGTCGCTGGCTAGGAAGGAGTGCTTCGCGCTCCGGGTTCAAACCTTGTCTCTTCCACTTCCTGGCTATGTGACTTCAGGCAAGCTGCTTAGTCTCAATCAGCCTCATTTTCTCCTTGCGGAAGAGATAAGATCTTTGCTAACCAGTGGTCCCCTAATCCTGATGCCCACAGCACGGAGCCAGTGTGTGTGTGTGTGTGGGGGGGGGTTCTTGGTTTGTGCCCCCCATCCCCATGACAGGAGCTTCAAAAATCAGCTTCTATATTTGGGCACCCATGTCCATAGCAGTATTATTTGCAATAGCCAAAAGGTGGGAGCGACTCAAATGTCCACTGATGGATAACGGATAAACAAAATGTGGCCTATCCTTACAATGGAATATTATTCAGTTGTTAAAAGGAAGGAAATTCTGCCACCTGCCACAACATAGATGAATCTTGAGGACATTATGCTGAGTGAGAAAAAGCTAGACACAAAAGGATAAATACTGCATGATTCCACTTACATAAGGTCCCTAGAGTGGACAAATTAATACAGACAGAAAGGAGAATGGCGGGTGCCAGAAACTGATGGGGAGTTAGAGGTTAGAGAGTACAGAGTTTCAGTTTTGCAAGATGAAAATAATATTCTAGAGCTGGATGGTGGTGGTGGTGGCACAACAATGGGAATGTATTTAATGCCACTGAATGGTACACATCAGAATGGTTTAGAAGGTCCTTCCATCATGTGAGGACACAGCAAAAGTCGGCCATCTGTGACCCAGGAAGCAGGTCCTCACCACACATTGAATTTGCCAGCACCTTGATCTTGGACTTGCCAGCCTCCAGAGCTGTGAGAAAGAAAATTCTGTTGTTTATGCCAAAAAAAAAAAAAAAGTTAGAATGGTAAAATATATGTTATGTATATTTTACTACAATTTTAACTTTTTTGTAGGCTAAAAAGAAAAATCAGATTCTATAAAACAAAATCTAAAAAGGAAGAGGGCTGGCCGAGCGGCGCGTTGGTTAAGAGTTGGCTTGGGACGCCAGCTCTGAGCAGCAGGGCCCCAGTTCGGATCCCACATGAGGGCCAGTGACGCTGCGCCCTCTACAGCTAAGATGGTGAACAACAGCTCGACCTGGAGCGGGGCTGCGGTGAGTCGCTGGCGACGGTGTAGGTTGCAGTGGGGCTGGCCGGCAGCTGGTGTGAGCTTTCGTGAGCTGCCGTGAGTCGCGGTGAGCAGCCGTCCAGTGGCCTGCGAGCAACTGCCTCACCCGGGAAGAGTGTAATGATAATAACAACCTGGGCCAGTGATGCGACGTCCTCCACAACTAGACTGAAGAACAAAAGGACAGCAACTTGTCTGCTCCCCTTCCCCAATTCCCTAACACTGTTTCCCTCCCCCAATTCTCCAATAAAATCTTAAAAAAAAAAAATTAGAGGATTCCATGTGGAGATCTAGGCTAATAAAATCGAAAATCTGGATGAAATAAATGATTTACAATGTCCAAGAAATTATATTACTAAAATTTATTTTAAAACAAGTAGAGGGCCGGCTGAGTGGCTCAGTTGGTTAAGAGCTCGCTCAAGAGTTTGAGCTCTGAGCAACAGCAGTTCGAGTCTGGGCCCGAGCTGAGCAGCCACTGAGCTGCCAACAGGTGGCAGGATGGCTCAGCTTGGAAAAAACAAACAAACAAACAAACAAACAAGTAGAAAACCAAATAATACAGTAATTTTCAAAGAGATAGACAATTTTCTCAAAGAGTTCCCTCCCCAAAGAAAGTCTCTGGGCCCTGGTAGGTTTACGCCTGGATTATTTCAGACATTCATGGGACAGGTAATCCCAAAGTGCAGATTGTTCCGCAACAGAGAAAAGCATGGAAGCTTCCCAATGTATCTTATGAAATGTGCACAACCTCCTTGCCTAGAAGTAACACAGTGAGCTCAGAAAGGAAAACCTCAGACTACTCTCGTGAATAGAGATGCACAAGTCACAAATCGAAATGTGGCAATTTTAATCTATCCATATATTATTTTTCCCCAAATCAGGGTTTGGCACAGCCATTTCTAACTTTCCTTAATACTTTGCCATGTGTGGAAATGAGGAATTCATCTTCCAGAAAAAAAAAAAGTCAAAATATGTCCAGTACTTTTATGTAGAAAGCATGGGAGATATAAAAATACGAACTGTGATGTTTCGGCGATAGTTCATTTCGTGTGGAGGTGCCTTGCTGTTCAGAGACAAAGCCAAGGCTGCTGAGATAAACCAGAAAATAGACTTACGCACTTGCCTTTTTGGCAGCAGGAAATGCTGAGACCTCCTGAGAGAAGGGGGAGGTTGTGTGGACTGGGCTGTTGCAGAGAAGTCGTCATTTATTTACTTATACGTTTATTTATTCACAGTGAACATAACTGAGCACCCACTCTTCTTGCTTCACTAAAACTAATGACCGAGCACTTGCTGTGTGCTGGGCTCTGTTCCAGGCACCTGGCTGCAGTGCGAACAAGACAGGCAGAGCCCCTGCCCTCACACAGCTGCCAGCCAGGTGGCAGCGTCAGGGCTCCGAGCTGGGCACCAAAGAGGGCCGCAGAGACTGCAGCACCCACTCCTAGCCCATCAGGGCTCCGGTTTGGTTAGGGAGACAGATGTAGAGGTGAACTTGCAAAGCACATCTTGGAATGTGACCTTGGTCTGCTTCCCGCTGTCATGACCCTGGGCAGGAACTGGAATAGTCACAGAGTGACAAGGGTGGGGAAAGGAAAGTTCTGGGATGTGTCAGCGGACAGGCTGTTTCTTGCTCATTGACGTGTGGCCCCACACACGCAACGTGCAAATGTCACAGGACAGCTCCAGCCTGGATCCAGGGCCTCTGACTCTCCCCACGGGAATCTAAAAGCTCCGTGGAGACAGGGAGTGCAGGGCTCAAACCCGAGCTCCACCACTTAACTGTCTGGCTGGCCCCCACTCAGGCAGCCACCTCCATACTTATCCACACACAGTTCCCAAGCTTGTCCCTGGGCTCCCTTCTCTGTGCTCGGGAGAGCGTGCTCAGCCCACATGAGAGGCAAACCAGAAACTGATGGGGGCGGGAGGTCGGGCGATTCTGAGGTGTGCCCCACAGAGTCGCTCAGAGGATCCCCAGAAAAATCGAGCCCTGGTTGCTCCTGTTCTGGTTACTATTGCTGCAGAACAAAGCACCCCAAAACTCAGTGGTACAAAACAACCATTTTCTTATGCCTACAGATTTATGGATCAGAAATTCAGACACAGCACACAGAAGAAGGCTTGGATCTGCCCCTGATATCTGGGTCTCCAGATATGGAATGATGGAATAGCGAATATCGAATGGCCAGGGGGCAACGTCAAAGCCTGGGGATTAAAATCACCTGGCAGTGTCTTTACTCACGTGCCTGGCCCTGAGCCGAGACGGCTGAAGCGCCTACACGTGGCCTCTCCATGTAACTTGGGCTTCCTCATTGCATGGCGGTCAGGCTTCTCACAGGGCAGCTCGGCTCCGACAGCAAGTGTCCCGGTGAACTAGGCAGGAAGCCACTTTGCCTTTTATGGCCTCACCTCGGAAGCCACGTAGTGTCACTTCTGCTTTATTCTATTGGCTGAAATAGTGAAGCCGACCTCACTTCTTCATAGAAATTTGTGGCCATTTTCAAAATCACGAACCCAGCTGCTCAGGGATCTTCTGTAGCAGCGGTTCTGAACCTGTGGGTCACGACCCCTTTGGGGGTCAAACGACCCTTTCACAGGGGTCGCCTAAGACCATCGGAAAACAAAAAGATACTTACATTACGATTCATAACAGTAGCAAAATTACAGTTATAGAGTAGCAACGAAAATAATTTTATGGTTGGGGGTCACCGCAACATGAGGAACTGTATTAAGCGGTGGCAGCATTGGGAAGGTTGAGAACCGCTGCTCTATAGGTTCTCCTGCCCTGGTCTCAGAGCCCTCTCCCCCACCATACTTGCATCCAGACCCTCGTTTCAGGGTCTCTTTGGGGTGCAACTCAGCTCCTTACTAACTGTGTAAGTCCCTAACCTCTCCAAGTCTCAGTTTCCTCATCTATATGTGGATACTAATGGTCCCTCCTCCTAGGGTCAATATGAGGCTTAAATGAGATAGTAAGTGTCAGGGGTACATAGCAGAGTGTCTGGCGTGGAGAAAGTCTCTGTTGAGGTGGCTATTTTTATGAGCTTAGCCGGAACGAGCCCTCTTAGTCCCCACCCCAACTCAACAGAAATTGGCGATGTTCCACGAACAGGCCTTGGGTCCCACATCGCGCCTGCAGCTGGCTGGCTGCTAGCCCGAGGATGACAGCAGGTAGGTGGCCAGCCCAGAGGGGGATAAGGTTACGGCTTAGGAATATGACAGGATGTGAGCGATTGCACCTTCCACAGATAGCCATACCAATGTCACCCATCCCAGTGCTCCACAAGGTGGCTTTGACACGCCTCCCATCAAGAAGGGATGTGCGCATCCCGTCCCCCCTTGAATCGGAGTGGGTTTTTGTTATGATTGCAACCCAAAGAGAAGGGCAGGGGTGATTTGCCAGATGAGATCAAAGAGGTAATGCAATGTCTACCTCGTAGGTATACCTTGCTGGAATACCTATTCTTGAAGCCGTCAGCCACTGGGATAGCAGTCCACTGCCCTGAGGCTGCCGTGTTGCAAGGAAGCCCAAAGCAGCCCATGTGGACCGACTGCATGGAGAGGATCTGAGATTTCCTGATGAGATATGATGCTCAGCTGGCCCCTACGGTCCCAGACCTGCCCATCCACAGAGGTGGCTTCTTCTCCCACTCCTGCTATTCTAGCTTGTCATCTTCTGACTGCAGCTGCACGCATGAGAGACACCCCCCGGCCCCCCAAGCAAGAAACATCAGGTGAGCGTTTCCCAAATCCCTGGTCTACAGATAATGAGCAAAACAAAATGGTTGTTTGAAAGTGGGAACATTTGGGGCGATGTGTTATTTAGTGAGAATAACCAGAACAGAGACAAAGGGGCCATTCTGTAGCAGGGAAACTGGTTCACAGACTTTTCTCCCCCGTAGCTTGCTGCTGTCTCTCACTGAAATAGTCACGCCTGCAGGAACCGAGGGGAGGTCAGCCCTCATCTGCCATGGTTCCCAGCCTGTCACCGCAGTGCTGCATGGTTATAACGATGCATGGCTTCATGGCCTCCAAAGGGTTAAAGTGTACTGGATCATTTAACACCCCTGTAACTGCCAGACACCAGGGCTTAGCCACCTGGACTGCCTCCATCCAGGCCTCCCAAAAGAAAAACCCTCGGGCCCTTGATGCTGCTGTGTGATGGATGGGAAGCTGCTACAGAGAGAGCTAGGGGTTGGCAAAATCTGCTATCTCTCTGGAAGGATGGTGTTAACCTGTCTGTGCCTTGGCCAGCACCAATCTGCCCTAAGGCACCTCCGCCCACTCTCAGAACCCTCAGGGGACAGAGGCGGGCCTGCTTGGGATGGGGGTCCCTTCCTGCAGCATGCCGCATGCCCTGTCCTCACCTTGGTCTCTGCCACAGAGTGGAATTACTCACAGTTTGGTGGCTCAGTCCTTGGCACCCAGCCCTCAGTCCTGCTGATGATGCCAATCTTAGCAACAGGCACTTCTGAGCGTACTCTTGCCACTGGCTACAGTGCCCGGGACGTAGCCCACAGGCATGCCATAGAGTAGCACTAGGACAGACTCATTTTCCAGAGCAGAACACCGGGCTCAGTCAGACTTAAGATACTTGCTCAAGGTGGCTCAGTTACTAAGTGGCAGAGCTGGGACCGGGGCCAGGTCTGACTCCAAAGCATGTCCCCCTAGCCACTGGGTCACCTGCTCCCAACTCTGCTCAGGACCCTGAGGGTTCCTGAGGCTCCACCCCCCAGTACCCCTTCTTTACTCTGCCTTGTCTCTTGTTCTTCCTCCCTCCCTCCCTCCCTCGCTCCCACTGCTCTCTTAACATCCTTAGAAGGTTAGGGAGTCTGAGTCAGCAGGGAGAAATTTTTACCAGATGGCAGAACATTGTAGTTAAAAGTTGAGGCTGGGAAGTCCAACAGACATGGCCTTGAAATCCAGCTCTGCAACGTACCAACCTTGGGCAAGTCCCTTTAGCCCTCTGAGCCTCAGGTTCCTCATCTGTAAAACGGGAATAATTAATAGTACCCAATGCATAAGGTTATAAGGCTTAAATTAGATAATAATAGATAAAGGGTTTAACACAGGCTGCCCGTAGCTCAATAAATATTACCTGACACCGTGGTCACCGCCATCTCCATTATCACTTATCATGATGACGGGCACTCAACAAATGTTCGTTTCTATCCTTCCTTTATCTGACCTACAGTACATTTTTCACCCAGTCTGATAGCTTCACTATACACTAACAAATAAGCTCTTTTTAAAAATGAATTTTTAATGACATGAGCAATGCACAAATCTAGACTTCTTGTTTTTGTTTTTTTTAAATTAACATTATAGGTAAGGCTAAAAAGTCTCTTTTGACTGCCTGTCCTGCAGGCTCCCCCGTCGCTGTCACTTCCCCGACTCTGCAGGAGCAATTCTGTTAGCATTTTGCTGCATCTGCCTCTCTTGTTTTTCTCCGCATTTGTAGGCTCATGCGCTTATCATCTGAAATAAACTGAGCGGTTTATGTGTGCGGTGCAGTTGACTTGTTTTCACATAAAGGGATCAGAGGGATCACAGCATTGTACCACTTGCTTTTTTTATTCAGTAACACTTTTGGCTTCCTAATGTCAGTGAGAAAGGGAGGAGGAGGATCCCAGGTCTGGAAGCTGGCCAAGCTTCATGACCCAAAGCCTGCAACTCACAAACTGCGTTAGTCCTGGCTTTGGTGCGCTCACCTTTGCTCGCCCTGCGGCTTATCTAGTTTATCTTTGCAAACAAACCACAGTCCTTCTCTGTCTGAAGGCCTCTCAGCCCTTAGGTTCTAAAACATGAAAACCTTTTCTCCCCTCAGCTGGGCCAGACTGTTCAATTCTGGCCAGTGGGAGGGGCTCTGGGAGCTGCGTTAATTTCTTCTCTGCAAGATTATGGAAAGACAGCTCAGGGGCTGCAAGGCCCAGGCCTGTTGTCGAGGACACTTTTCTTGAGCTCCAAGTCTTTGGGAGCTTCCATAATCAGCAAGAACACCAGAAAGGCACATGTCACCGCTAAGCCTAGAACATGCACCCGAGCATTACAAAAGCAGCCTGTGATTTGGACTTGGAATCAGACCCTGTCCCAGGTACTGGGGCAAACTCAGCCACCAGCATCGTCTTGGAGACGAAAATGCCCTTAACCCGGAGTGACATTCTGGTGAAAATGCAGCCAGGTTACTTCCTGCTGCCACACGGGGTGGAATTTTCTTTGGAAGCTTTACATTTTTCCTGCTTCATGACAGCCTTGTTCTAGTGAAGCAGTCATTGTTTCTCTCCCTGGCCTCCAGGTCCAGAGCTGAGCCAAGCACAACAGCCAAGCCGCAGAGCAGAAAACTGGTGTTCTGAGATGAACGTGGGGAAGTTGCAGGACACCTGTGTGACTGGGGGAGGGGAGCCGACCTGCCTCTCTATTCCAGATATTTCCAGCCTCAGCCCAGTTCACCACCACACACACACACACACACACACACACACACACAGACACACACACACACACACACACACACACACTTTTAACCATGTTCCAAATTTGGAGGACCAAAAGGCATGAGATTTTAGAATCTCTGGAAGTCTCTGGGTAACAAATAGAGCACGTGTTCTGGTGCGAACTGTTCTGCAGTCAATAGCCTGTCCATCTCCTTCATAACTAGCAGCTCAACCCCCACGACATCCATTCAGTGCAATGTTCCTCACTGCTGACTCGTGTCTCTTTCCAGTCACAGACGTCAAGTGTAGGCTTCCTTTACGGTTTGGTTACTATCTTGTGTCTTTCGCAACTCTTCCCTGGATTTCATATCCACCCCCACCCTGGCCATCTTTTTCCTGACATCATGCCCGCCTCAGGAAGATGGATTGTTGAGAGCAAGAGCCTCTCAGAGACCTTGGCCTCAATAATCCATCGAGAAAGTGAAACTTTGTTGGATGAATGGATGGACAGATGGACAGGTGGATGGATGAGAGGGAGGGAGGGAGGGAGGGAGGAAGGGAGGGAATTAGTTAAGTGCAACAATCCCGACACTCATTTTTCTATTCTCTATACAGAAGGAAAGGAAGCAGTTTCATGGGTAACCAAATGATTTTGTATTGGTCTAGCCAGGGAAGAAAACTCTGTCCAATGCTTAGGGAAGGATGAGGGAGGATGGATGTGTCCATCAGAGCACACGTATTCTTGAATGCTGTGTGAGCACGACCCATTTGAATTCGTCGTCTTTCACCAAATCTGTTTCTTCCCCCACATCCCTGAACTGTTATTGTGTCGCCATCTGTAGTGGACAAGAGTTGTTTATTTCCATTGCATCCATTTTTCTTCCGGTAACAGCTATATTTTCCTTGGGGGATTGATCCCTTCACTCACACTCAAGATCTGTGGCTCTGAAAGCCCAGACTCTATGGCTCAACTCCCTCCCCACAAAGATGGATTCATGTCATCTTTTTTTCCAACATGTTATTATGAAATTTTCAGACAGAGAGCAAAATCAAAAGAATTTAATAATGAATGCCCATTAACACAACACCTAAATCCCACTATTAACATTTCACTACACTTGCTTTATCTCAAGTCTATCCATTTGTCCTTCTACCTAGCAATTAAATTGATCTTATTTTTGGTGCATGTCAAAGTAAATTGCAGACATCAGTACACTTCCACCTAAATATGTATCATTGACTAGAGTCCAATATTTATTTACATGTTTTTTCTTTTATTGTAAAATTTACATACAATAAAATACACAAGTCTTGATATTTGCTGAGTTTTGTATATACTGTGTAGCCCGAATCCCTACAATATACAGAACCTTACTATCACCCCAGAAAGTCCTTTCATGCCTTTTCCCATCCACTCTCCACCCTCAACTTTCAGAGGCAAAAACTGTTCTGACTCTTCTACTTGGGTGGTTTCCACTTTGGGGCTCTTATGGAGTTGTGACATTGACAATACAACTTTCTTTATGGACACATAGTTTCATTTCTCTTGGATAAATGTGTAGAAATGGAATTGTTGGGTTAGAGTGGATATATTTTTAGTTTATTAAGAAACTTCCACTCCTTTTTTCCTAAGTGGTTGCACCATTTTACACTCCAAAGAGTTCCCATTGCTCTGTAACCTTGCCAACATTTGGTGGTGTCAGTCTTTTTAGTTTTAGCCATCCCAGTGGGTGTTTAATGGTTTTAATTTGCATTTGCCTAATGACTAATAATGCTGAGCACATTTTCTCTGCTTAGAGACCATTCATTCATCTTCCTTTGTGATGTGTCCATTTTACCCCTACTTCGTTGGGTTGTCTTTACATTATCAAGTTGTAAGAGTATTTTTATATATTATAGATACTAGTCCTTAGTCAGATACATGTTTTACAGATATTTCCTCCCAGTCTGTGGCTTGCTTTTCTAATTTTTTTAAAGAGTTTATTTGAACAAAAATTGATTCCAATCCGCAGCGCCAAACCAGAAGTGGTTAGGAGCACTCCCGCCTGTTTTCTTAATGGTGCGTTTTATGAGCATGTAATGTAATCAGGGCCTACACTAATTAGTAAATTGCATTGCCACGGCCACAGAGATTATTTCAGGCATGGGTACGTGACCCAGTCAAGTCAATGACTCATTTTCTAGGAATGCTGGGACAAAAACAGACACTTTTTGTGGCTGGACATGAGCGTGAGGAGATGTGATATCTAGATGTCTTATCACTGTTGGCATCCATCTTGCCACATTGTGGAGAGAGCCAGCTGAGAATGGATTTAAGCCAGGGAAGCAGAGCCCAGTGACAAGAAACCACATCAGCCAGGTCTCAGTGACGCCATCCGAGTCCCTGCATCAGGCTCCAAGTCAATCAAACTGCTGTCCACACAGGTCCCACATTTTCTTGCCTTTACACCTTTGCTCATACTGTTCCTTTCACCACGAAAGCCCTTCTGCCATGTCTCCACACGTCCACGTGTCCCCTCTGAGATGCCACCTTCTCCATCCAATTTTCTCTGATCTCTCTTGTTCTTTTTTTTCTGTGCCCATCCTGAAGTAACTTCCTCATCTTCTGGGTGCTGAATATTATTGGTATCTCTTAGCATATGTTATTCATAACCATGTATTATTATTACCATGCATTATTTTAAAACTGTAAGTTCATTTGTGCCTGGATCCATGACTGATCTTAGTATTACTTACATAGTACGGCCTCTGAGACTATTTTGTGGTAGAAATTTCAGGAGGTGGGAGGACAGGGAACCTTAGTTTTCTACATGAGGCTTTCCTGGGATTACTTATAAATGCAGGTTTTGCTTTTGTGGTCAGAAAAAAAAAAGTTTTAAAAACACATTGAGTGAATGAATGAACTACTGAGTATATTTAGTAGCTTTAATCTCACTCCCAGATTTCTGCAGGGATACAATCAGCACTATATTTTCCCCCTTTTGCTTCACACCCCACGTGCTCACCTCCTTTTTATTTTGCTTTATTTCCCCCAATTCTCCTCCCCTCCCAAAAGCCCTCAGCAACAATCAGGGGTTGCTAAGGTACCCAGCCTGGTTGGTGCATAAGGATCTTTCATGGGTTTGTTTTCTCTACTCCTTGAGTGACCGACTCATGCCAATTTTCCCAGGACTTTCCTGGTTTTAGGACCCAAAGTCCCAAATCCTGGGAAACCCTTCATTTCTAGGCAAAACTGAATGGTTGATCACCCTCCCTACTCCATCAAACCCACAAATCTTTTTTCATTACATGGAAGGGAAGCTTTCATTGGTTCTGTGGTAGGCAGAATTCTAAGGTGGCCAAGCCCTTGTCCCCTGGTGTAGATGTCCTGTATAGATGCAGATGAGACGTAGGAATGTGATGGGCTGTCATTCCTATGATTAGGTTACCAGTGCAGTGACTTTGTGTCAAAAGGGAGATTATCCTGGGTGGTCCTGGGCTAATCAGGTGAACCCTTAAAGGAAAACTAATTGTCAGAGAGATATGCTCCTGCCAGTCATAACAGCCAGCCTCCATGAGCTTTACAGCCACAAAGAAATGAATGTAAAAACCACATGAGCTCGAACCCCAAGCCTCAGATCAGATCTCAGCCCGACCAAGGTCTGATCTTGATTTCAGCCTTGTGAGACCCCAAGGAGAGGGCCCAGCTACACTGTGACATGACTTCTGACCTACGGAACTGTGAGATGAATTCATTTTAAGCTGCTACATTTGTGGTCGTTTATTACACAACAATAGAAAACTAATACCATCCCATCAAAGGCGCTTTTCCATAAAAGAGGAAGCTGGGTGGCTGCAGCAAGTCCCTCAGCCCATCTGGGTCTTGAGGTCCTCATCTACAGAACAGTCAGGCCAGCGCACATCTCCCAGGAGTGTGACAAACATTAAACGAGGTGATGTATACCACATGTTCAGAATGGGAAAACACTCAATAAACAGTGTTTCTGCACATATTGGGATGTCGGAAAGGTCATGACATATTTTTTCTGTTTTTCCTTGCAAAAATACATCATGACTTTTCCGACAACCCAATATTTCTTGGGAGCCCACTCCCTCTACCATCAAGCAGACCCTTTCTTTACCAGCTCTCAGCTGAGCACTTGAAAACCCTGAACAGCCAAGGTCAAAGGGCAGTGTTCAGCTGTGCTATGCTTTGATCCCCTTCCTTTTATGCATAAAGCACTTCCTATCTCCAAGGGCAACTATTTTGCTAGAATTAAATAAGAAATAAACCCCAAATAGTCAGGCCTGGTTTGGGGAGCGTGGTCCATAGGATAATTCCTGATGCTGGGGGACTCGTTACATTTGGTGAGATTCTATCTCAGGATTGCCCTGTGAATATTGTAGAGAAGCCTGCACATCAGGTGCCATAACCGTGACTGGCTGAGGGTGAAATGTGACCTTCTCATTCTAACAATGTGCCAATCATTATTTTCGGAGTACTCACTATATACCAAGTGCTGAGGGAGATGGAGGTAAGCCCTCAAGGGACTATCTTCCCGAAATGCTAGTATGTGCTCATCCTATGAAAAGAACAAGAATTAAAACTCAACTTTATTGAAATGTCAGAGAGATATTTGCACACCCATGTTCACAGCAACATTATTAACAATGGCCTAAAGATGGAAGCAACCCAAGTGTGCACCAGTGCATAAATGCATAAACAGAATGTGGTCTATCTATACAGCCTTAAAAAGGGAATTCTGACACCTGCTACAACATGGATGGAACTTGAAGACATTACGCTAAGTGAAAGAAGCCAGTCACAAAAGGACAAATATTGTTAAGATTCCGCTGACATGAGGTTCCTAGAGGAGTCAAATTCATAGAGACAGAAAGTAGAATGGTCATTGCCCGGGGCTGGGGGAAGGAGAAACAGAGAATTAGCTTTTAATGGGGACAGAGGTTCAGTTTGGAAAGACAAAGAAGTTCTGGAAATGGATGGGGTGATGCTTGCACAACAGTGTGAATGTACTTAGTACCAGTGAACTATACACTTAAAAATGGTTAAAATTGTAATTTTATGTTATGTATATTTTGCCACAGTATCAAAATTAAAATTTGAAATTTATCTCTTAAATTTTTAACTCATTAGATTTCAAAAAATAAAAATCCTGATACTAGCTCCCTCCAACAAGGATGAGGAGTAACAAGAGCTGATCTGCAGCTGGTGGGTCGTGTGCCCCACTTTGGAGATATTGTCCATGTTGGAGAGCAATTTGGCTTGTCTAGCAGAGCTGAGGTGGCATGGTCCCTTCTCACTGTTGCAACATTGTAACGGAGAAAAAAATGGGAGCAATCCAAATGGTTATCCACAGGAGAAAGAATACATAATTTCTGGCTTATTCAGATAGTGGAATAATGAAGTGAAAGTAACTGAAACACTGCTACATATGTGAACTTGGATAAACCTCAAAAATACGTGTGGGGCCAAAAGAAAAAAAGAAGATATCAAGTTACAGGATACATAGAGCTTGATACCATTTACATAATGTTTAAAAACATTCAATATATATCCACACATGAGCAAGCAGTAAAGAAGTAAACCAAAAAACCAATAGGTAAATTAAAAGGGAATACTACAAATTTTTCAAATGACCCAAAATAAGGCAGAAAGGGGAAGTAGGTGAATGAAAAACAGTGGACAAACAGAAAACACAATAAATTGGTAGCCCTAAATCAAACCAAATCATAATTACATTCAATACAACTGGTCTAAGCACACCAATTGAAAGACAGAGATTGTCAGATAGGATTTTTTTAAAATTCATAGTTCAAACCTTCAAACAACAACAAAAACACAAACAAAGACTTCCAAGCCCAGGTGACTTCACCAGCAAATTCTACAAAACATTTAAGGAAGTGATAAGACCACTATCTAAACTCTTCCAGAGAATGGAAGAGAAAGTAATACCTCCCAACTCATTTTATGAGGTCAGCATTACCTTGATACCAAACCAGACAAATACGTTACAGAAATGAAAACTATAGACCAATATCTTTCATAAATATAAAACATTCAACAAAACATTAGCAAAACAAATCCAGCAAAAAGGATAACATACGGCAAAAGAGACAGTCACCACGGTCAAGTCGGATTTACCACGGGAATGAAAGGTTGATTCAACATTTGAAAATCAATGTAATTCACCACATGAACAGACTAAAGAAGAAATACCTTATCATCATCTCGATAGATGTGGAAAAAGCATTGGACAAAATTCAACACTCAGTCATGATAATTCTCAGCTAATTAGGAATAGAAAAGGTATTCCTTAACTTGATAAAGGGTGTCTACGAAAGCATACAGCTAACATCACACATATCGGCAAAAGACTGAATGCCATCCCCCTGAGCTCAGGAACATTTCAAGGATGTGCACTCTCACCACTCCTATCTGACATTGGAGGTCCAGTTAGTGCAACAGGCAAGTAGAATAAATAAAAGACATGTTTATTAGAAAGGAAGAAGACTGTCTCTATTTGCAGATGACCTAATTGTCAACATAGAAAATCTCAAGAAATCCACCTCCCAAAACGCCACTAGAAATAATAAATGAGTTTAACAAGGTTTAAGGATAAAAGTTTAATATAAAAAAATCAATTTCTGTATACTAGTAATGAGCAATTGAAAATAAAAAATTTAAAAGATTACCATTTACAAATAGCACACCAAATAAAACCCATGAAATATTTAGGTGTGCATCTAACAAAATATGTACACGATCTTTATCCTGAAAACTATAGAACACTGGGGAAAGAAATAAAAAAAGACCAAAACAAATACAGAGATGCATATTGTTAATGGATTGGAAGACTTGTTGTTAAATAACAATTTTCCCCAAACTGATCTATAGAGTCAGCACAATCTCAATCAAAATATCAGTAAGATCTTTTGTAGCTATCAACAAGCTAATTCTAAAATTTCTATGCTAAGTGAACTGAAATAGCCAAATCTGTTTTGATAACGAACAAAGTTGGAGGACTTACACTACCTAATTTTAAGGTTTGCTCTAAAGCTTCAGGAATCAAGATAGCATGGTGTTGGTGAAAAGATAGGCATACATGTCAAGGGAACATTATAGAGTGTACAGAAATAGACCTACTTCTATGTGATTAATTGGTGGTTTTTGACAAAAGTACAAGGGCAATTCCATGGAGAAAAGGTCATCCCTTTTATAATTAGTGCTGAAACAATTAGATAGTCTCATGGGAGTAAAATTAATTTGACCCATACTGCACACCTTATGCAAAAGTTAACTCGAAATGGATCATAGACCTGAATATAAAACCTAAAATAAGGAAACTTCTAGAAGAAAACATAGGAGAAGACCTTTGTGACCTTGGACTAGGCAGTTCTCTTATTAGATGAAACATCATAAGTATGATCCACAAAAGAATAAATTGGGCTTCATCAAAATTTAAAACTTCTGCTCTTCAAAATAATGAAAAGCTACAGGCTGAAAGAAAATATTTGCCAACCACATGTCTTATCAAAGACTTGTATCCAGAGCATACAAAGAACCCTCAACATTTGCTATCGGCTCAATGGTTGGGTCCACCTAAATCCATATGTTGACATCTGAATGCCCAATGGGATGGTATTAGGAGGTGGGGGCCTTTGGGGGACGATGAAATCATGACGGCAGAGCCCTCCTGAATAGGAGCAGTGCCAACAAAATGCCAGGTATTGTGCTAGGTGCTGGGGAGGGCACAGTCCCTCGCTCAGGAGAGGCTTTATTCTAGTGGAAAAGACAGATAATAAACAAATACACGGTGATTTAAAAGCAGTTGTGATAAACGTTGAGATGATGGAAGTCCACGGTGTGAGTAGAACATAACAGCAGGGTTTGGGTCATCTTCCTCGTTTGTGCCCACAGAAATAAGTAAGTTGCCCAAAGTGACTACAGCAGTAAAAGAGGGAGAACCAGACCCCTGCCTTCCTACTTAGGCATTCTGTAATCTTTGGACCAAATCTTGGAATGTGCCTTATATTTGGGCCAATAACCCTATTTCCACTATTTATACTCAGGGAGAGCCGGCTGGAATTAGGATAAATCAACATACCTCAGGTTTAAAAATATATACTCAAAACACAAGTATCACTGATATTGAGTCAGTAGAACCATCCCTGCTCCTGAAGGCTGATGCCATATCCTTGATTTTTACAAGCACAGCAAACTTAAAACACTCGAGGCACTCAGGCTGGGCCACAAATAGATGTGTTTGTCCTGCCTCTTGATAGATAGCACTGTGGATGGAAAAGGGGCCACAGACTATACCTGACAAACTGAGGAGAGGCCTGCATGGAGGACCTCAAAAACTCAGAGACCAAGAGTAACCACACAGGATGGTCTGAACATAATAATTCCTAACTAAAAGTGGGTCATGGCGGGTCATCACATCCTTGACCTGTAGCGTCCTTGACAAAGGTCAATCTTTACCTTAAGTGAGCTGTCTATTGTCTTTTTTTGCATCTAAGATAACACACCCTTGGAATCTGCATCTTCTTTTCTAGATCCCCTCAAGGTACAACCTTGAGCAGCCCAAGACCACAGAACCCCATTATCTTGTCCCCTGAATACCATCTCTGTGTGCTGTAAAATGTTATTAACTATCCTGTTCCCACCAATGTAAAAGAAGTGTGTGTCTCTCTGTTTTACCTTTTATCCAATCCCAGGGATTTCCCTGCTTTGCTTTCTCCAGCCCCTTAATCTACCACCCATGGATTTCAGGTAACCCTCCTCACATCTTCCCCTTCGATTCCAATGTATAAAATAAGCTGTAAAACTACTATTCTTGGAAGTATTTTCTCAATCCGTTGAGATTTTGCTTCCCAGCAATTGTCAGTTTGGCTCAGATAAAGCTCTTCTATGACTTTTTCTTAGGCTGGATGTTCTTTCGTCTATAGAACAGTAACAGCAACACAGCCAACTGTGTGTTTTCCTATATGGATTGAAACATTTTGTCTGAAAGTGATCATCTTCAATACTGCAAAAGCCTGAACCACAAAAAGAATTTGCCAAATCCTTTCATTTTACCACAATCTAGGAATTATTCTAATTTGGCATTATTCAATTCAAAATAAGTTTCCTATGCACCTTCTCTATGTGCCAAACTCTAGGGATACAGGGAAAAATACGACTCAGTCTCTGCTGTGAAGGAACTCACAGTCTAGTCGTCAAGTCATTAACAAATGAAGAACTGTTCTTTGGTTATTTGCCACTTATTCTTCTTACCTTTCCCCTAAAACCCAAAGCTCACCTAGCAGGCTGACACAAGGGATCGAGAGAAGTCACACTGAATTTTGCTTCTCCATTTCCCTTTCTTAGCACTTATCTTCTTCCTTCATCACTTCAAGATGGGCTTCAAGTGCTTGACAACATGACTCGCCATGAAAACCCAAATCCTTGGCACCATAAGGCTTGGGAAGTATTCATCATAAGGGCAATTTTGTTAATTCAAAGATGGGCATCCCAGTTTGGACCTGCCACACAAGCTCCGAAGGCTTGTTTCTTTTCTGGGGATTTTGTTTGTTCGTTTCTAAAATCCACATCAAAGGCTCAAGAGTGTTCCAGCACTAAGATTCCGCCCCTTGCTTTGCACTTTCTATACCTAGTTACTCCCATCTAAAAAAAGTTACTTAAGCATTCCAAGGAGCCCTCTTGCAATCCTGCTGACTCAGCAGGCCTGGAAGCAAGGATGGTCCTGCGGTATATTTCCTGCTCCCCCCCCCCCCCCCCCCCAGTCCTGGAGTCCGTGAAGGAATGTGTAAGAAGACACCATGCTGGCTTTCCAGGGGAAGCGTCTTTCCTGAGCTGTGTCGCTAGGCAACCCCAGGTACGGCCTCGGCCCATCCTCCTGGGAACTGATTAATGCTGCGAGAACCCCATAAATGGGCCGGGACAACCTGCGAACGTGGGGTACCGACTTTCTGTGGCGCTGTCCCTTGCCCTCCAGCCTCCCTCTGGGTCCTGACGGTGCCATTTCAAAGCGCCCAATGGTCATCCCTGGGAGGGGCTCCAGGGTCAGGCTTAGTGAGCCAGGACTGCTGAGGGCGCTGCCTTGGGAAGGCCACGTCACTCCTGAGTTTCCAAACCGCCGACAGCCACGCGCGTCGGGGCCACATCCGAGTCTCAAGGGCCTGTCGCGACATCACTGACCGCCCTCGACCCGATCGCGCCCGGGAAGGGGGAGAGGGTCGCGACCCGCCCTTTGGGACCCGAGCGCGGCGTCGCGCGCAGGGTCCGCCTCGCGGCCCCGCCCCCCCACTTCCGGACGGGCCGCGGTCACGTGCGCTGACCCAGCCCCGCAGGCGCGGCTCGTCTCCTCTCGCGTCGGGCTTCCCTTCCGCCGGAAGTGGGGCGACTTTCCCTTTCCGGCTACGGGTCCCCGAGCGGAGGGGGAGGCCGGACTGGGGAGCCGAGCGGTGGCGGCGGCGGGGGTGGTCATGGCGGAGCTGGTGCAGGGGCAGAGCGCTCCGGTGGGGATGAAGACTGAGGGCTTCGTGGACACCCTGCACCGGCCCCGGCAGGTACGGGCGCGGCCGGCTGGCGGGAGCATGGGGACCCGAGGCCGGGCCGGGCCGGGCCCGATGGGGAGGAGGGGGCCGGGCCTGGGCCGGGCGGGAGCTCGGACCGCCGCCGCAGTCGGGCTTGGCCGTTCCTTGGGGCTCCTGCAGCCGGGAGGAGCCGAGGGATCAGGCGCCACCGCGAGGCGCAGGCCCAGCCTGTCGGGCGGGTCTCCCAGGTGCCTGCAGCCGCTGGGGTAGGGTTTTCCCAGGACGCCTGGCCCCGTCGCGCGAGGCCGGGGCTGGACCTCCAGGGCGGCTAGCGTGGGGCTCTGCGGCTCGCGAGGGGAGGGGGCTTGGGGGGCTCACGGTGAGGACCCTGTTACCGACGGGAGGCGGCTGTCTCAGGCCCAGTAGATTCTCCAAACTTAGAAAACATCGTTTTCGGACTTGCTATATTTCAAGGGTGGAGTGGAAGAAATTCCAGGGCGTTTTACTTTGGGGGGTGCTCTTGGAGAGGGAAGAGAGGAAAATGTTAAACAGGTTGTGGGTGGCCCACAAGACGTAGACATGTTTTATGGGCAACAGTGTTTCCTCTCTCAGCGAGAATGTGATATGGACTCATTCCAACAGGGAAACTTGACCATCTGACATCGTCGTGCATTTTGTCAGAGTTAAATAAACTGATTTTTAAGCGGTTGCAGGGGTCCCTGGAGAATACATATGGGACCTGCCAGAAATACTCTTTGGCTTCTGGCACGGGACATACCCTTGTATTGTGCGTAAAACTTACTGACAAGTTAGCTGTAACACTTAAACTTCTGCTGAGTGTCTTATATTCATCATCTCTCCCTATTTAATTGTAGGCATACTAACTGATACTGTAAAAGTTGGGCTATAACTAATTACTGCTTGATTCCTAACAGAAAGCCACAGGACTCATTGTATTAGAAGATCCACTTGGTCGCTTGAAGATGTGGTCTTTCCATCTTTTTCCAGTATTCCAAGGGAGGGAACCCTACCTGTTTCCCCGATACTGACTTTTCATGTTAACACTGATGCTCCTATAGACATTATATTGGATCCCAGAACTTTCCAAACCTGTGGTTCCACCTAGAGTTTTATCTGATGACTTGTTACTTACTGCCTAGGCACCAACCAGCACAGTAGTGAGTATCCATCTTACTTAGACTTCAGAGCCAGCCAGTGGCTGTAATGGATGAACATGCCACCCAGCTCCCCTTCCACCACTCTGCTTGCCGGCGTGTCACCCTGCTCTCCTCTGCAGTACAGGGTCCTGAACCTCCTTTCTCACTGGCTACTAATATATAATGGCTTTCAATCTGTGCTGATACGTGACAATCACCTTGTTGGCCTCCTGTATCCAGGAAGAATTATAGTCACTGCCCTAACAAGCTCAGATCCTCAGTTTGCAGAAGGCCTGTAGTTGAACATAAAGTGAATTTTGAACCATTGAGAAGACTTTCTGCTTCTCTTGAGCCAGTGGTTGAACTCATATTCTTGGACAACCTGCTCAAGAGGGAGGGAGACCCTCTGTTAAATGCTGACCTAATGTGGATTGTTGAAGCAGTGGTGTGTGCTACTAGCAGAGAGAACTTCATTGGAAATGTTCCCAGCTCTGAAATGGCACCATTGACGGGAGCAGTAATAAGCCCAATGGAGACACTGCTGTGAGTGTGTTACTTCTGAATATTAACAGCTGGAGGTCGATACTATCTCCAAGGATTTGATGGCCTTTAAAAACTAAAGAAAAATAACAGGTTTGTGGGTAATTTTAGGTTTATTTATAGATGTGCATTGGGCAAGAATGGAATGTTAGAAATCTAAACTATTGTATGCTTATAGTAAAGCTTATCTCAAAGGATCTCATATTATTTGGGCATTTGGATGATGGCGGTTCTACTCCATTGTATGCACAGTGTGTTGCAGAGATGTGATTTTTCCCACCAGTAACTGGAAGTAAGAGACAGTGTATTTGTTTATTTAAATGATTGCAAAGCTTTTTGCCCTCTTATGTGTCCTCATAAACATCAGCCACGGTTTGTGAGGCCCTCCTAAGTGTGACAGAAAGCAGGAAGCTGCTTGGTGCTCAGTTTACCTGGAAGATCATCATGTCGGAGTTGACCCTGCTGGGATTTGAACCTGCAGTTTCTGTTAAGTCTGGTCCTTAGAGTCCAGCACTTAATCCACTCAGCTTCCCTCCCAGCATCTAGAAGTCTCTTTGTATAACCTTTGGAGTTTTTCCAACAAAGGGAACCAGTTGCTGCTGTTCGTTCACTCCAAGCATGGTATTCCTAGATTGAAAGGGAGTCGCTGAAGATGTCATACGAAATTAAAACTCTTCCCCAGCAGTGTGAAGCCCAGTGAGTTCATAGTGTTGGCACAAGTGGATTAATAACCACCGTTCTGTAGGGAAATACACAGGTGTAGAGATGTGGTCCGGTTTAGTCCCTTTGATGAAGATCTGAAACTGCTGGGTGTTAAAAAACCACCCAGCTCAGTTCTCCCAAGTCACTGGCAGCTGGCACAAACAAAGTACTGTTTCTTTAACTGTTTAGAAAGGGCAGGATCCTAGTAAGGGTCGGATGTGAACTCAAAGCCAGGGTAGGTCACCCTGTTCTGTGACTACACTGCATCCCTATCCTGACTGTCTAGGTTAGAAGGGGATCTCATGGAGATAATGGATGAATAGATACAAGTTGGTTTTGTTGAGTTTTTCTAAAAATATAAACATGTTTCCAGAAAGCCCATACAGATTTCCAGCAGCCTTCCACATGCTGAACCAGCTGCCTGGTGGTCATCAGCTACTGTGTTTCCCTGAAAATAAGACCTACCATGATTTTCGGGGTGCTTGTAATGTAAGCCCTACCCCAAAATAAGCCCCAGTTAAGATCGTCAGCCAGACATGACTGTATTTGAATAAATGTAGATTTTTGTACATGAATAAATGAATAAAATGGATCTTTTGGAGCAAAAATTAATATAAGACCCAGTCTTATTTTCGGGGAAGCACAGTAAATGGAAGAAATTCTCTGGCCAAACTGCTAATGCCTTTTAGGATGTCAAGCTCCTGTTTTCATGTAGACCCAGCCTCTCCTTTGCATAACTGGAGTATTCTGTCCGCATAAACAGTATGATTGGTGCCTCATGGAGTTGGGCATTGCGGTGATTCTGTACCCAAATGGTTGTGACCAGGCCATTGTGGAATCAGTAAGAAGTAACCATAGAACCTATTTGCCAGCACTATTGATTAGCGTGGGGCCTCAGAAGTTGCACAGCCCTCCAGATAACGCCTCTCACTGCTGCTGTTCCACAGATGGAGTCTGAGCAGTCGATGACTGGGCGTGTGTGCTATATACAAGCACCAACTCTCCTTGAGAGAATGTGCATCCACCATGAAAAGAACAAGCCTCTGTCCATTGGCCATTGGGTACTCACTGAGAGATACCCCGTTGGCTTACTTAATATATGGTGTTTCTGACTCATGGCAAAGTCAAGTGTGCTGAACGCTCAACCCGTTTAAGTTACATCCACTGTGACTCTCATACATGCCCAATGGTTGAGAAGCTCAAGGCATTTCACTAGGAACTTACTCCTGTGTGTACATTTATTTTAGTTTTCTCAGACACTTGAAGAAAGCCAATGTATTGAAGAAGCCTGTGGGCTTCTCCTGTATCTGGTAGGACCCATCAGAGACCCTGCAAAGAGCAAGTCCTTGTTAAAGGGTTTGCGATGTGACTGAACCCACGTGGGCCACTGAACTTGAATGGAAGCACTGAACTTCATATTTGGTATTGCAAGGTAGACACTAAAGGAACAATATGTGTGCCTCTGAGGCTTTCCTCATTTTCAGCTGAGACTTTATCTTTCTTTTAAAACCTGATAGCCCTTGGGCTGGCCGAGTGGCTCAGTTGGTTAAGAGCTCACTCAAGAGTGTGAGCTCTGAGCAACAGCAGTTCGATTCCCAGCCCAAGCTGAGCTGCCGCTCAGCTGCCAACAGGTGGCAGGATGGCTCAGCTAAAAAAAGACAAAATCTGATAGCCCATGTGTATCTTCAAACTTTGGTTTTCTCTGAAGTCCCAATTATTTGTAGATGCAAAATTGCCTAGACCAGATCTTTCAAGTGGAGGCCAATGGGCTGGGGAAGGCGCACAGTGGGCCTGCAGTCATGCTTGGTGTGACCCACACAGTGCCAACACTTAGAAACTAGGATGATTTCACAGCTTCTCTGGAAAAGGTCTGCCCACACTGCCCCCACGTTCTGCAGAGGTAACACTAGGCAGGAGTGGGGAGCAGCTGCCTTCTCAGCAGGGCAGTGACTCTCCGGGTTGCCGTCATTCCCACCACTTTGTTCTTGTCTTACATTGCCCGTTGGGATGCCTAGTCAATAGCCTTTTTTTCTCATCCTTTTTCCAACTATGAGCCCATTATCTCTGGATTTTATTTGAAATTTGTGATGGAAAGAGCTCTGGAAGGAGAGTTAGGAGATCTGAGTCCCCTACAAGCTGCCGCATGACCTTGAGCTAGGCTGGCCTTTCCCAGCATTTAGTCTATGGGCTGTTAATATATCTACCATGGAAAGGGGCTCACGGACAGATAAGTTTGGGGAATACAGGGTTAAATAGAGGTGAATTGGCTTCTTTACTGTAAGATTTCTCAGAACCTTTCATATGCTTACCTGCATTAAGTCCTACTAAGGTTTGGGAGATGCGCTGTAAATATCCTGAACTTAGGTCATTTCATACCCTCTTCATGAAACCAAATCACATTCTGTGGCTCAAACTTCAGGTAATCTTGAAATAGAAAATCTCAATGGCTCCTTCAAACCCACAAACATTCAGAGCTTTCATCCAGCTGGATCTGGAAAACAATTTTGGCTGTTGTTTTGTGTCTTTTGCTTTATAGTGTGTTATATATCGAGTCCTCAAGTAACGTCTTTTGTTCAATATTTCGTTATAACGTTGATGAGATGCCACAGGAACAGAACCCTTACTTATATCAATTAGCCTCTGGTAAAATAGGCTTCTTTATGTGTTGTTTTGCTACAGTCCCAAGAACCTATTGACGATGTTAAGTCAGGACTCACGTATTGGGTGTCTGTTCAAACGCCCCTTCCTAGCTTCTCTGCGCAATCCTATTTCTCGGGTACGAATCATGCCTTTTGAAAATGTTTTGCATTAGGAGTTTTATAATAAGACACTTGGGAAAGAATAGCCTACACTACTATTGGAGGCATGAGTTGCACAGTTATCCTAACACCAGATGGTGACGAATCCCTTGCAAGACTGGGCAGCATCACTGGCAGTTGTGAGTCCACATTACCTGCCATTATTTGAGGATCTGCCGAGTCCGAGGCGTCTGCTGGATGCTGGGCCAGTGCAAAGATAAGTAAGACGAGGTCACAGCTGGTTTTATCTTATTGGGGATTAGAGCCTCACAACAGCCAGGTTCAATATTCAGGACCAGGGTAATACTTCTCATTTTATATTTGAAAATATTGAGCCGAAGGGAGATAGAGCAGTTTTCTCAGAGGCACACAAATAGTTACTATGTGCAGTAGTTCTTGGACCTGTGTCTTCTGCATCCTGAGAAGGCCGTGGACCCTTCACAGAGGTAGTTGGGTAGTTTTCCATCCCCGGCACCTGCTATGAAATCTTTGAACAGAACTCTGAAGGGATGCTGGTGGAATTTGACGGAAAGTAGTTCGATGGAACATAGTGGAGAAAACTAGTGGACCTGCCATCTAGTAGGGCCTTTGGTGGGGGGACCCAGCTGGAGCGTTGTTCAGCTTAGAGCCTCATCTTAGCATACTGCCTACAGGTCGGCTTCTCTGTGTCCACTTTAAATTTAGCAAACGTTTAATGACTACCTTCTGTGTGCCAAGCACTTCACTATGTATGCGTTAGGGAAGTTCTTTAACTTTTGGAACATGGACCTTTTTTTTTTTTTTAAGATTTTTTTTTTTATTGGGGAATTGGGGGATGGGAACAGTGCTGGGGAATTAGGGGAAGGGGAACAGACAAGTTGCTGTCGTTTTGTTCTTCAGTCTAGTTGTGGAGGACGTTGC
>NW_017731353.1:4319940-4337602 GCF_001890085.2 Hipposideros armiger
CTGGCCACTCATGCTGGCTGCTGGCTACACACGGTAGCCCATGGCAACCCACTGCCACAGGGGCTGCAGCCCACGCCATCGCCGGCGACCCACAGCAGCCCAGCTCCAGGTTGAGCTGCCGTTCAGCACCTTAGCTGCGGAGGGCAGTGTAACTGGCCTTCGTATGTGGGATCCGAACCGGGGCCCTCTGGCATCCCAAGCGAGTTCTTAACCATCGCGCCACTCGGCCGGCCCCGGAACATGGACCTTTTTAAAGACTCTTGAAAACTTTGAACCTCTCCCCAGAAATATTTAATAGTTTTGTATGTAAATCAGGAGGTTCTAAAGCTGAGCCCTAGAAATCCCAGTTCAGGGGTCTGTCCTCGGGGCACAAGGTGATGGAGACAGGTCTGCTCTTCCAGGAGCATCCTAGAGTAGGGAGACAGTGTAACCAATAACTTTTTCAGTGAGGTTATGCTGTTGAGAGGTAGTTTATCAAGTGCTTTGCAAACATGGGGAAGGGAATGTTTCATGCTTGCCAAATGTGGGTGGCACCAAGCTGTCAGGGAAAGCTACTAAGAAGAGCTGATAGTTTATTGGACTGGCATATAGAATTTCTTGTTTTGGTTAATGCCAGTCAGTATCAGCTGGGGCCCCATCTCTAATGACAACTGTAGCTACCATTCACTTAGCCCGTGTTGTGCTGGGTGCCAGGCAAGGACTTTCATATATGTCCTCTCATCTGAAGGCCACGGTGTCTCCAGGGGGTAGTACAGTGAAGTGGTTATTAAGAGCTTAGATTCAGACTTTATGAGTTCAGGGTCTGGTTCTGCCACTTACCAGCTTAGTCACTGGGCAAGTTATCAAACTTCTTTAAGCCTCAGTTTCCTTATCTGCAAAATGGAGATCATTGATGGTAGTAATAGCCTTTTTTTAGATAGCTAATATTAGAAGTTAGGAGGTTACCTTTGGGAGGTGGGGTTGGCTGACTGAGGGGACCATGAGGCAGGCTGCCGGGGTGCTGGTGATGCTCTGTTTCTTGATCTGGATGCTGGTTACACAGGCATTTTAGTACATAGAAATTCAGCGAGCTGTCAGTGTATTTATGTTCTTGCTGTACTACTATTCTTCAATTAAAGGTTAAAATAGCAAACATTTCTTGTTCCTTATCATGTGCTTAGCATTGTTCTAGGTGTTTTACACTGTTACCACGTTAATCCCCATGGATACAATTCCAGGCGGACTTCAAATACTCCCACAGTGATGAGAAGTGTAGCTACTTTATAAGGTCACTGTGCAGATTAAATGAGGGCACTATCAGGCTTTTAGTGAGTGTGCAGTCAAGTTGATATGCTCCTGTCATCACTGTAATCCACCAGGTAGTGGGCAAAGCCAGGACTGCCCCTGTGCACCAGGACTCGCAGACCCTGCCCTCTGGGACTCACACTTAGCCCCTGGGCTTGGCTGCTCTGGCCACACACTGTTTCTTCCTGCTGGGGGAGCAGAGACTTTCAGGCTAGCCCGTGTGTTCTCCAGGACCCGAGCGGGGCCATTCTGGGTGGCTGTAGAGCCGAGGTCCCGGGGAAGGAAATTGGGTTCCTGCTCCATGGATGGTGTGAGCTTTCACCTCTGTGGCTGGATGGATCCTTGAGGACCATCAGTAGCTGTGTTTCACAGCAGGGCCACGGTGTGAATGACTTGCCGGCACTCAGGTGGCATTGCCTGCTTCTGTTTACTATAAAGCTTTAATAAGTGTAAAGGAAGAATTCACAGCTTCCTGTTTGGATTTGTAGGATGAACTGCTTTGATTATTTTAGTCCTAAAAATGTGCACTGGAAAGAATTCATTGCCATGTTTATGAACGTTAGTGGTTTGTGGACCACCTTTGTGATTTTCACGAAGCCAGTGAACCTTCAGTATTCTGTTTACTTAGTATTTTTAAATCATTTTAAAAGTTAGATTGATTTGTAATATTTTTCAAAAGGAAACTAAATCATTATCATAAATGAAAAGCTTTGCCATGCATTGAAGGTAACTAAGAAATATATTAATATATATTCTATATATATTATATAATATAAATTCATTCATTTATTCATATGAGGGTGCCAAAAACATACACATTTTAAGAAAGGAAAAAACTATTAAAATTACGCTGATGGTAACCACTTTGAGCANTTCATTCATTTATTCATATGAGGGTGCCAAAAACATACACATTTTAAGAAAGGAAAAAACTATTAAAATTACGCTGATGGTAACCACTTTGAGCACCTCTTGTAATTGCAGAAAACCTAATTTATGGTCATCTTTTTTTATCAGTATATATTTATTACAATTTTAATAGTTTTTTTCTTTCTTAAAATGTGTGTATATTTTTTTGGTACCCTCTGTATATATATTTTCATATATTCATTCATAACACCTGCAGAAATCACCTGACTGGTTTAGTTCATCCCTGCATTTTACAGGTTAGTACACCAAGGAACGAGGCCACTGAAGGTCTTGCCCAAGGTCATACCCTAGAAGAGCTGGCTGGAAAACCAGGACTGTTGGCAGACTCCTGGTCCAGTGCTCCCTTCCTCCACATTTCCACTAACTGCTGGCAATGGAAGTTAAATTAAGTATCGCACTGATTTATATTTCATCTATTACTGTGCTTAAAATAGCACAGGTAGTGAGATAACCCATTCTCTTCTGCACCTACCCCACAAAAAGGAGGAAAGGTAACTGAAGTGGTAGAAAATCGGTAGCAGAGTTCCCTCAAGGTCATGCTTGCAGATAAGGACTGGAGCGGACTTGGTTTTTTGGGAATATCCTGACTTCAGTAACTCGTTTTCAGGCCACACCATTATTATTATTTTTTTTTAAGATTTTTTTCTTGGGGAATTAGGGGGATGGGAACAGCACTGGGGAATTGGGGGAAGGGGAACAGACAAGTTGCTGTCGTTTTGTTCTTCAGTCTAGTTGCGGAGGATGTTTCACTGGCCTAAGTTGGCACCATCATTGCGCTCTTCCCTGGTGAGGCAGATCAGTCGCCAGCTTCTGAACGGCCGCTCACTGTGGCTGCTGGCCGCTCACGCTGGCTGCTGGCTACACACGGTAGCCCATGGCAACCCACTGCCACAGGGACTCCAGGTTGAACTGTTGTTCAGCATCTTAGCTGTGGAGGGCAGTGTCACTGGCCCTCATGTGGGATCTGAACCGGGGCCCTCTGGCGTCCCAAGCCATTCTTAACCATCGCGCCACTTGGCCGGCCCTGGCCACACCATTATTAACTGAGAGTGTACCCCACTTTCCTTAAGCAGCTACTGTTCAGAATGATGTTTACGTGAGGAGTTGCTCAAGATCTGTGTACTGGAGGTAATTAGGTTTTAAGTCCTTGAGAAGTGAAATACAGTGTTTAAGAAAGTATTAGGTGGAGAAGAGGGAAATAGTCTAGCACTGTGGTTATAGACTCTGGAGTGAGGCAGGCCTAGACTTAAATACTGTTTCTGCCTCTTATAAGATGTGTGACTTTGGGCAGGTCACTCAGCTTCTCTGAGCCTCACTTTTCCTTATCTTAAAAATGGAAATAATATAACTTCCTAGAGGATCATTTTAAGGAATAAATGAGATAGCATGTTTAAAATGCTCTTAACAGAGTGTCTAGCACTTAGTAAGTACTCATTACATTTTAACTACTTTTTTTAGTAGACATTTAAAAATCATTTCTTCCAGCAAGGTTACATTTGTATGAATAAAGGAGTACATTGTTTCTTTTTTTTTTTTTTTTTAGCTGAGCCATCCTGCCACCTGTTGGCAGCTCAGCGGCTGCTCAGCTTGGGCCAGGACTCGAACTGCTGTTACTCAGAGCTCAAACTAGTACATTGTTTCTTTACAGTATGTTGTAATGTATATAATATAATATCAATGTAGATTATGATATAATTGTATATTAAGTTAAACTCCTCTCTAATGTTTGGTTTAGCCAGGGTTGAAGCCAGTCTATTGGCTTCAGAGATACACCTCTTAACCATTATTCTGTACTGCTTCTTTCTTAGAGTAAATTCTCCAAAATTATAAATACCTGAAGCAAACGTGATTTAAGAACAAATCCGAAACCCTCAGCCACATTTTAGAAGGACCTTTATTGATTTAATCAACAGTAGGAACAGGCAACTATTGTAACACTTTTAGTATATGGCTTTGGGGAAAAGGACATTCCAGCAACATGAAACATATTATATAAATTATAAGGAAGGCCAAGGACTCAGGAATAACATTTTAGCTACTTTGGAAGGAAGGGGTAAGATCTGGAAGCCAAGAGGCATCATCAATGGAGTAGGGAGCGTGCCTAATGTGTAGACCTTATCCTTGGGGTCCTGTCTTTGAGAGTGATGTGACATGCACACTGTTGGGGGACTCCACTGAAAGTCATACCACTTTCTTTTGTGTTTTGGGCTCATCTTCACTCTGCTGAGAATCTTTGCATCTGGCTTTAAAATAACAACTAGGCCAATCTTGACAAGAACCCTCACATTAACCATTGACCGCTCAGTCTATGGTGGTAAGTGAAAGCGTCTCCGTGGAGAGCAAGCCACTGCAGTGTTCTCACCTTTTAACCCACCCGCTTGACTGGCTGAGCCTTTAAAGGTAACTTTGCAGCTTAAGTAGCCAACCTCCACAAACTTATCCAAAACAAATATGGGGAGCAAGATTGCAAGCAGATGGCAAGATTTATATGGCATTTTGTTTTAGAACAAATGGCCGCTTGCCCTGAGAGACTTGGATATAGGAGGTGGGGTTTCTGTCAGCGGGCTAGCTTAGTGTTTTAATTGTTTACTTAACAGTTTTTAAACAAGCACCTAGCCAGGCTGCTATCATCTCTAGCCTAGACAGGGATTGGCACACTTTTTCTTTAAAGGTCCAAATAGTAAATTTTTCATTTATTTTTATTATACAATACATATGTTACGTATTATATATATTACACACACACACACACACACACACACACACACACACACATATTCCCTATGCAACTCCTCAATGAAAACAGGAGTGGCTGTGTTCTAATAAGACTTTATTTACGAAAGCAGGTGGTTGACAGCTAGTTTCCTGAGCCCTGGTCTAGAATATCTTTTTTTTTTTTAAAGATTTTTTAAATTTTTATTGGGGAATTGCGGGGAGGGGAACAGACAAGTTGCTGTCGTTTTTTGTTCTTCAGTCTAGTTGTGTAGACTATCTCTTAAATGATATGTTTCTGCGCCGGTCTTCTTAGAGTTGATTTGCCTTGTCTAAGAGGGGTCTTTTAAAAACATACATCAGCAGAGTACTCCCTTTAGTAAGCCTGTGGTTGCTCCCGTCACCCTTCCTATAAAAGCCACGCCCCTTGCCATGACCTGTGAAGCCCTGTGTGAACCCGCCCTCTTAGAACACATATAATTCCTTCTCCTTCTACTCTAGTGACCTTAAGTTCTCTCTTCCAGACTCATACCTACCAAGCTTGCTTCTGCCTCAGGGCTTTTGTACATGTTGTTTCCTCTGCCTGGAAAGCTCTTTCTCAGATTTTTGGATAGCCACCTCCTCCTCCTCCTCATTTAGGTCTCAGATTACATGTCACCTCACAGAGACCTGCCCTGATTGCCCCTGATTGCCCATGTACGGGAGCTGTCCCAAGCACTTTCTGTATGTCATTATCTTATTAGCATCATGCTTATCGCCCCCTGAAATGATCTGTTTATTGACTAGCTTGTGTACCTGTGACTCCCCCACCTACTGCTGACTCCGAGAGAGAGTAGGGGCCTGGTTATTGTTCACGGCAGGAATCCTGGTGCCGTGAACAGCCTAGCACATAGTAGGCCATCACATTTGTTGGGTGAATTGCCTTGTTTTATTTGTGAAGTGCTTTTTCCCGTACAGAGCTCTTGTGTATTCAGGGTATGTTGTACTCTTTTTCAAAAACCAAAGCAGGATCTTAAGCAGAGAAGAAAGGGGCTTGCCCAGCATCGCAGAACTAGTAAGAGGTAGTAAAAGGCAAGGATGAGACCTGACCCCAGGGTGCCTGCCATTTAAATTCTTCCTTGGGTTTTCACTATCATGATTGTCTTGGGCTGGTTGTTTGCTTAAGGCAGTTTATCTTTATGTTGGTCCCAGAAGGTCTCAGACTTCTGGGCACTTTGGGACAAGCTAGGAGAACTGCTACTAAAAGCCTGCTCTGTCGGGCAGCTGTGCGAGGCTTAATTTAGGGACTAACATCAAGAGCAGTTGCTGTGAACATTCCTTTGATTAAATCAACGTGCTGACTTATTATGAGGATCACATGTAATTTCCTAATGAGAACAAAGTGGATAAGTTTTACATAGCATTTGTTTTGGGGGGAAATTTTTAATAGCTGTGTTCTATTCTTTAAGTGATAATAAATATTAAAGTTGAAATAGCTCTCAGAGATGACCTCACTTTCTCCAGTACATCTTTCTGAAATAGCCTGGACAGACAGACAGCCCTCCCCCCACTGTTTGGGCACATCCAGGGAAGAGCAGTTTATTTGATATCTCTAGAGGGTGTCATCACTTTTATGGACGTTTAAGTTCATGGGATGGATGTATTCCTAATGAGCAAACATGGCCTTTTAAATATTGTTGGAGAATTTGTGTCTTAAAGGAACCCTGGGATAAAACCTTTTGAGCCGAGGTTTTCATATTGCTGGCCTGCTTTTCTTCTTCAGATGCTGCATACCTGTATTTTAAGTGATGACTTAAAAATACCACTTTGCTTGTAGAAGACACATTTTCGGAAGTATTTTATTTCTAAAGACATTATTATTAAGACCAAAAGCAAACTCATCTGTGAAAAGTGCTTGTCCTATCAGGACATTTCCTTACATCAATCTAAGGAAACGTAGCGGGGAAAAATGGGATAGTGCCCCTGAAAGAGGCCCCTTGTCGTTCCCCCCTCAAGTGGAGCCATGATTTGTTACTGAATGTTTAAATCTGATTCTCTCTGTAGATTCCTGGTAAAATTGATTCAATTCCTCACTTGAATAATTCCACACCTCTAGTGGACCCCTCAGTGTATGGCTACGGAGTACAAAAACGGCCCCTGGATGATGGAGGTAAGTTGTTGTGAATATCTTTGCCTTTCAGATGGTAGTGAGCCTGCCAGTTTAGGGGGACTTGGTGCCAACCATTTCTTTAACAGCTCTCTCCAGCGTCATTCTGAAGAGGAGTGGTTGGGGTAGTTAGGATGATTTTTCTCAGCAGTTCTCCAGCATTTGAGATAGAGGAATCTTTTCCCTTGGCCTCTGAGGTAAAGACTTGGCCCTTGAGTATCAGTTTGGAAGTAAGTTGACAGAGTTTGGCTGGAGTTAGCCCTCCATTCTTCCAGTAGGAACTGAAGTTCCCGCCGTTCTCCAAAGAAAGGCTAAGGTCTGGTACATGCTCTGAAGAAACTGACTACATCCTGACCTTGAAGAAAGGGAAGAGGCGTGGTGACCTTTCTGCAGTCTCTGCTGGGTCTTTCACCATTCCCATTTATGACAGGTTCTTTCTAGAAGCATCCACTTCTTTTTCATTCATTTATTCATTTGTTAATTTGTCTATATACTCTACTGCATCCCCCCCCCCAATTCGAGAGCCCCTTAAAAGTGCCTGCTAAGGTAAAAAGTATCTCTCAGATGTGTTTCTGCAGAGAACTTGGCCTTCCTTTATCGCAGAGTATGACAATAAAAGGGATTCTGAAATATACTAGATTGTACACGAATATGCACATAGTAGGTGGGCCCCTGTCTTCTCTTTTCTCTCCTTCTGTTGAATCCAATCATGTATGGGTGTACGTATTTCTGTGATATATTAAGGGAAAAGTGTATAACAGTACAGTATATTGTGTAATCTCCTTTTCCAAAAAAAGTGCATGTTTTTATGTACCTAGAAAAAATGTATTTGGGCATGACTAACTGGTCTCCTTGGGGATTCTGAAACAGGAAATCATCATTATTTTTATTTTTAATTTTTCTTAAAAGATTTTTATTGGGGAATTGGGGAAGGGGAACATCATGTTTTCCCAGGACCCATCAGCTCCAAGTCAAGTTGTTGTCCTTCAATCTTAGTTGTAGAGGGTGCAAGCTCAGCTTCAAGCCCAGTCACCGCTTTCAATCTAGTTTTGGGGGGCGGGGGTGGGGGCTTCGTCCACCATCCCATGTGGGAGTCGAACCAGCATCCCTGTTGCACACTGAGCCATCCGGCCGCCCGTGGGCAGTTCGCGGCTGCTCAGCTCAAGGTGCTGTGTTCAATCTTAGTTGCGGGGCGGGGGGGTGCGGCGCAGCCACCATCACATACGGGTGTTGAACCAGCAACCTTGCTGCTAAGAGCATGCGCTCTTACCAGCTCAGCAGCATCTCAGCTCAGCTCGGGCACAGCTCACTGGCCCATGTGGGAATCGAACCAGTGACTCTTGCTCAGAGCTCGTGCTCTTAACCATCTGAGCTACTCAGCCGGCCCTATTTGTAGATGTGGGAACTTTTTTGGAATAATTGTATAGACTCACACTGTGAAGATTTTAAGGGGACAACACTCATTTGGGTGTAGAAATTCTTGTCTGTTTTAAAAAGCTGTTCATGTTTATGATTGGCTACTCCAGGGTCCTTGGAACTAAGGTGACCATTTAAACTGCTGCTCTCACATGGTACCCTGTGACCTTTTATATTTGACGGGTGTTAGCGATTTGTTAGACCAAATATGACTGATGGCATTACCTGTATATTTGCCTTAGTGGAAAGCTGGATGCAAAGTAACCTTTTTACCTTTTCAGGGCAATCATGCTCCAGTTCCTCTTAGGAGACGTCAATAGAAAAGCAGAACTAAGTTGTCTGGCTCTGAACACGTATCTTGTTAATGGACAGTGTGTCTCTCTGGCCCACCGTTTCCAGAAATCGAGATCAATACATTTCACAACTCAGCTTTGTTTTCACCCACTTTGTGGAGTTAAGTGTAAAACGCAGGGAATAGTAGTCACTGTGTCCTTCGCACGGGGCCACCAAAATATTTACAAACGAACCTCTGGCATTTTGCAGACAGTTTCCTCCCGTTAATTCTTTGCATGCCAGTTTGAAAGAAATGAGCAAAATTTCTGGATAAAGAGACTTGGGAACAAGCACAGGTAGCAAGTAAGTCGCTGGTGAGCCCAGAATCGTTCTTGAAACTTCCGTTCATCATCTTCGTGTACTTGTACCTGTTTTTTTGAGAACCGTAATTTTTCGCATGTCTGCCTTTTGGGGGCTAAGACCTTGTATTCAGAAAATGAACCTGGTTTCTCTTTTTCCTCCTTCTAAATAAATAGTAAGGCTACTTACAGTAGGAAAGACCTGAGAAAACCTTTCTGCAACGAGATGTGTGTGTCTTACAAAACAGATTGTATTTGAAGAATAAGAAATTCCCCCCAGGCTTTTTACATTACAGTTTGATAAAGTTAATCCTCTCTTCATTTAAATAACAGAATTGCACAAATTGTTTGTTTTTCTCCAACTTGGTCTCCATGTGTAGAGTTTGAGATTTGCTGTTGAGCTTAGCGAGAACCCTGGGCATTGGGGCCTGCCACAGCTTCTGTTTGTCGGGTGTTTTTTGATAGGGATCAGGTCACTAGGCAGTTCTGCTCTCTTGAATATATATGTGAATAAATAGATCCTGTCAAGGAAAGTGTTCATTGTTTACTCAACAGCTTTCTAAGGGTCACAATCTTGCCGTGTGTGAGATAAAAGTTTAGAAAAGAAGAGCCGAGCAACAAGCAGGAATTCCATCACTTTTTTTCTTTGCAGTAAAGATTACCAAAGGCTTTGCAGTTTTTTGTTTGTTTGCTTTGGCTTGGGTTTTTTTGACAGAAGTTCACCAGATCACTTCTTTAGCAATGTGAACTTTCTAACTTTCCTGTCAAGCTGGGTTCTTTAACCTTTAGGAGGTTAAAGTTCAGCTCCCTAGAAGTTTTTGGAGATGTCTGTCACTTGGGTCTGTTTAAAAGCACTTCAACTCCTAAGCTGATCGTAAGGAACCTTAACACAGGGTTTATTCAGGACATTGAGAACCGCAAACAAGCATAGGAAGGGGGGGATTAGAAAATGTGCTAGGCAGTAAAACACAGGAGAGATTTCTTCTGATGCAGAAAGGGACTTGGGTTAGTTGTACCTCTGGGCAGTTTTAAGCTGTCAGACTGCCGGTTCAGGAGCCAGGAGCCCGCTTGGAGGCGTTTGGAGCTCAACCTTCAGAGCCTGCCTCGGGGCCCTGACCTGGGAAGAGCAGTCGTTCCCTTGTCCTCCAGCTTCAGGTCGAGTCACTTTAACCAGTGGCACCTTCCATCTCGGCACCCGCACTTTCTAACAGTCTGAGGTACTCCTTGCCACTTCGGGAGCCTCCCTGCTGGTCTCCGGTGTGACAGCTTTACCATCCAGGACTTCCTTCGTGTTAACAGCTGGAGCCGGTCTGACCCGTTCATCGCTCAGCTCTAAGACCTGTGGCAGGCTCCAGTAACCAAGGAGGCCCAGCCCTTCCTGACGTGGCGTCGCCTACCTGCCCCCTGGTCTCGCTGCCCCGTTCGGCACCCGGCAGCCGCCTAGCTGTCTTTTCCTTCTCTTTGTGCTTCCAGAAACACGTCCCCCGTCCCAGCTCTTTACCTGGCTAATTCCTACTTGGCAGTTAGGTCTCTGAAGTGAGAGAGGAGCCTTCCTCCTAGGACCCTGTCCTTGTCCTCATCTTTTGACTTCCTTCTGTGCCCCACTCAGGTGCCACCCAGCCTCTTGATCCTCTCCTGTCTTCTGTTCTTCCTCCCTCTATCTCTCCCCCTCTTCCTCCCTTTTTCACATGCTCACCTCACCAGGGAATAATCACATTCTGCTCTGAACTTCTAAAGTGGTCCATTTGTCCCTTCTTAGGGCGCATGCGTTATTCTGCAGACACCAGCTAGGTATGTCGTGTCCCTCTCCTGCTGGACCCTACTTGCCCTCACCATAGAGATGGTCTCTTTATTTCCCTCCCTACCTTACACAGACACTTGATGCTTACACAAGCTCTTGTTCTTTGTATCCTATGATTAGCAAATTTATGTAGAACATTTCTGAAAAGTGAGCTCTAAATTTAAGCCAGTAGTATTACCTAAGTGCTTTAGAACTTTGAATTTCAATGTAATCTCAATCAGGCGGAGGCAAGCTTTTTTTGAAGGACCATGTAGTAAATACTTTAGGCTTCTGGGTCATACAGCCTCTGTCCCACCTACTCAGCTCTGCCGTTGGCGCTCGGAAGCAGCCGTGGACAACATGTAAACACACAGGCTTGGCCGTATTTCAGCAGCTCCTTGTCTACAGAAACAGGCCGCTGTCCGGGCAGTTTGCCTGCCTCCAATCCCACACCAGCCTTGTCAGATGAGTAACTCGAACGCATTCTTAACCTTCAGTTAGGGAGGGGTCCAGAGGGCCCCCCCCACACACACACACCGTCCCTAATTTCCTTAAACAGATCTCCCTGTCTCGGGTTCATTACCTAGCTGCCTTGACTGTCTGACGAAACGGGTGATTTCTAACGCTTAGCCCAGAGCCAGCTGACAGATGGAAAATCACCCTCCTCATCGTCCCCTCCATATTTCTCAGGGCAATGAGAGCATCGTCTCGAGTTTCCTACCCCGGGAGAGTTTTAGGTAATCGTGCCCTCTTGAGCTTTTCTAGTTGAACCAGATGGACCTCATGCTCTCCCTGCTCTCTCTGTAAAAGGTGGCATCACTGCCGGAACTTTGGTGAATAAAGCACTGTTCTTGCCATTGGGGGGTGGGAGAGTGGGGGGGACACAGGTGACTTTGAAAATATGCCTGCTTTTTCTACCAAAGACTTATCTTTGATATTTATGTAGTACCTTTTTCGATAGTACCATATTTTCTAATTTTATCTTGATGATGTTCTTGCGGGGTGAAGGAAGAATTTCTGGGTGTGCTAGCAAATGAATTATTTATAGGAAGATTGGAATAAAATATTTCTGTGGTCCTTTCCAGGTTTGTTTTTCAGCACGTGGCATAGGGCAAAACCGAGAAGAAAAGCGTGAGGAAGAAAGTTTTCGTTTTTTTAATTCCAGACTTTCAAAGAGGGAGGGGCTGCGAGGTGCCCGGGCGAGGTAGCAACGTGAGGAGCTCGGTTCTTGGTGCCGAATGGAACAGGCGCCCGACCACTGCCTGTGGCCCCCACCACCTCAGGCAGGAACCTGCCAAGTGCCAGAGTCCCTGCTTTGCAAAAAGAGAGAAAAATGAATCTCGGCGATATCAGGACTTTCCCTGAGTGGAGGATGACGATGGATGCTGCAGGGATAAAGAGCCAGGACTAAAACCTAGATGCTGAGACTTGGAGGGAGTGGGGGAGATTGGCCTTTTACGAAGTATGTAAAGTAAATCAGGGGTGTCTTCAAGCTCCTAGGGCTTAGGTGGGCTGGGATGGTTTAAAGCAGCCCTTTTCCAGCTCTTGCACTTCTGGGCACCCTCTTCTGTAAAATGAACTCTCTGGGACTTGGACTGCGCTGGAGATGTGCTCGTCCCCTTCCCGTGCCCCCTTTCACAGTTCCCTTCTTTGGTTTATGGTGGTGCATCACCTGGATGGTAATATCCTCAAACACCTCAAAAGGGGTGAGTCTAGATCCTGGGTGGGGAATCTCGAGGTAACAAAGCATGGGAGTCTTGGTAAGAAATACTGCAGGAGGCAGGATCTGGTGGTGATTTTATTCAGGTAACAACTCATGGCCGAAGCCTGTGCAGTCTGGTCCTCCCCCTGCACCCATCCATCCATTTTAGGGTTATAATTCAGAAGTAAGTGGTAGGCACGTGGGTGCATATTAGCACGTACGTGTGAGTTGGAAAAGGAAGTACATTTTTTTTCCTGGCAAAGTATGATCTGTTTGGTTTGACAATTGGCTTAGCCAACTAGGTGAAATAGTAGACATTTTCCACAGACATGAATGAGCTAACCCTGCGGCATCAGTGTGGCAGAGAGAGCTGACGCGTATAAACCGGACCTGTTACTTTCTTCGCGACTACTCGCCTAGGGGGAATTTAGATGTCAGATGAAAAGGGAATGCGTAGGTTTTTCAGAATCCTTTTAGAAAACATGTGACCCAGAGTGGCTGTCCCCAGGCAGGATGTTAAAACCAATGGAGAAGCTTTTAAAAACATCGGATGGTATAGCCTGTCTTGTGAAAACTTGTGAAACGAATCACGCACTTAGCATTCAGCCCACAGTTACACTCCTGGGCATTTTTTTCCTGAGAAAAGAAAACTTCGGTTCCCACCTAACCCTGCCTACAGATCTTCATAGCACCTTTATTCAGAGTAGCCCCACACTGCAAACAGCCCAGGTGGCTTTCAGCAGGTGAGTGGCCAACAGGCTGGTCCGTCCACACCACGCACACCACTAAGCACTAAAGAGGAGCAAACCACAGACACAGCAGCATCCCTGGTGAACTCTGGGGAGGTGTGTTGAGTGGAAACAGCCCACCTGGAATGGTTACGGATGGTACGAGCCCACTTATATGACATTTTTGGAATGGGAAGTAGGTTAGTGATGGCCAGGGTTTAGCTGGGGTGCTAGGGGCCCTGTATGGAATAAGAATAGGTCACTGCTGGAAGGAACCCTGGTGCCTGAAGTCCTTGTAGAGCTAAGCAAACCGATGTCTGGGGAAGGGGTGTGACCAAAGGCAGGCTCCTGGCAAGTGGCAGAAGGAAGACATTGAATCGGGTCTGTGTCTCATACGCCATCAATTTTACACTTGAAAATGTGGCCTCAAAGCCAGGTAGGTAAGGGTTTGAGTCCCAGCCCTGCCAGTTGTTAGCTCTGTGACTTTGGGTAGGTTACTTAACTTTTCTGAGCCTCTGTGTTTCCTCACCTATCAAATGGAGAATAGTACCTACTTCATGAAATTATCGTCAGGATTATAAGTTATTTTCAAACTTTTAAAATACTGCTTTCAGTGTGAGGAATGTTCATATATTTCCATCAGAACTAGTTAGTACACACACATTAAAACCTTTGTAACTGAAACAGAAGCTTTATGGAAAAAAAATACGTGTGTGTGTGTGTGTGTGTGTGTGTGTGTGTATATATATATATATACACACATATACATATATATATACACATATACATACACACACACTGTATATGGTACACTCTGTTTTTTATTTCATGTTTTAATAAAGCTGGTCATGACCCCCAAATTGATGTCATGGCTACTGGATTAAATGAAAACAAGGCATAGTGCTATAAATAAGTATCATAGACTTATTTTCCTCTTAATTTTCCTCCAGAAGTCCTTGGGCCAGGCTCTGGGTAGGTACTGGAACTGGGTCGGGTTGCTGCCCATCACAGAGCTTTCTGCTTTCCCACTCGACTCGAAGCTTCTCCAGGGCAGAGCTGACCTTGCTCAGCATTTTATCCCCAGGACCAGGCACAGTGCCCAGCACCTGAAAGGCACGAGGGGTGTGGCGTGCACATGGGCACAGGCTCCTCTGTGCGCTGTTCTGAGGACTCAGGTGTGCTTACCTTCCTCAGGTGAAATGGGACTGAAAAGAACAGCGTCTGCCTCCCTGGGCTCCTGCAGGACTGAGCAGGTTCATGTAGGTGAGGCATCTAGAAAAACACCATGGGAAGCTCGTGATGGGGTGTTTGCCACTCACAAAAGCAGATTAGACTGTAAGTGAGAGTCACATTAAGAGAAACTTGAATTTCCTCGCGCTTTTGGAAAAATAATAATTGCAGAATTCGTCACAGATTGCTTGTCCAGGGACTTTGCGCTGAGCTCAGCGTGTCAGTGTTTTGTGGCCCTGAGGCAAGAGTAGCTGCCTTAGAACACAGGACTCCTTTGTGTTGTCCTTGGGAGAGAAGCTATTTAAAAATGCTGGACAACTGCAAAAATGGCCGCAGCTCACTGGAAGCATGACTGGGGCTTGGAAAGGCCGTGGCCAAGTCAGAGGAGACAAATCCAAGCCAGGGCTCAGGAGGGTTATTTTCCAAACCCTCCTGAAGAAGGAGGTCTGGGGTATTTGTTTGTTCAATCCCACAGAAACCACTGACGTTTCCTCTGCTGACGACTCCCTCACCTGCCTCTAGTCTGCTGCTCTGAGCACGAGGCCGGGGTGTGGTCTGTGCTGCTACAGGAGTGAGGGTGCCCATGCTCCTTGGAGAATGGGGTTTAGCTATCAAAATGGGTGCACGTTATAAAGTTGGGTAGGTTCCCTAGCGACATTTTGTTAGCATTTCTTTTGGAAGAAGGAAAAGGAAGACTTCTCTCCTTACTAATGGGAAAAAATGTCCAGCTGCCTTATTTTTTCAAACATCATTATTGAAATTGGTGGAGTGTTACTCTTCAGAAAGAATTTCTCATGTTGTAGCATGAGCATTTTCTATGGGAAGCTCATTTTTCCGTAGCCCAGGGGGCTGCTTCCCATTATGTAGTGTGCAAGATAAATGAGAACTACACCTGTGCGTGTTTACGCACGTGTGCTACAATCGAGCGAAGGTGAATTTTTGAGGCAAGATGGACCATTGTCGGCCAGCATGCACCATTAAGGGGGAAATAGGACTGATTTTTTTTTTCAGCATTTTTCCTTCTTTGCAGTAAAATGACAGTGGTTACCATTAAATTGAGCTTGATAGGTGTTCCCATATGCCTCCCTCGTTTGACCCCTCTTCATCATGTGGAGTTGGATGTTATGTTTGCTGAGTGCCCAGTGCCCCTTACCTCACTGCCGGTTTTCAATTTTAAGAACCAAATGGGAATGTTTCCGAAAGGAATGAAACCTTCAGTCCCACGTTTCATTCAGCCGTGGCTGCAGCCTTTGCCTGCCGTCAGGGAGACCATTTATCCTTAGGAGTCCACCGACTCCGAGAGTTGGACCTGGATTTGAATTTGATTTCCTTCTTCCATGGTGGCTCTCCACAGTCCATTTGTTTGTGGGGTGGCGGGGGGGGGGGGTGTGTGCTTTGATTTTCCGTTTCTAAGCACCTCCACTTGTCGACAGAGCAGTTGCCATCAGAAATGACACCTTGTGCGTGGCGCCTGTGACACATACTTTGCCAACAAAAGTGAGTTTCCTCTTCCGTGCCGAGCACAAAATATCAAGTGGCTTTTTTTTTTTTAATTGGGGAATTGTGGGAGGGGAACCAGCCAAGTTGTTCTTCAATTTTAGTTGTGGAGGGCGCCAGTTGCCACCTGGCTTCCTGTTGGCAGCTCGTGGCCTCTAAGCTCAAGGTGCCGAGTTCAATCTTAGTTGCAGGTGGGCGTAGCCACCATCCCATGCGGGAGTCGAACCAGCAGCCTTGTTGTTAAGAGCGCATGCTTTATTCACTGAGCCATCCAGACGGCAGCTCAGCTCAAGGTGCCGAGTTCAGTCTTAGTTGCGAACAGGCAGTCTTGTTGTTAGGAGCACGTGCTCTCACCAGCTGAACCATCCTGCCACCTGTTGACAGCTCAGCGGCAGTTCAGCTCGGGCATAGCATCACTGGCCCATGTGGGAATCAAACCGGCGGCCCTGTTGTTCAGAGCTCGCTCTCTTAAGCTAACTCTTAACCAACTGAGCCACTCGGCCAGCCCTCAAGTGGCTTTTGACCAGGAGCCCTAGGAATGTTCTCATGACTCACGGAGTCCTTTACCGTAGCATGGCCCGCTACTCCGTTTCTGTGGCTTTCCTGGCTGACATAGCTGCCCATCATCAGCCTTTTGACATCTCTTACCAAACAGCACAGTGGGCCAGAAGCCAAGGTCTGGCCACGTTGTCCTGTTTGGGTGACAGGCACCTCTCCTTTGTGTTCTTGTCATTTCAAGGCATTTTATTTAGTTCCTCTGTCTTCAGTGGGATATCCCTAAGAGAGGAATTCTGACAGTAAGAGCTTTACCTTCGATAGGAACAGCTAACCAAACTGCAGGGCACTGTGTCATGGCCATTCTCCTCCATACCCATTGCCTTAGGCGGTGGGCAGTCCTCTCTCACGGCATCCAGGGGCTGAGAGTGTGACGAGGATTTATTTCCTAAGCAGGTAATTGTCCAGTTTTCACGCGCAGTGGGAGTCATGAACACTACCTGTCCCACACGAGAGCATTTGTCATATTCAAACTGGAAATGCAGAAAGAAAAACTTCTTTTTTTAAAAAAAGATTTTATTGGGGAATCGGGGAAGGGGAGCCGACAAGTTGCTGTCATTTTGTTCTTCAGTCCAGTTGTGGAGGACGTCGCTTCACTGGCCCAAGTTGATATTATGATCATTGCGCTCTTCCCGGGTGAGGCAGATTGGTCACCGGCCATTGGACTGCTGCGCACGGCGGCTCACAGTAGCTCACTGCAGCCCCAATACAGCCTACACCGTCGCCGACCACTCATGGCAGCCCAGCTTTAGCTCGAGCTGTTGTTCACCATCTTAGCTGTAGAGGGCGCAGCGTCACTGGCCCATGCGGGATCCAAACTGGTGGCCTTGCTGCTCAGAACTGGCGTCCCAAGCCAACTCTTATTTTTTTTAAGATTTTTATTGGGGAATTGGGGGATGGGAACAGCGCCGGGGAATTGGGGGGAGGGGAACAGACAAGTTGCTGTCCTTTTGTTCTTCAGTCTAGTTGTGGAGGCCGTTGCTTCACTGGCCCAAGTTGGCACCATCATTGCGCTCTTCCCGGGTGAGGCAGATCAGTCGCCGGCTTCTG
>NW_017731353.1:4337672-4398083 GCF_001890085.2 Hipposideros armiger
GTCACTGGCCCTCCTATGTGGGATCCGAACCGGGGCCCTCTGGCGTCCCAAGCCAGCTCTTCACCAACGCGCCACTCGGCCGGCCCAAGAAAAACTTTTTTTTTTTATTGTTAGTTTCAGGTGTACAGAACAATGCAATAGTTATCCTTTTCACCCTTAAGAAAACTTTTAAGAGTCAATGAAAAACAGTTCTCGTATGACTGAGATGAGCAGGTTAATAGTATATAATGTCAATAATTTGGCTTCAGACCATTATCTTGCTATTGATTCAGAAGAAATACATTATTGACTCAGTAGCTCTGTTTACTGTTTGCTAGCATTGTTTCTCTGTGCTTTTTCTTCTTTTAAAATACCAGGATCTGGCTTCTTTTCCTTTGTCGTTTTATGACCAGTTCCATCCTGTCAAAGAATGACAAGGTTAAATTCGAGGGAAAGAGGAGCAGTCGGAGTCCTAATTTCAGCTGCCGACCGGTCCACTGATTGTTCTGAAGTTGATGTGATTGATCCTTCCCACTTAGTTCCTATCCTCCCTTCTTGCAACTTTCCCCAGAGTCATATTTTTGAACACTCTTGTTACATATTGTAAGATTCATTCAGTTCCTTCTAATATGTTTAGGACTTACACTTTTACATTGTCTGCTGACTGTGTTTCCTGGGCTGCATTTTCCAAAAGAGAATGCCACCACAGAATCATTTTTGCTGATGGCTGGTGAAGGAGACACTCATCAATAGCTGAAAGAGGAGAAACTGAAACAAAAAGCCGAGCTAAAGTGGTTTTGTGGGAACGTGATTACAGAGTTCGTTTTCATAATAAGAGGCTGTTTGGCACTGTTGTCTCTGTGAAATGGGCTTGAAAGGCGGTTGCTCATTCTTAGCGTCTTACAGACTGCTGTGGTGGGTCTGCAAGGAGGCTCAAGGAGGGAGGGGCAGGCCAGACCCTCTCCTTGCGATGTATGCTCTTGGGAGGGTAGGGAGAATGGGGGGAGGGGCAGTGCCCCATGGTGGGCAGCGACCTGTGAGCCTGTCTTAGTGGCTGCAGCTGCCCTGGAGCAGTCCTAGCCTCCCAGCTAGGGGGTCAGATCTTCTCATTTGTTTTAAAAAGAGAAAGAAGGAAAACTCGGCATCTGAGTTTGGCATCTGAGTTTGGACCCCGAGCAGGAGGGAGGTAGGAGGTGACAGGGATTTGAGAAGCAGGATTTTCTCCCAGGCTTCTCAGCGTGTGGACACGCAGATCAATTTCTTATCCTGCGTTCAGCTGGCCACTGGGTTAGACTGTGTTGATCAAGACATCCCCTCCTGTTTCATATCACATAACGCATTCATTTCAGCCACTGAGCCTAAATTACTGTTTGCTTTCTTTCTGCCTTTCTTTTTTTCCCCCTGAAATGGTAAGAACTCGTGTAAGGATGAAGTTAGTTTATCCGTGCTAATGCTTTGATTTTTCTTTTCTCTTTTTCTTTGCCACAGTAGGTAACCAGTTAGGGGCCTTGGTACATCAAAGGTAAGCAGTGGGTTATGTTTTATTATTTATTGATCATTTCTAATTGTTTATTGATCCACCATCTGTACTAGAACGTTAGAAAGTCAGAGGTTGAGAGTGTGAAAAACCATGGGCTAGATTTCTTTAAGACTCAAGTTTTTTGTTGCCCTTTCCAAGACAGTGTAAGCTTAAAGGATAAACTCATACGAGGTATGAAAAATCAGCCATTCGTGTATGTAAACTTAAAAGATTTCTAATATGTTGGAGCTGCTCCTTCTGTCCACATACATTTAATTTAAAATGAGAGAATGAAAATTTTGCTCCTGTTTTGACAATTTTCCCAGTGTTTTATGAATCCTTGACCTCTTCACTTGAAAAGATGTCCTAAAGAAATGTGAGCTGGTGGGATTTGACAAGATACAGCTTTGGTCCTCAAGGAGGCATAGGCCTGGGGGGCCAGAAGCCCGGGTCCCCCCCAGTCCCTGCCATAGTGATAGGGACTTGCCAGAGAACCTCGGATACATGCCCACTTGATCCCGTGCCTCAGTTTCCCCTCACAGCCTTCCCTTAAACACTGAGGATTTAGAAAGATACAAAGACCTCTGGGCTTTAAAAAGTCAGGTCTGTAAGATAGGATATTTGTGGTGACAATGTTACCCTTCAAAAAGGATAAAATATACAAAGAACTCTGCAACAGCTTCTGTAATGGGTGAAATTGTGTGCTATGTATCCATTATTGTAACATATTATCTTTAACCTTCACCAGCAATGATACAATTATATCTTTCTGTGTTCTACACAAATATTTGGAAGTTTTTGTAAATCATCAGGCATCCATTAACCAAAAGATTTATCCTGGGATTTTTGTCATTTCTTTAATTTGTAATGAATTAAAGTAAGTTAAATGAGGTTGTTAGGACCCGATGTAACTTTCTATAAAGCTGTAATTAGGATTTTACTTTCCAGAATGTTTATACTTGATGCGTTAGACAAGTGTCAGCCTTACGTTTCGAATAGAGCTTTGTCTTCCTGGAAGCCCAAAGCAGTTCGTCTTGACTTGTTTCCACCTCAAAGAGAGGCTGCTAAAATTGTTTCCATAGGCTGAGGAGCTGACATTTTGTATTGTGATAGTGTTGGGCCTCTTCTAGTCAATTCCCCAGTAAAATTTCTGAGAAGAGACAGTCTGTGCCACCAGGTGAACAGCTATCTCAGCTACACAGACCTTTCACCATGGTCAGGAAACACATTGCAGCAGGGACCCTGCCTGTTGCGAGGTGTGCTAGGCCAGCGGGGGCTCAAGGCCGACCTCCATGGTGTCACTGATTAGGAAGCCTGGTTTGGGGTGAACTCACGTGTCCCAGGAGGCAGAGAGAATCCCTGGGCATGTATAAACCTGAGGATGTCAACTCTGCGAGGAGAACAATTTGCTCTCATCACAATGATACCGTGGCAAGTGCTATTTATGCTATTTCATTTCTTCTAAGTGCTGCACTTTCCCTAAAAACATGCACTTTATTCAGTCCTTTCCATGATGGGTAAAAATCGAGCTGTGTGAGAGATGTTTAAAAATGCTTACCCTTAACAAAAAAAAACAAAAGAAAAAAACCCACCTACTTGCCTTTAGCTTCCTCCTAAGGTAAATATTTAGATTTAGTTGCTTTCTGGGGTGTTGGGCAAATTGGATATTGTCCACAATACACTGTATGGCAAATTTGAAGGTTTGTTTGAAAGAGCTAGTGCAGTAGTTGTTTTTAGAGAGAGAGAGAGAGAGAGAGAGAGAGAGCGAGAAAGAGAGAGAACAAGAACATAATGGATGAGATGGCATTTAACAGAAGTACCTTGCAGAGTAACTGAGGTCATTGTTCTGTCCTGGTCAACACTGATTAGGCCTCCGCTGGATACTGACTGCATTGGGGGTGTCTCACCCTAACAGCTATATTAGAGGGAGGACAGAAAGCAATACAAAGATGGGGAAACAAGGAGTATTGAAGAAAGGCTATTTCTTTATCTAGAGAGGACATGAACACTGCCCAAGTCCCAGAGGCTCTCTAAGGCCCCTGAGATTGGTGACCCCTCTGGTACTTGGCCAAACTCCTGTCTCCTGTGGCCTCATGAAGAAAAGGCGTGAGCAGAGCTGATGGTTTAGTGAGAACCCAGAGGTTTCCTCCTCTGATACTTGAGGTAGAGGCTTCGGGCTTTTCGAGGAGTGATTGTCCAAGGGGCTCAGTCGTTGATGCTCTTTGTAAATGGTTGTGGACTTGTTGGCCAAATTGGCATGATTTCTGTTAAGTCCTTATCTTCTAGCATAGCCAATATGGGGAATTTGGGGAACCTAAAATGGCTGCAAAATTCTTCTATATTTTTCTCCAAAATGTTCTTTGTTTTTAGGGCAGTAATAACAGAAGAATTCAAAGTGCCTGATAAAATGGTTGGATTTAGTAAGTATCCACGTGGTGCACTTTCCCGTGGTTCCTGCCTGTCCTTTCTATCCCACTGTCTCGCTCTCAGTGTGTCACCTGTAGTCAGAGGCTTTCGCACACTGTTCCCTAGAGTCCCACAGTGCTGCAGGTCTCTCCAGGCTGAAGGAGAGACCAGAATGTTGGGCCCTGGGTCCCCCACTCCCACCAGGCCCCCCACACACACACTCACATCTTCTCACTTGAGCTAGGGCACCCTCCGTCTGTTTGCCGTGTTTCACGTACAGTTTCTGTGGGTGCAGTGAGGCCAGCTTGACTGTAGTGCTGTGAACCAAGTGTGGATGTCTGTTGGATAAAGTCGCATGCGTGGTTACATGTGGAATGGGGGGCATATTCTGACCCTGTTCAATTTGTTTCAGTTATTGGCAGGGGAGGTGAGCAGATTTCACGGATTCAAGCAGAATCTGGTTGCAAAATTCAGATTGCTTCAGGTAAGGGCTTTTTTTTTTTTACAGATCTCAATTTGGTAGAAACCAGTCTTTTGTGGCTAAGTTTAGGAGCGCGGGTAAGTATGTGCCATTGCTGTTTTCCTTGCGCTTCTGGAGCTGGTCTCCCCGGTGAGAACCAGAAAGAGCAGAGCAGAAGCGGCCCAGAGACGAGGCCACCCAGCTGGCCTTGGGGGGAGACCCTCCCCATTCTGTGGCCGGCATGGGACCCCGCACCCCCAAACACCTGCCGCTCCAGGACCTGTTTTCTGCACCAGAATGTTATGCCAGACATAGTGGGGCCTGCAGCAGTCCTGGGGTCACTCCTGGGGACTGCTCGCTGGCTCCCCTGGATTAGACCACCCCTGCCCTTTGTGGAAAGAGGCCAGCTTGGGGGCTCTGGCGAAATTCTCATGTGTTAAACGCGGTTCAGGTCCTTTCTCAGCTGCGTCCATTTTGACTGTCCAGTATGGAGACAGAGATTGAGGAAGAATTTTTATTTTATTTATAGTTTTAACATCTAATTTGAGCTTGACCTCTTTTCATAGTGGACGAGGGGGTTTGGAGGGCATTTGACTAGAGAAATGTTTGTCATTTTAAGGGATATTTATTATAGTGTCTTGAAGGCAATAACTGCTGCTGTTAGCCTTTTCACTTTCTTTTTTAGTAAGAATTTTAAGAGGCGGTATTTTTAGGAACAAAGTAAAGTCATGTGTGATGGTAGAAAGTAAGATTTTCCTTCTCAAATGGCCCGGAACCAATTCCACATAGATGTCGCTGATCTCTGGGGATATTCAAGCAGTAACTGGTAATAGTCCCAATGTGCATACCATGAAATTTCTTTCTAGTGTGCCTCAGAGCTATTTGCCAACAAACGACCAGTAAACCACTCCACAAATGGAGAAACTGAGGACTAGCAGGTTAAGTGACTCACGCTTATCAGCACACAAGTGGGGTCAGAAACGAAGCTGAAACTGGAAATTAGGACCAACTCAAACTCCTGCTGCAGTCTCCCACCTTCCCCTGAGGGACTTGTTTCTACTTTGAGAACCTAGGGTGGAGCTACCAGCTTAATACTCTCTCCACAAATGGAAGCGACTGTCTTTTCCTGGGAGCCTGGGCTTGTGTGGGGCCGGTGTCGGCGCCAGCCCGGAGGGACAGTCTGTGCACAGGCTCGCTGGTGCCCACCAACACACCTCATCTTCTTGATTCTTCTTGTAGAGAGTTCTGGGATTCCAGAGAGGCCCTGTGTACTTACCGGAACCCCAGAAAGTATTGAGTAAGTTTATTTTATTTACTTTTTCCTTTCACTCTTCTTCCTCCGTCCCCAAATGGGGAGAAATGGAAGGGCAAGACTGTTACCGAACACTGTCCATCTGTGCTACAGTCAGATGCTCGTGTAGAGAAGGACCCGGGAGGTTGCCACACCAGGGACATTAGTCTCTCCCCTTAAACACACAAGGGATGACCTTTTAAAAAACCCTACGAAATTTCTCAGAGCTGTCATGACACCTTCATAAACCACGCTCTGACGAGTGTCCATTCCCCCTGCCTGAATGCTCTACTCACCTGACTTCTCCCTCGTTAATACCTCCTTTACCTGAACAGGCCTGGGTTAGTAAGCCATCTTGGTACCAGGTCTTTTGCCTGGAGCTGACCCCGTGGCCCCTCTGATACTTGTGAGCCTAACGAATGGACTAAACGGCCATTGCTCCACTCAGAGGGCCAGATAGATCAGCCAGAGGGTGTTTCGACTTTGGGGGCCCTTGTGACAGCCTTCAGACCGGCGTGGCAGTCCTACCTGGTACACACATGCACAGAGCCCTGTACCAGATGGAGGCCTCAAATCCAGGAACCTCCTGGGGGAAGGGGGGTGTACTAACTTTGCGTCTGCTCGCTTTCCTCTTTCAATCTACTGAGTAGCGTGGCGTTTGGGGACAGGGTGCTAAGATTATGTCTGCCTCAATAGGTAGGGCTATTTTATTGTTTCCATTGCTCAGGGAGTCGAGATGAGTTTGAATCCTCTTGTTCTGCCGTAACATTGCAAGCAGTGAACCAGAACAAATAACTGGCAGGTGTGCATTATAGGGCATGCGGGATGGTTCTGCTGGAGCCCAGGCGGTTTTCTTCCAGCGCAGGTTAATCTAGTACACAAGCGAAATACTAAAAAGCTGCTGTGACTGAGAAGATCCATGAGGCTGATTCTGTCCACGGAGGCTCAAGGCGCCAAAGGGCAACCTCGTTTCCTGCCTTCCTCTCCCCTCCTTCCTACTCTAACCATTCCTGCTTCCTGTCCCACTCAAGCCGGGGAGGCGACGGGATTGTAAGTTTAGGAAGAAACAATTGTGCTCTCTTCAATACACAGTACAGCCAGCCTGTTTGATAGCTGAATTCTTTCCTATTAGAGGAACCAAGAAATAGATTCTACATGGTGATTTGAAGAGTAAATACTGCAAATCACAGCCAGTGGAGATTCTGGTGCAGAAAAGGAAATTGGCCAGACAGATGGCCTCGGTGGGCTGGGCTGTCCTCTTTCGGCAGTGCAGTCTTCCTTGCCCGCCTCCAACTAAATCAGCACACAGTGGTGTGTGAAACGCAGGGTCCTGAAAATCTGACATGAGAAACACAATGCAGGTGTATATGACTAGGGCTGCATCAGAGCCACTGCCGCCTCCTTTTTCATCCCCTTGAAACCAAACTAGTGATTCATAGCCTTAGCTTAACAGCCATAGAGCAGCCTGGTTGGTTATGGAGAAGAAATTTGGAGTTTGGGACTTCAAACGATGACTACTAACCCTTGCTTTCTTTCTTCCCATCTCTCTCATTGCTCTCTCCTGCCTTTTTAACAAATGTCTAGTGAGTGTCGACTCTTGAGAAGGGTTATGCTGGATGGGGGAAGAGGGAGATGCAAAGGGCTCAGAGGTTGTCCCTGCCGCCAGAGCAGCTGACATTCTAGTAGGAGAAGTGACATGCTTGTGGAGTGAAGACAAGACACAGCACAAGCGGAGGGCAGACTCGACAGGGGCCTGTGTCGGGATGTTGGTGTTGTGATGTGTTGCTTTTTAATTCCAGGCCAGTAGCGCAGCGGATGGCAGAGGCCTGCCAGGTTGTGGGGGCCGGAGCTGCAGCTGGACGGAGGGCGGCCGTGACTTCTTCGTGTCTTCCCCCGGTGCTGTTTCCCTTTTGTGGGCACCTAGAGCCTTCATTTAACGCCGCTTCCCTTGTGGTTCTTTTCCCTCCCAAAGACAAGCCAAGCGGCTCCTGGGGCAGATAGTGGACCGCTGTCGGAACGGACCTGGCTTTCATAATGACATCGACGGCAACAGCACGATCCAGGAGCTCCTTATCCCTGCGTCTAAAGTGGGCCTGGTCATTGGCAAAGGAGGGGAAACCATCAAGCAGCTGCAGGTATGCGAGCCCTTCGCAGAGGCCGCCCCCCTCCGTCCCGTTCCTGGTCGGGGAGTTCTTACCAGAACTCTGACCTCCCCTGGTGGAGCGGCCCGAGCTTCTCTCAGAGCCTCTGCCAGGTGATCCCACGGTTCCTCCCTCCGACTGCTATTTTCTGGGAATTTACTGTGGCCTGGCCTGGTGCCAGTATGATGCCAGGCCTGGGGTCCCCGTGAGCTTGAAGCAACCACTGCCATGAAGCTCCGTTACCTCCAAATGACAACATCTCAGCTAAAAATACCGCATCCAGAGCCGGGGGCTTCTGAGCCAGCAGCACCCCTCTCGTTAGCTGTGTGATCTTAAATGTGTCCATGTCCTTTTTAAAGGCCCAGGTCTTTGTATGTAAAAGCGGGGAAGTGCCGGCCTCGCTGTTGTAACGCAGCTGAAATAGTCCCCGTTCTGTGTATTTATCTGAGATCCCCAGCACGCAGCTTCTTACTGAGCAGGTGCCGTGACCGTTAGCTGCTCTTAGCTCCAGAATCACTCCTCCGAGACCCGTGGGCCGAGTTTTGCAAAATTTTGAACCCCAGCAGGTTCCAGCGCTGCACCCTGCAACCAAATGCATATTTCCACAGCTAAACATAATAACGGTCACACTCAGTGAGAGGGCTAAACATGTGCTCACATGAATTCAGGTTCGTTTTGCTGCCAAGTTAGTTAATGAACAAACTTTTATTTCAGAGCTTGGGGCTTGTAGAAGTTGTAGGTCAGGGACTGTGACCTGCCATGTGACCCTCTCCTAGCCCAGTCCTCGGACTGTGAAAGGCATGCTCGTGTGGACTCCCAGAATCCCAGCTTTGGTCCCCTACTCCTGGGCTCTGGGCAGCTTCCCTTCAGAGGCCTCTCCTCCTGTGCGTGGAATGGTCACGCGCACCTCGCTTAGCTGTGCGTGAGCGCTAACTCGATGTGAACTAGAGCGCTCAGCTCAGAGCTTGCACTTCATACAAGTCACTCATCGAGATCCTAGAGACTGGGAAGGGAGAGGGCTAGGGAAATGGTGTCCGCTTCACACTCAGAAGCTTTGTGGCACGGCCTGGATGTCAGCATCCTCAGAGGCCAGCATCATGGGCGGGGTCAGAGGGCAGCGCCTGGTGGGGGGGGGGGCGTCTTATTGTGGAGGCGACCCGACCTCTTGCATCTTCTTGTGCTCGCCTGCATTCTTCTTCGTGGCAATGAGGGCTGTACTGTGTGTACCCCACAGGAGCGGACGGGTGTGAAAATGGTCATGATCCAGGATGGCCCGTTGCCGACGGGGGCAGACAAGCCTCTTCGCATCACTGGAGACCCGTTTAAAGTACAGGTAGGAAAGAAATGGGATCCAGCAGGTCCTGGGGTGGGCGTCACCTGGTAGTAACTTGTAGAGCTTCTATGTCATTCAAGAAATGACAAAACTGATGCTCCTTTAATTAAGATAAGCTATTTTCCCAAACCAAGTTTGACGATGGAAAGAATTTAGGTTTGTGTTGCCCAGTTCCAGAGCTACTAGCCACTTGTGGCTATTTGAATTAATTCAAATTAAGTAAAAATGGAGTTCCTCGTGTACCCTGGCCATATTTTAAGGGCTCAAGAGCCACACGAGGATGGTGGCTATCATCACGGGCAGTGTGCATAGAGAACATTTCCGTAAATGCAGAAGGCTTCATTGGATGGCATAGCACTGAGCAGATGCAGTTTTCAACTTGACCTGTGGTCCTCTCAGATGCAGGCTCCTCTTGGCTTTTACTTGTTCTCTCCCTTGGCCCATTTTTGCAAGACCTCCAGCTGAGGTGGGAGATAAGCAAAGGTGCCAGCACCACACAGGCATGTGTCTGTCCTCCTGGCAGGCATCCTGTGCCCTGAGCCCCCAGGCTCAGACAGCCCTAGTGGAAGTCACCTGGGGTGGCCCCACCCTCCAGCTCTTGCTGTTCGCAGGAACGTGAGTGGTCTTCGGGCGTGGGTTGTATGTTCCCGTGAAACACGAATGCTCCTTTTTCTGTCCACCACAGCCTGTCTTGCCTTTGCTGCACTTACAGTAGCTCCAAGGTGACACTCCCGGTGAGCCGGCCCGTCAGGGATAGCTGTTCCTCTGTAGGAGCTTTGGGGCTTTGATGCGGCGGAGGTTACCAGCCTCTAGCAAAATATTTCCCCCAATTCTTAATGCTGTCGTTCGGCTGAGCGCAAATTGATGTCATTGTTGTTCTTTCAAGGTACATCTGTAAAGTGATGGTTTCAAAACAGGATTCAGGGCCAGTGATTAAAATGGTTTCTTTCCTTAGGACCCAGTCAGTGATGCAGCCCGTCACTCCCCTTCTGTAGGCCAGGGTCCCCCAAGTGCCTCCCCCCACCCAGAGTGTCTGACCTCTGAATGTGAACAGGTGGGCTTTTAAAAAATCAGATGTCGTCTAATCTTGGCTCACTTGGTTCATGCAGTCCAGCTTGTGGACTCCACGTGATTTCCTAGGACTCTAGGAGGAACCGGGAAGCAGGCCTGCTGGAGAGGGTGCTACCCCCACTTGCTTTCTCTCCTGGAAACTTTGGTTTTATCTTTGGCAGAAAGAATACATAAGCCAAGAGCTTATTTCACTGAATTTCATGTTTCATGAATTCGCAGGAAAGTAATTATAATGAAAGGTTTTTAGTGTTTGCTTTTTATGTTAAAACTGTATTCCACATTTTTTACTGGGGAGAAGCTGTCTGTTGTGTTTGGGGTAAATTGTTGTTTGGTTTGTCTTTTTTCTCTCCCTAGCTTTTTATGATGAAAAACTTCAGACATACATAAAGGTTGACAAGATATACAGCAAACGCCTGTATACCCTCATCCTACCTGTCATTTTGCCATTTGTGTGTGTGTGTGTGTGTGTGTGTTTGTTTTGTTTTGTTTTTTGCTGTAAGTAAGTGGCAGGTATTATGACTCCATCCCTAATTCCTACAGCAATGTATCTCCTGAGAATAAGAACTTTCTTTTATAAAACCAGGCCTGAGAAAATAACGGTAATCCCATAACAGTCCGTATTCAGATTTCCGCAAATGTCCTAAGACTTTAATTGCTGTTCGGGGTGGCAGTGGTTTGGTTTGGTTTTCCAGAACCAGGACTCAGCCTGGGCTCCCACATTACCTTGAGTTGTTAGGCACGGTTGATCCTTGGTGCAGGTTCCTGGGGGCTGGCACTGTGTGGGCACAGTGGGTGGGCTGGCTTAAGTGCACTCTCTGGGGAGAGGGCGCTGAAAGTGCCTTGGAGAGAGTCGGGCTGAGGGCAGTCTCACCAGTCAGTAACTGGGACATGTGATTTCAGTGCTGGAAGGTACTTTCGGGCTCCGGCTGGCCTTTTTCTCCTTACCTCCCTGGACCGCCTCTGCGATGGGATGCCACGGTCATGTCTTCCTCCTCCTGGAACCTGCCCACACTCAGAGCGCTCAGAAAATCCTTCCCTTATTAGAAAGAAACGACATGCCAGAAACACCTCAGGGTGACAGTAATCAAGTTCGGACCCCACACAAATTGCTAACCCTACTGTGGCTTAAAAAAGGGTAGACCCTTGTCTGGTAAACGTTTGGGGCAAGGTAAAGAACACAGCGTTTAGGGTTTGATGTATACGACCCTCGCCAGCAGCTGCCCATCCCGTGTAGTGACCCAGTGAGTGAGTTCCCCACAGCCGAGCGCCATCTGAGCCTTGCAGCCCCACCGCATGTCGAAATTTAACCGGGTAGCGTGTCTTTTTCAGGATTTGGTTTTCCATAGTGTCTTTTATCTGTGTTTATACAGCAAGCAAGAGAAATGGTATTAGAGATCATCCGAGAAAAAGACCAAGCTGACTTTCGAGGCGTACGCAGTGACTTCACCTCCCGAATGGGAGGAGGCAGTATAGAGGTATGCTTGAATTTCAGGTTAGTAGGCAAATGACATGACGACATTAAAGGTTGTAGGTCATTGGCCTGTGGGCTCTTTAACCTTGGACAAGTTATTTAACTTTTGTCTCATCTGTGAAACCCTACAAATGCGCTCGCTTCCCAGGGTGGGTGTGAGGACAGACTGGGGCCATCAGCCACAGTAAGGGGAGCCGGCTGCATGCTTTCCAGGGCCTGGGGCCTTCCCCCTGGTTCTGAGGTTTTGCTTCACAGCTTCTCCGCTGCGCAGGTGAAGACCAAAGTCCAAGTTTTGTTGGTGATCTGTGTTGTGATTTTATGAAACTTGGAATCCAGATTTATTGGTGAGGTGGAATGGGACCAAAATCGATGCTTTGGAATGAAACTTTGATATATATGCTACAACATGGGTGGGCCTTGCAAACATTGTGCTTAGCAAACTAAGCCAGATACAGAAGGACTAATATTGTATGATTCCAGTTATACCTAAATAGGCAAATTTGTAGAAACAAAATAAAACCAGGGTTTCCAGGGACTGGAGAAAGGAGTTACTAGTTATTGGATACAGAGTTTTTTACTGCAGATGATGGAAAGGTTTGGGGTATAGATATCTGGGACAGTTACACAACATTGTGAATGTATTTAATGCCACTGAATTGTATACTTATGAATGGTTCAAATGATAAATATTATGTATATTTTACCACAATAAAAAGTGGAAAAAAATACTTTAGAGGGTCACTAGTATAATGGACAAGTATATGGTATATTTATGCTTATTTCATAGAATTTGGAATATAAATTAGCCATTTTAAATGTTTTATCTGTAAGGTTTGTTCTTTACTTCATTTTTATAACTATTTTGATTAAATCTCAGACTTGCTGGATGCATTTAATGGACAGGAATGCAATCATGAATCACAATATTTTTAAGAGGAAAAAAATGCTTTATTATATCATTTCCAGGAATGCACTATAATAAAAAAATTTTTTTTGTTAAAAAATTGTTTAAAATATATATGTCTCCTTTAAGAACAGACAGGTTTATAGAAAAGCTCTGATGAGGCTTTTTTTTTTCTGTGCTTAGGTGTCTGTTCCTAGGTTTGCTGTTGGGATTGTAATAGGAAGAAATGGGGAAATGATCAAAAAGATCCAGAATGACGCTGGTGTGAGGATTCAGTTCAAACCAGGTTGGTTTTGATGATTTTCAAAAATCCTGAGCATTATGAAGAATTACAAAACACCGTCACAACTCAAGGACTTTGTAACTAGCCAGTTTATAATATGTTTTTTCTCTCTTTTGCAACATTCTGTTACCAAATTGCCAATCTAAATTTCTCCTCTGGGCCCTCACTTCTCCTTTGGGTTTGCTGCTTGGTTAACCCTTGTGCCAGAACACCCTAGCCTGGGGCTTCTAGGGCTTTCCCCCACTTAGACTGATAAAATTGGGGGAAATCAACATAGCATTTCCAGCTTTTAATTTTACCAAGTAAGGACTTAAAAAAAGAAAACGTTACTTTGATTTCATAAAATTTAAGATAACTTAAAACCATAAAAAAGAACAAACACAATAAAGGGCAATTCTTTACATTTTATAAATTTACATCTAGAAGCAAAATTGTCTACACTGTCTACAGTTTCCTCCTTTCTCTGAAGATGGAAAAACATCACAATGGGCTAGTTTTTGGAAAAGGCTGCCATAGCTCTACTGTTTTCCTTGGCCTTTTTTGTTTGTTTGGTTTTGGTTTTGTTTCTTCAGTGATATATTTTTTAAATATCTGTAATTGCATAGTATTGGCACGGGCCATGAAAAACTATATAGCCGTAGACATACATCTCCCTATCCACAAGACGCCCTGAGTCGGGTAATGTCCTTGCTACTGCTTTGGCACTGGTAGGACTATGGATTGCAAACCAGGTTGACCTTTAGCTCTTTCTAAAGTTGGGCTTTTCCTAATCCCACTGCTCACCTTGCTCCACAGATGATGGTATTAGTCCAGAGAGAGCTGCACAGGTCATGGGACCCCCCGATCGATGTCAGCACGCAGCGCACGTCATCAACGAGCTTATCCTTACGGCCCAGGTGGGTCCAGCTCTCTGGAGTTTGCATATCACCTGAGAAAGTGGCAAGTGTCACACGGGGCTCAGGCAGCACCACAGAGCAGTCCCCCCCCAAGTCACCTTCTTAGGAACCCACATTCCTGGCAGCTACCTCCCTCCTGGTTGATAGCCAGCAGCTTCTCTACAGCTAGCTCTTTCCTTTTTTTTTTTTTTTTCTTGCTAGTTTATTACTCTCTTGCCTTTATTATCCCAGAATCCAGATTTTCTTTATGCAGAGAGTTCCTGGCTTATTAAACTGTTTGAGAAAATACAGTGCAGATGACCAAGTTTCAACAGTTGAGCATACTTAGTATAAAGCTATAAGTAAAATCTAATTGTAGCTTTAGAAAGCATTTTAGTCTCCCCCAGCATCTTAAAGCTGTCTTCATGCACTGGTTTCCATGCACATCTTTGTCTGGAATTTGAACAAGCTGGTATGATACTGTTAGCGTCTCCACCTGCCCCCGTTGTCAGTACCTCTGGGGACCCACTGTCACTGATGGTGGGCTGGCACGCCCCCCAGGACCGAGGAAGCCTGAGGACCATGGAAGCTGAAGAAAGAAGCAGGGGATTGTTGGCCCAACGCTGCCATTAGCCACGCGGCCTTGGACAAGCCTTAGGACCTCTCCAGGCCAAGTCTTCTCAGCCGCAAACAGGGTTTTACACCAGATGGTGCTCCCCATGCGGCTCCCTAAGTCATCTGGGGGTGCATGCTGAAGTAGCGAATTTATAGACCCCTCCCCATATCTGCTGAAGCAGAATCTCCAAGACTTGGGCCTCAGCTAGAGTTGCAGGCACTTCTTAGGCTTGGACAGGTTCAGAAAAGAGTCACTAAATGATCTCAGACATCACTTTTAGTAGGAAGAGTTCGTGAACCCAGATCTGCAGAGGCTGTGAGATGATTAGGGGGCAGCCTTGTCCTTGAGACTGTGGCATAGCCCGAAAGTGGGCTGTGCATGTGTGTGTTAACATCAGCCCCTGAATGAACTTGTTTACTTGTCATTTGGCACTCCTAAAAGCAGAGGACAGGGAGAAAGCCACTTATCCGCTTATTCTGGTTTAGATTCTGGGTAAACTCCCACATGTCTCTTCATCAATATGGGCACGTTTTGCCACACATTTCTTCACCACGTTGCATATCTGTTCAGCTTCTCCGTCCCGTGAAAGAAGCTCACAGCTCACTCTATCAGGTTTTCCCTCAACATTTAAAAGATTTAAATGCTGCAGCTCCAAAGGGACTTGGGACAAAGGCTGGAATGGGACGTGTTGCCCTCGAATGAAAGGAACCTTCTCTTAGGTGTCAGATGTGGGCTTTGCTCTCTGCTGAGGGGACAGTGTGCGAGGGAGTCAGGGACTTCTCCAACCCCAGATCGTGGACTCCGGCCTGGTTTGCTCCCTCTTTGGGGGAGCAGGACAACTGGTTTTTCTTTAAAATCCTTTTGTCCTTTTTGCTGTTGGATTGCTAGGTGTTCTGATTCATACAGCAGTGTTCGAATTGTTCTTAATAGGAGCCTGGTCAGGGGAGGGTCAGAAGTCATACATTGCCACTCATGTGTCACCTTCAAATGCCCGTAGCTTTTCAGCGTGTACTGCCTGGCTTCTGGCAGGCTCCGTATGTGTCAACCCCAGGAAAGGACAGCGCCAGCATTGAGGAGAAAACCAACTCCTAAACCTGTGAGGAGGGCCCAGCACTGCCAACTCCAGGGGAAGGCGTTGGGCGTCAGCCCTGGGAGTTTAGATCTGACTGCCTGTTTGAGTTGGATCTATTTGTGCTGTTTATGTAACCACACGTGTTTATCCGCACGCAGCCTCCTTGAACGCTCCTGTGATTTGTGTTAATTCTGGCTCTGAAGAGCACTTCAGAATCTGAAATGTGGAAGGGACCTCAGGTTCGGATGTGTGGCGTTGATTACAACCTGTCACTTAACCTCCTCCCTGGAGATGAAAAGTGGTGCTGGCGGCAGTGGCAGAAATCTTCACTGGAGCTTTGCTTCCTTCCCAGGAAAGAGATGGCTTTGGCAGCCTCGCAGTTGCCAGGGGAAGAGGCCGTGGCCGTGGTGACTGGAGCATGGGAGCCCCTGGTGGCATCCAGGAGATAACATACACAGTGCCCGCAGATAAATGTGGCCTCGTCATCGGCAAAGGTAAGAGGCAACCACGGGGCTTCCCGTCCCCCTTCAGCTGTTTCACCTGAGAGTAGACAGGTTCACATACAGCAGTACCTCCAGGGCACAGAGGCATGTCTATTTGCTGCACTTGACTGAAGGTGCCAGACTGTGGCATCAGCGCCCTTGCGCAGGAATCCTGCTTTGCATGGGTCTTCTCATGAATGAGGGTGCAGCGTACGGACATGGTGGAAAGTAAGACCACTGCCCATTACGCAGCTCAGTTGAAAAGGCGCCTCGCACAGGCTGAATGTCGGTCGGCTGCTCAGTCACTAACTCACCTCCAAGGAACTCAGAGGAATAGTTAAGATCATTTCCTCAAGTGAAGACTGCTTTCTGACAAGTGTGTCGCTTTTTTCCTTACTGGGTTTGGGGATTCGGTCTTTATTGACACTATATGTGAAAATGGTTTTTATGCTTTCAACACATTTACCATGAGTAACAGACACCCTGTGGTGGGAAATAAAAATTGATTTGTTGTTTCCAGGCATTTTAGAGACCATTAGGTAGAAACCCTCGTTAAGGGCTGGTGGGGCGCACCCCTCAGTGAGAAGCAAGGCAGATTTCTAGGCCATTGTGGCTCGTTCATCTGGGCGGCCTTGGGCCCACGAGGGGCTGCAGAGAGGGGACTGTGGCTCCCGGGGCCCTTCCCCGGCAGCAGGCGCAGCCTCTGTTCAAGCAAAACCCCGCTGCTGGCAGGGAACGTGCACTTGGCATTGGGTCTGGTATTTGAGTAAATAAATCAGTCTTCTCCCCAGAGTTTCTCCAGTTTCTGTGATCCAGGCATCTCCTAGCTGTCAGGGGTGCTAGTATTCCACAGAACGTGATTTGGGGATGTCCCCACCAACAGAACGCTGAGGCCGCTGCAGCACGTCCTTAGGAGCAGGCCTGGGGTGGGAGTTCCCCCTGACTCTGTCACCTCCCAGAATGGGCCCCGCCCACGACAGGGTGTTTTTTCATGCTCTTTCAAAATGTTTATCTCCCTGTATCTGCCTCGTAGTCTTTCAGATTATTAACCTCTCAGAGAGGGTAGGAACAGTGTGGGTTTGTTTTAATTTTCTGGCAGGGTGTCCATGCTGATTGGTGTTTAATGGATGTTGTTAGCCGCCCAGATGCTGGGATGGGTCAGACCCACTACCCAGATGGACAGCCTGGCTGCCGTGCAGTAAATCTGCGTGATGCCTGTGGACTGAGAGTCGGATCGAGGTTTCTCTGCCTTGTGAGAACTGTTTTGCTCACGAGGTTTTCATGTGAAAGGGTGTCTCTAGACACTGGCAGAGCCTGGCTGCCTCCACTGTGACAGTCCCCATAGTGAAACCTCAGTGTTCACAGGACATTCTCTCACAGCTTGTCCACTACAAAGTCACCCTGAGTGACTCGCAGAGGAAGCAGTGACTGATAATGTGTCCAGGGCTCTAGCCGCAACCCTGAGAAGCCCAGGAAAAGTTTTGTTGGCAGAGAAAGAGGACTTTCTATACTAACTCCCTCCTTCACCCCCCCCCCCCGCCCCAAAAAGGGCTGGCATGACGCACGCCTCCTCCTTGGGAAGGGCGCGTGGGTACGGGCGGGCGAGCGAGGGAGAGGGAGCCACACGCAGTCGGGCCCTGCTCCCCAGGCTCCAGCCTTTGCACAGACGCTGCACCTCCCTGGGCCCCTGCTGGATTTCCATGATAAATACAGCAATAGTGACAGATAGTGCGGCCAGCCCTGCTCCTGTCAGCCAGGCCTTTTAGCAGGTTTGATTAATTGCTTTACGATTTCACGTCCAGCCGGGGGCCACTGGTGGGTCGCTTCTGCCCCCCATCAGGTGGAAGAATGGAGCAGGCTGCTGAATGAGTCTATAGACAGCCACCATGTGCCATGCTGGTGACCTCATTTTGAAGGAAGATGAACTTAAATTAACTCCTTCCGGCCCCGTGCAGTTTTGTGGGGCCTCCTCACCTTATTAGCATGCTCCCAAGGCCTCGGGGAAGAGGGGCTGTGGGCTGCTGGTCCAAGTGCCCGATGAATGGAGGGGCTCGTCTGCGGGCTCTTGCTCCAGAACCGAGGAGCGTCTGGGTAGGAGGCTGGGTGTGTGGTGGAAAGGTCTGTGTTGAGTGTTGGCTCCCCATTGCTCCCCCAAAACGTTGTTGCTGAGGAGCAAAGCTGCTCACTTTTTCATGGTGCAAAGAAGAGAAAATTCTTTCTCTGTGAATAAGGAGCAGTAGATACCACACTGGGACTTTGTGCATTGATCAGTGCTGTCCCCAAGACAAGCGTGTTTGCTCGAGGTAGGACATGTAGGGACGCTTTTCATAAGCTGTTGCAGAACTTCAAGAAAATCGTGCACACAGAATTTTGGTCTGCTGAGTTGTGTTTTTCTTTTTCTTTTTAATTTGCTTTCAAATTAAAACCCCCCCTAACTAGACTGACAGTACCACCCAAGCTGACGTTGAACAGAGCTTTATCCGGTTGCCCTCCGTCTCTGGTTTCCTTCCCGTAGTGTAAAGGGCCGCTCGCGCCGTCTTCAGGACGGACAGCTGGACACAGCCTCTGCTGCTTGACGATTATAGAGTCCCGCCGCGGATCGCGTGTCCCCTACTCACCTCCCCCTCACGGATTGTTCAGCTGCTCCTTCCTGCAGTGGGGGTGGAGGGCAGGTTAGAGTGGAGGACCGCGGGTGTATTACAAGGAAATGACAAATGTCACATGAGGCAGTTATGACTCTGGGCGGGAGGGGTGACAGACTGGCCTTTAGTTGTTGCTTTTGATCATTTGGGACTCTGGTCCCCTGCACCAGATTTCCCACAGATTGCCTTTTTCCAGTTTTGCAAAACTCTGTGCTACAAGTTTTCCTTGTATTTTGGCTCCCCCCACAATTGAGCAGAGCTGATCTGTAAGTTCTGTGAAATTTCAAAAGAAGAATCAAATCGTTGTTACCCTGGTGGGGCTTTTGTTACGCAAATTTCATTAAGAGGCTGAGACTCGCACAGGTTTTTCAAAGAGTCCGACTAAACTTTCATTAGCCTGGCTCCACCCAGGCCTCTGTGACCCCGTCCTCTGCTGCCTCTCTGTCTAGACCTGTCCTCCCCCTCCCCGCCACGGAGAAGTGACAGGATGGGATATGAAAGGCCCAAGTGGGCTCCAGGCATTGTTGGGTCTTGTGGCCGTCCGTTTGACCTGTGGAGGGAGGGAGAACAGCAGGGCGGTGGCCACTCTGTGGCTGAAGGCCCCCATTGTGCCGTAGAGGGGCCATCAGGTCGCCATTCTTGTGCTGAGAAGGATGGAGTGCCTTCCAGGGCTGAGGCCTCGGCCTGGGGTGGGAGCTGAGGTGGCACTGGCCAAGGGCCGAGCTCCAGGCCTCTGCAGAGGACACTGAGATAAAAACCAGCAGGTTCCATGAGGTGTCTGTGGCCTCATCCTGGCTCTGAGAAGGACCAGCTTCACATCATAAACCTGGTTTTGCAAATGAGTGAGCCCTGGGTTTTGTTAGAGCCAGCTTCAAGTAAACAGAGTACCTCTCTGTTCTCTAGGCGAGTGCCAGGATGGGAAAGCACCCATTCCTCCGCTTCTGGAGCGGAGAGCTGCGCGCAATGCCGGGCCTGCGTCAGCTGCCACTTACCCTCTTTTTTTGTGTTCTGCCTGCAGGGGGTGAGAACATCAAAAGCATAAACCAGCAGTCAGGAGCCCATGTGGAGCTTCAGCGGAACCCCCCTCCCAACACCGACCCCAACCTGCGAATATTCACCATCAGGGGAATTCCTCAACAGATCGAGGTGGCCAGACATCTTATAGATGAGAAAGTTGGCGTACGTACAAGGTCCTTTCCCCATCAGCTTACTAATAGCTGGATTTCCCGGTGGGTGTGCAAGGTACCTGTTTCTCCCCAGAACCTTGTACATCCTGTGCCTGTCAGTCCTCACGTCATGTGAGGGCACCCCCTCCACTTTGCCAAGGGGAAGATTGGGGCCCAGGGGTACCAGGGCCAGGCCCAGACGGGATGAGGAAGCCTCTGGCAGAACTCACCACGGTCTCCGCAGCTCAGGCCCCAGAGCCGTGTCCCCTGCAGGCTTAGATGAGCAGCTGGGGCGGCAGCCTTTCCCCAGCGCTGCCCCGGGACTCCTGCTGGCATTGCCCTGGCGGCCAGCCCTGCAGGCAGCTTTCATTGACTCTGGCTTTAGTTTCAGGCACCTCAAAGCAGATAAAGAAAGGGAGTGTTGATGGAGGACAGATTGGCCACTGCTCACCTCAAAGGGGACGTAGAATGGCAGAAAGAGCCATGGGCCAGCCTAAATTGACGGGAGAGTCAAGCAGGTTGGTCCCTACCCCCAGGGTGACACGCTAGGGCAAATGTGGTGGTGCCAGCATTGGCTGTGTGGTGGTATTGGTCGCTCAAGGGCAGAAGCCACTTCTGCCAATCAAGTCCACTGTGGGGAAGGAAGGCTAGTGCGAGTGCTGTAGGGCGTCTTCCCTTGACTGTCTCCCCAAACGCTGTGGTGTGCCTCGAGGGGTCCTGGGCGGAGGGCAGGCGTGCATCCGACAGGAAGTGAGAGTTTCTTCTGTGCCATGACAGGGGACCAGTCTGGGAGCACCTGGCGCCTTTGGACAGAGCCCCTTCAGCCAGCCACCGGCTGCACCTCATCAAAAGTGAGTCTTTTGCATCCATCTCAACTGGAAGAATTGCCTCCCTCCCAAGAGGTCCTCCTCCTTTCCAGCCACTTCCAGGGAGTGCTAGCAAAGCCTGGGTTCTGGGTGTGGGCCCGACTCATCTTTACCTCTCACCTCGGGCCTGTCCGTAGCTCACTGACCAGTGCAGGGGTGAGAGCCTTCCCAGGGGGCAGAGGGTCTCCTAGTCACTGCCAGCATCTGCCCCCCTGGGACTGGGGAAGGGGAGGTTTTTGCCAGAGCTTTGCCACTGTTGGGCTCTGAGCCCTTTGTCTTTGCTTTTCACATCCTTTCAGCACCTTTCCTCCGAGGAGCTCAGGGTGCTTCCCCAACATTGCTGCTAAAGTGAACGGAAACCCCCACAGCACCCCTGTGAGGTAGGCAGCCTGCTCAGACTCCATACACATGGTTCTCAGTCAGGACTGGGGTCGTGGTCACCTGGCCACTGCCAGCGGGGACCATTGTGCTTGCCTGGCGGGGAGGAGGTGTGAGCAGTGAAGTGACAGATGACGGGTGGCTGGAGGTGGGCCCAGGTGAGGAGGGGATGTGACCCACACTTGTTCTCCACAGTGGTCCTCCGGCTTTTCTGACCCAGGGCTGGGGCAGCACCTACCAGGCGTGGCAGCAGCCCACACAGCAAGTCCCAAGTAAGTGTACAGGAGGAGGTGGGCTCTGCACAGCCCCGGGGAAGGCCCTCGTTCCAACTTTCGGCCAACAGGCCCAGGATGTCCCTAAGCAGAGGCATCGGGAGCCGTCAGCAGGCCCCGGGCTGGGGGAGCGCCCATGCGCAGAGGGAGGCTTCTGTGGAAATGGCACCAGCCTGCAGCCGGGCAGGGCGGAGGGGCTGGCTGCCTCCTGGCCCATCTTCTCAGACCTCCTTCCCAGTCACTCTGTCCTTCTCAGAGCTGGAGGCTTCTGTCACTTTTGTTTTCCAAGAGTGGGCCAGACACGCCTTTGGTGGGGTGGGGGTGGGGTGTTGACCCGAGCCCCTCTGCTCCCTCCTGGGCACCCTTCCCACTCCTCTCCTCTGGCCTCAAGGCGACCATCTCCCCCTTCTCTCCAGCACCTTCTTAGAAAGGGGCTCTTTCTGGTTCTTGAGCTTTTCGGAAAACACAAATTAGCAAATTAGCTCTGCTGAGTGACACCTCACTGAGAAAACTAGTTGTAAAAGAACATCCTGTGGGACTCAAACCCGCTCCCCACTCTCCAGCCCCCACGTTTGCATTAGGGCTTCTTCTTGAGTTTTATTGCTGGTGGGGCCCACCTTGCACGGCCTGCAGAAAATCACAAGGAAACCCTGCCCTTTGGCTGTTCTGACCCTCTTGAGGGCCGCTGTTTTTGGAAGGCGGTCTTTCGTGTGTCCGCAGATTGTCCTTCCCGCGCTCCAGGCTGCAGGACCAGCCGCACAGCCTCGCTCACGGGCACCAAGCCTGGGGTCTAGCGTGCTTTCCCCTAGAGCAGAGTGCTGGCTGGGCAGCCCTGCCCCGGGACCCTGGTCACGGTCACAACTGGAGGAGCACACACGGGGCCTGGAGGCCAGTGCTGTGCAGCCCCAGGCCCGCTCCCCTCCCCCGGGCTCCGGCTTTGTCGTCCGTGAAATGGTTTCTTGGTTTCTAAAGTAGCTGCGAGCTCTGAAATTGTGTGGTTGAATTTTTTCCTTTTCTTCCCCAATATTTTCTTATGAATGGTCTTGAACAAGTAGAAAATTTTAAAGTTCACAAACACCCACACACCACCTAGATTCTACACCCCATTTCACTGGACACACTCTATTCCGGAGCCTGCCTGTGTTTTGTTCCCCCTCCTGTTCCCATCAGAGGGCACCCCCAAGACGGAAGGTGACCGGGTCAAGTTCACGTTTGTCCCATTGTCCAGGACAGGACCAGCGAGAGGCCCTAGCCTGGGGGGAGTGTCCGTTGTCACGCTGACGCCCAAGGGGACTGAGGGAAACGGGCCCTGGGGGGCATGGTTGTGGAGAGGCCCAGCCCGCCGCCCAGGCAGGCCAGGAGCAGGTGGCGCGGCGTGCGGGGTGAGGAGGAAGACACAGCAGCGCCTGGGCATTGCCGCTCGCCAGGGGTCTTGAGCTTTGCTGGCTTAGTCGAGAGATTTAGGAATTGAAAACTGGTTTTGGTCAGTGAAATCTCGTTTGGAAGAAAAACCCTGCTTGCCCACACCGTCCATGTCTGAGTGCCGAGCTGTGGCTGCCCGCATTCCTCACTTGTAGCCTTCCCGAAAACCAGGTCCTTCTGCCGTTAGCGTCCTGGTCTGAGTCCCCTCCTGCCCTTTATTAACCCTCCCCTTGTCTCTTCCCCAGACCCACACCCAGGCTGTCCTCGGCCCCTCACCCTTCTCAGTCTTCAGCGTGTTAACTAGTGCAGAGAACATTTTGCTGTGAAATGTGTCTGCTGGCGTGTTCTTGCTGCTGCAGTCTGGTTTTAACAGAAGGCATTAAAGGGACCTTAGTGGGTGGACATACAGCCAGCCTGACCAGCAGAGAGCAAGGTCCCCACTTATCGCTGGTTGTTATGCGCCTGGGCAGGTGGAGGCTGCTCTCCTGTCTGTGCCACATAGAGAACGCCGCCTGGTGTGTCCTCGCAAGAGGGCGGGGGCCAGCCACACGTCCTTTCCCCTGCTCCTGCCCCACACGGCCGGGGCCTAGATCGTGTCGGGTGTGTGCTGCGACCATCAGCCCCTCGCTGTGTGCCTTCGTCTTTCTGTCGTCACCTTAGCATGCTCTGGACAGTTCCCCACGTGTTTGCTACACCGTTTGTCCAGAGGGGAAGCCATCAGTCTCTGAACAGAAAGGGCCAGGTGAAAAGTGCCCAGTGCCATTTGGACTCTGTCCATTTGGAGGCTGATCCAGGGAGCCTAGTGGCAGTCTGGCCCTCGGGGCTCTGCTCACCCGCCGCTGCAGTCCCCATCTGAAAGGGGTCGAGGCTCTTCCCATGGTCATCCCTGAGGGGCAACCGCCTGCACAGCCCCAGCCTCTTAGTTGCACCGCCACCCCGACCTGGGTGTTGACACGTCTCCTCCATGGCCAGCCTGCTGCCACCTTCTTCCCAGGCCACAGCCGGGGGAGGGCTTCGGAGGTGTGTGGCCCAGGGGCAAGTGAGTGAGGGAGTCAGAGCAGGACCTGGAGTGGCCGGGCTGGGGGCCTGACTGCCTTTGTGTTCTTCGCACAGGCCAACAGAGCCAGCCGCAGAGCAGCCAGCCTGACTACAGCAAGGCCTGGGAAGACTATTACAAAAAACAGAGTGAGTGCACTGGCCTTCCCACCCAGCAGGCCCGCTCAGAGCCCCAAGCCTGTAGACTTCATTGTCTGTGCCTCCCTGCCACCTTTTTTTCTTACATGCTGTTCCGTGTGACTCCGTCTCCATACTCGCCTTGTCTCCTGTTGCCCCTGGGTCTGTCGGAGGAGACGAGGCGTAGTGGTCTGTCTTCCCTCGTCCTTCCCACTGTCTCCCCCTTCGGGACCCCAAAGGGCCTGGAGGTGGGCATGGCGCCTCCGCTGGGGGACTTAGGACCGCGGTGCCAGTGCCCCTTAAAACTGCATGGCCAGGACGCAGACCAGCTGGTGGCCTCTTCCCTGTCCGGCCACTTCCCGGCTCTTTTTGGCCATTTGAGGGCAGAGGAAGAGAAAAGATGGTGGAACTCAGGGATGGGGCCTAAAGTTGGAACGGGTGCTGAGGTGTTTGTTTTTCTTCTAAAGTGAGCTCTTTTTTTTTTAACTACTAGAAACCAAATCAGTATTTTTTGAAAAGGAGGGAAAAAACTAACAACAACTAAAAAAACTCAGGTGAATCATTTCAAGGTAGTACTAAATCCTCCGTGTGCTGAGCCGGGCGCGCGGATGTTGTGGGGAAAGGTGTCTCACGGGACTGAATCTGCAGGGCGTTATTTGCTGGTTGAAAGAACTGGTCTTTGGAATCCTCACTGGGGCTGGGGGCGGGAGCTCATGGTCACCTGGAGCGCCTGGCAAAAGTGCAGGTGTCCAGTGTTCCCCCAATCCAGGCTCCCAGACACACATGGGCCTGCATTTCCAGCCCTCCGTGGGGGTGGACACCCTGCGCACATGCACGCAGGCATGCCCGCACTGGAGCCAGGTGCGCCCTCCGCTCTCCCCCCACCCGCACCCCACCCTGGGAGCTGACAGGGCAGGCAGGCAGATGCAAAGACTGTCATTCTGAAGAGAAGACAACGCTGAAGTCTTGTAGGGCAGAGCGAGGACCAGCAGCAAAAGGCTGACCACACTCTTTGCAGCGAGCTCTTGGGCGGCGCCGACTGCCTGGTGGCGACTCCCTGGCGTCCAGGGGGTGAGCGCGTTGCGGGCTTCTTCTAGATGCCTCAGAACCTTCAAGAAGGGATCCCTCCAGGCACCCATCACCCCCTCTGAGTATGTCCCCACTCCTTATAACGCCTGTTTTTGCCTCCATCTATCAGGTCACGCCGCCAGTGCTGCTCCTCAGGCCAGCTCCCCGCCAGACTACACAATGGCCTGGGCGGAGTATTACAGACAGCAGGTCGCTTTCTACGGGCAGACGTTAGGGCAAGCTCAGGCCCACAGCCAGGTGTGTAGCCGATGCCAGCACTGCTGCGACTTCCATACCACCCCAACCCCTCTCCCATGCCTGCTGTGTGTGCCTGATCCCAGGTCAGAGCACCGGGATGTGAGGGGACAGCTCAGGCCCCAGCGCCCCTCACCATGGTCTCTGCCTGCTGAAAGCCCAGCTGCAACCACCCTGGCCCCCTAGTCCCAGGGTGAACAAGATTGGGAGAGGAACTGATTGGGCAACTCCTCCAAGGAAGCTCCTGATTGCCCCTCAAATCCAGGCCGCAGGACAGAGTGCTGAGTGGCACTCAGTTTCTCCCTCTGGGCCTCAGTTTCCCCAACTGCAAATCAGAGTGCCAAGCTTAGATAACTGGGCAAGCTTGGCACTGCAAGTAGGGACTGTGGTACTCACACCCCACTACTGCTCTTGAAGAGTGGTGTGGCCAGGCTGTCACCCTTGCCCCCACAGCAGTGAGGGGCAGCAGGAACGGGGCCAGTCTACACCCTCTGAAGACCGGGCAGGCAGGGTGCCAGATCTTACTCGTCCTGCACAGAAACCTGGAGGGCTCTGTCCAGTCAGAGGCCAAAAACGGATTTCCTATTGTGGGGAAGAGGGCCAAATGCTCCCACTGGCATATTCCAGGTGACCAGAGGCCGGTCCCCATGGGCCACTTCACTGCCACATTGGCCCTCTGTGCCTGGGCCCAGTAGAAATGGGTGTCGTGACTGGTGGTGACCGAGAAGTATCACTCCCCTCTCCCTACCCAGTCTCCCTAAGAGAGAGAGAGACGCCCCAGGGCCTCCTATTCAAGGGATGTTTTGTCTGGGCCAAGCCCCTGAGGAGAGGCGGGAGAAAGTGCTGAGACACTGGCTGGTTTGTGGAGCCAGAGAGGACAGGGTGACCTGTCACCTCGTGCCAACAGAACCCCAGACACAAGACAAGCACTGAGTGCCACCACAGGCTAACTTCTCCCCTTCCTTCCACAGGAACAGTAGGGCAGTGACCTGCGGCTCCCCCACCCCGAAATCATTGTGAGCGGAAACCTGTTTGTAACAGAGGTTTTTAGATTTGCAAACCTTTTAATGAAGAACCTTTGTTTTATTCTGTGAAACACTATATTTAGATTAACAGAATTTTTCTAAAAATCCGGAAATTAGTTACTAAAAATTGCTGGTAATTGTTTCATTATTTTTGTTTGTTATTTCAAATGTGGAAGCTCTGGGATTCTTTTTGGAGCAATACGTGCAAATTCAGGCGCCAGAATGTGCCTCAGAGCAGTGACATTTCAACACGGTGTGTTTTGTTTCGTTTTTTTTTTGTTTGGTTTTTTTTTTTGCGTGTCTTTTTATTTACAGTTTTTTCTGTTGCAACAGAAAATGGCTTGGAAGTCTTAGGTGGTCTGTAACAAATTCTTTTTAAAAATTTTTAAACAGTATTTAAATGTTCTTAAATGTGTAAATTCATTAAATGTTTTACTTCTAATTTCTTGTATCTTGGCTGTCTGGTTTTATTGCATTTTTTAAAAAAACAATTATTATGTATTGTAATTAATTATGTGAATTCTGAATTGAGACAGGTAATTGTATTGCTGTCCAACAGGGATCGGGAGGGGCGTTTTATAGGGTTTGTATAATTTCTAGAGTTCTAAAGGGTAATATAAAAATGTGTTTGCGTGTTTAGCATACGTTTTTTTCATGTCTCCATTACCGGTTACAATTGTATATCTAAGACCTCCAAGCTTGTTTTAAAAACAAAACAAAAAACCTTTCTCTATTCTCTCAGAAATATAAATACCGTTATTTTTAATATTAAAAAGAAATTCGATATAACTTTTAACAAACACTGTGGAACATTAAACCGCATAAAAATGTAGTAACTATTTTTAATTGCAAAGCATTCTTGGCTTTTTTCTTTTAAATATTTTTAATATTTGTCGAATTAACTAGGTGAATAAATAAATCTAGTATTAACCACAATTATGAATTAAATAATTTTGATTTAATAAAAGGGATAATATGATTTCCAATGTTTACTGTAGTGGTATCTTGTACAGATAACATGTATTTTTAAACGACAGAAAAACGGAATTGAAGCTATTTTTTCTTGCATTTTTAATTGACCTGAGGGACATTCCGTTTGAAATGTACTGAAGTTACCATTTCTGGTTTTTTCTCCTTATTTTCCTTATAATGCTTGAAATGTCTAACTATTAAAAATGACAGTTGGAAAATGTTATGCATGTTGTTTTAAAAAAAAGTGTTCTTTTTATTTGACTGACAATTCATTTTACACTCTATATAATAAAATTTCCACGAGTCATCTTGTGGGCGAAGTATTTCTAGTCTGTTTGCTTTCCATTCGCTTGTGCCCCTCCCCCCGCCTCCTGCCCGCTGCCACCTGAAATAAAAAGCAAAAAGCCAGGGTTTTTGCAGTTCTTGGTCGCACTGCATCAGCCGACTTAGATGGTGCACAACCTAGATTGCTGGCTACTTCGTTAAACTAATTTTATTCTAATGTATAACTTGACAGTTTGACTTGAGAGCCTTGGTTACCTTCGGCCGCCCCCCCACCCCCCTTACCTGTCAAGTCTAAGCATCAGTCTCTTGATGTGGGCGTGACACGGAGAAGTCAATAACGGTTTCCTCAGGCAGGCGCTGTCATCGGAAGTGGAGCTGGAAGGTTCCTTTAAGGGAGTCCCAGTGCAGAGGCTGTCATCAGCTGTGCAGCCATAGGCACACATTCACGGAGCTGAGTCAGCACCGCGCTCCGCGCCCCTCCACCTGCTTCCCCAGCACCCGCCTAAGAAACTCGGACCTAGGCTGGCCTTGGCCTGGTGGTTGGTTGGCCGCCTTCCACAGTCGCCTGGCACGTGTTGCTGTGGCTGCTGCTGCCTGTGACCCCCTCCCTGTCCCCAGCACTCAGCCTGTGGTTGTGTCATGGATGGCATTTGTTCTCTCTCAGCCCTGTGTTCTTGCTGTGGGACGCTGGGGGGAGAGCTGAAAAGTGCCAGCAAAGATGCTCATTTTGTTTTGTTTTCATTAAGGAAACAAAAACTGGTGTCCTTACCCATAGGTTTAAATCCTGGAGGGTCCAGCGGTTTCAGGACACACAACGACACTGTGGGCCCTGGACTAGAGGGCTACTGAGGGATAAATCTGCCTCCAACTCCTTTTTTCCCTCCTGCCTTTCCTGTTGGCGGAAGCCACTGGCTTTGTACCGATCTCTCTGCGTTAATATTTGAACACACCCTGCCTTTGCTGCTGGCTTTACATGTACGTCATCTCTCCATTTAGATTCCGGGTGCTGTTAGGATCCTGCTTAGAACCCTCTTTATGGCTCATGCTTTGTGTGTGTGTGTGTGTGTGTGTGTGTGTGTGTGTGTGTGTGTGTTTCAATTCTGGTCCCTTTTCTCTACCCCAAGCTCTAAGAGGAGGGGAAAAAAAGCATCTGTGGCTCCTTTCGGCCAAAAAAGGGTGTGGAGAGCAGCCCATCTGCAGCTATTCTGAGGCCTGTTGAGAGCCGGAAGACAAAAAGGAGATGGGGCATCTTTAACTACACCTCTAGAGAATCGAGTTTGACGTTGAGAAATTGAATAGTAAAAGCCACTTGAAAAGAAGGAGGGGGTCGAGCAAGAGGGCATAAACGCTGATGATGGGATGGGAATTAGGGAGAGGCATTACAGAGAAGACTTCCTTCTAATTCATCTTCCAAGCTCTGTGCCAAAACAGCATTTGGCATGGTTCACAGGGAGCGATTGTGTGATAATGAACCCTAAGGTGTCCCTTAATTGAAGACTGAGCATTGCGGTTTGTGCCAAGAGTCATAAATGGTGCAGGCTTGCGGGGAGGATGCATTTTCTTAAATGTATCGGTAAGTACAGATTAGCGCTTGTCCCCAGTGAAATGCCCATACTATAAATTATGGAAATCTCTCTTTCTCTCTGATGCAACCTTTTATTGAGGGGGGGGGCGGGAGGCAGGGTGTAATACAGCAGGAGGCAGGGGGGAAAGTTTGCAAGCATATGAAATTTGGCCTCTCATTAACATGGCGCCCACGGAAGATGGTTTTCATCAGCAGTCTGGTGTCCTGGAAGGCTAAAGTGCTTGAAATGTACCAGGTTCAGCGATTGTGTTCCATTAGGAAAGCTGCATGGTCATCACTGAAAGGACAGTCTGTGTGTTTGGGGGGCGGGGCAGGTGCCCAGTCTATCTTCAGAGCTCTTGCTCCGCCTCCCACCTTCCACCACGTATGCACACTTGGTCTCTGCCAGCTGCCCAAGTTCACTATTCAAGGACCCAGCTGGACTGTTCCCAACCCACCCAAGAGTTCGGGCTGGGGGTGGGGAGTTCTCCAGGGAGCATGCCTCCATTGATACCCATGACCTCTCATGAGGTAGGAGGCACTGTCTTTCTAGTGTCCCCCTCAAACGGTGACCATCCATGATGTCCTACAGCCCCACAGTAAGGTTGGCTCGGGCACAAATGGCACGTTGCAGGGCCTGGTCCAAGAGGGCACTGGGACACCATGGAGACAGCTTTTAGCGGGCTATGGCGGCACGGCTTCCTGAGCCCCACTTCTGGTCCACTGGGGCCCAGCTGGGGTTTTTTAAGATGGGCTAATGCAAATGGTCCTGATAGACTCTTAGAGATTAATGGCCAGAAAGTGACTTGACACTCAACTCTGCAGAGGGTGCTGGGCCTGGGTCTGCGTCTTATGTGGGGTAGAAAGGGAAGTGAAAATGAACCATTGAAACAATGGGAGTCCCTGCTGGCTGTTGTCCTGAGAGCCTGTTAGTAGCATCTACCAAGGGAGTGCTGGCCCTTTGCAGGCATCTCTGTGACGGGGGTCTCCACACCTTGGGAGGTAGACAAGACTAGTCTTCCCATCTCACAGATGAAGGTTCAGAGTCAGGAGCTCAGTGTAAGGGCCAGTTTCGTGCCAAGCTCTGTGCTGTACTTCATCCAGGGCTTCAATCGACAGCATCACAACTGCCCACAAAGCTCATGGTCAGGTAGGGGACACTGCGGTCGCCACCAAGTGAGGTAGTTAATAGAACAAAGAAACAGCCCTAAAAAAGTTAGTGTTCAGCACCAAGCACGGGCCAGGCCCTATCAGTGCACTACAGTCTATAATTTTCTTTTCTTTTCTTTCTTTTTTTTTTGTGGAGGGCAGTGTCACTGGCCCTCATATGTGGGATCCGAACCGGGTCCCTCTGGTGTCCCAAGCCAGTTCTTAACCATCGCGCCACTCAGCCGGCCCTATGATTTTCTTTTTTGAATGGAGAAATTATAGTTTATTTATGCAATGAAACATTATAGTGCAAAGAAAATAAATGGACTACTATCACATGCTACAGCTTGGATGGATCACATAAAACATTGAACTAAAGAAGCCAGAGTACATACTGTATGACTCCATTTCTATAACTGACAGTGACAGAAGTCAGGATAGCAATTACCTTTGGGGGCGTAGTGGTTGGAAAAGAGCATCAGGCACTGGTAATATTCTATATCTTGGTCTGAGGGGAATTATATGTGTGTATTCACTTTGTTTTGTCTTTAATTTTTTATTGGGGAACAGCCATGGTCATTGGTCACACATTGCTCCCATGCTACAATGGCAGAACTGACTCTCTCAAGGAGGGCGCAGCTCACAGTGGCTCACATAGGGATCGAACTGGCAACCCTGGCGTTATCAGCACCACACTCCAACTGAGCCAACCAGTCACCCCCAAGTGTATTCACTTTGTGAAAATTTACTGGTCTATACACTTAGGATGTGTGCAGTTTCCTGTACATATGTTATATACTTCAATGTAAAGTTTAGTTTTAAAAATTAATGTTCTATATAGGTTTCTCTTAAAAATGTGATGTATAGATCTGGCATTCAATCATGTGGGTGCTTGTTAAAAAGTACAGGTTCCTAGACTTCAACCCAAACTTACTGAGTCAAATTGTCTGAGAGAGGGGTATAGGATTCTGTATTTAAATGAGCTCCCTGCATGGGTCTTAAGTAGGCTAAAGTTTGAAAGCCATGGTTGTGAAAAATATTTAACTTCATGGAAAATAGTAGTAAAGAGTGGACTCTGGAGCTAAAAATGCCTGGGTTCAAATCCAGCCTCTGCCATTTAATAACAGTGTGAGCTGGGGAAGGTATTCCAGCTCTCTGGGCCTCAGTTTCCATAAGTGGTAAAATGAAAATAATAGTAATGATCTCAAATCGTTGTTGTGAGGACTAAATGAGTGAATATACCAAGGATGCCAAAAAACATGTATACACATGACTTGTATTCATCTTTTGTTATCGGTATATATTATTACAATTTTAATACAGTTTTTCCCTAGCTTAAAATGTGTATACATTTTTTGGGCACCCTTTGTATAAGTGAAGTGCTTAGAATTGCACCCAGCACATAGTAAGCACTATATAAATGTTTAAAAAAAAGAAAAGAGAGAAGCAAATTGAAAAATATATATACATACAGTGTAATTCTATTTTCATAAGAATATATAAATATAGATGAATTTATATACAAACATACCTATGCAAATGACTGGAGAGATACACATCAGCGTGTTAACAGAATTATGTTATTATTGTTAATTTGTATTTTCTTTTTCCTTTATTATCTAATTTCCTATATGAAAATTTTCTTTATTACAAAATAGTTTTTGAAAGTTAGTAGCTTATGGTTTATTTATTATGCCCACATTTCTTAAGGTCCTCTTAACATTACAGATAGATGGCACCGTACTATAGGGAAAAAACCCTTTGGAGCAAATTGCACAAGATATTGTACATTTATTAATATGGAAGAAAGTCAAACTGTCTCTACGAAATAACTCAGGTACTGCAATAGGAACAAATGCAGAAAGCAACCAATGCCGCATGGGAGCACGTACACTTCTGAACAACTTCCCTTGTTTACAGTTGTCAAGAAGGAGATACCTTTCAATGAAGTTCATAATTAGTGTTGTGGGAACCCACAGGCTCTCCCTGAATTTTCCACATTGGAACCAGTCAAACTATAGTTTCTGGAAGCAAATACGCTTCTAGGTATATGAAGTCAAGAGAGGTATTGAGGATGATGCAGCCAACCCATGGCACTAATATCACTGAGAAAAAACAGAATTCAACTAGAGTTTGCTTATACGATCCTTGTATTTTCTTTTTCTGACCTCTTCTTTCTTTTTCCTGTTCTTATCTTTTTGGTTTTCTTCCTTTCAGTCCTACCTAGGCTTTAAGCTTGAATGTATGTGGCTCTAAAAGTATACTTTGGCCCTGCTAGAGGCTCTGCTCTTGACTTTGGTTCCAGCGTGAGGACTGCCAATTTGGAACTTCAGTTTAACCCTCTTATGTGCCTCCATATTTTTAGACACAAATCTTGAGTTATGCCAACTCCTAATGTCAGTCCACTCCACCAAACCTTAGTAACGTACAAATATTTTTGAGTGCCTACTGGTAAAAATACTCCTACTACATATTACAAAAGCTTACCTATTACATAGCATCAGCACACATCTCAAATGGACTTCAAATGAATACGCAAACAATAAAAATGTTAGCAAGCATGGTGACGGTTCTTCAATAGTACCATAAATCGGGAGTAATGACGGTAAGCAGTATCTCAGGAACAAACCTGTAAATGAGGTGGAGCATCAAAGATAGAAGGTATAACGTCCAGGTTTCATTTAATATTTGGAGCACTTCTGTCAAAATCTGTCTTCTTCCAGTGTCTTGAACACAACACATCTGTTTTAGGCCCCAAACGCCTGCAGCATTCACATTAAACCTTTGCATTGCTAATTCCCATTTTCTTTTGACGTTTTTCATCCGGGGAGCAACCCTTACCAGCAAAGGCAGCGAGTAACGTCAACGACGGAGATTGCGGCTCCCTCTGCTTCCGCCTCGAGGCCCTGGGAACCGGACATTGGCCCTGGCGGGAGCTGCGGCCTGGAGACTGCATGTTAGAGCAGCGCTGCTTCTCTGGGCGTAGGTTTCATCCTGGGACCAGGGTCCTTGGAATGTGAGGAGAGGTGGAGGAGATGGAGGCCTTGGCGCAGGAAGAGGGTGTCAGAGGCCAAGAGCAAGCACGGCGCGGCCGCAAGCATCACGACAGAGGATGCCTCCTGAAGGTGATGGCTTCCTTGGGCTCTAGTCAATCGTTATCTTTGATCCTGATTCTATATTTGCAAATCCCCCTACTCACTATCACGTGTTCCCAGCTGAGGCAAGCAAGACAACGCTCTGCCTTCTCGTTTCAGGTCTTAGACTGTAAGCAGGTATCCTCGCAGCCTCGTGCCATTTGCCTTTTTGCATTTTTGTCTTTTCTGTTGGTGATTTTGCGCTTTAAAATGGCCCCAAGTGTAGTGTTGCCTAGTGTCCCTAAGGCTGTGGCATGCCTCACAGAGAAAAGGTGCATGTTAGATAAGCTGTGCTCTAGCATGAGTTGTACTGCTGTTGGCGGGTGAGTTCAATGTTAACGAATTGACAACATATAGTAAATAAGATGCCTTTAAGCAGAAAGCCCATATTAAGCGAGGTTATGTACTGATTGGTTGATGAAAATGTTGTGACCTCAGGCTCAAAGAAGCCTAACCCTATATTTCCCCCCAGGAGCAAGGGTTCAGTATTTCTTCACCAGGTTCGCAGTGACTTTGTGGAACGTAACTACCACAAGTAGCGAGAATTGACTATGTCTTACCTTCTTGTGAGGGCCCACTACTCTTGAGGCCCATTTTAGGTTTGAATAGGTTTTTGCCAGAGTCATACGATGGCTCTGTAGGTGACAGAGGCAGGACTCAGACCTCAGTCTAGCCGCAAAATCTGCCCACGTTGCCACTCCCATGGAGGGGACACCTAACTTGGCTCTAGAGCAGCAGTTCTCAACCTGGGGGTCGCAACTCCTTTGGGGGTCGAACCACCCTTTCACAGGGGTCGCCAGGAACTCGTATGTGGGCGTATCTGCGTGTGGGCGTGGAGACGGATAGAGGAGCGGAGTCTCGGTTCCTAAGATCATCGAAAATATGTGTTTTCCGATGGTCTTAGGCGACCCCTGTGAAAGGTTGAGAACCGCTGCTCTAGAGGGACCTAGCAGGTTCGGCCCACCTGGGGCAGCAGAGTGGAAGGTATAAATATTTGAACACTCAAGCTTGGGTTTGAGTCCTGTCTCTTACCACTCAATAGCTATGTGACCTAAGGCAAGTTATTTAACACTGTGTGCCTCAGTTTCCTCATCTGCAGCATGGGGATAATTCTCTCCCTGATCAAAGGGCTGAGGGAGACTTCAATGACATATATGAAAAGCATCTGATGCCTGGCTCATAATGAACACTCAAAAAAATGGCAGCTTGTAGTAACAATTGAGTTCAGGGTTTCTGAATACTTTAGTGCTGTTTCCTGCTCCACTGTGAGCACCAAGGACAGACTGCGTGATCTGAAAATGTAAGCCTCAGCACTGACTCTTCAGCTCCCCCTGTTCTCCCCAGTATACCTTGGCCCCAGGTTCAGCTCATTGGTCCCCTGAAGTCATAGCAGCTAGGCCATTACTAAAGAACAGCTCCTGAGGGGGAGGTGAGGCAACTCTGGGAGAAACCAGGACCCCCCCCCACACACACACACAGATATGTGGGGGCCGATCCCCCACAAACACACACAAACACAGATATGTGGGGGGTGACATTGGCCAGTTGTTGCGTGGATTTAGGCTGCTCAATTCTGGCCTACATGTCACTCATTTAAGGAAATCCTATTTTAAGCACATTAAAGAGGAGTCTGTGATCCTTTGGGTCTCTCCTTCTTACATCAGATTCTCTGATCTTGACTTCCCTTCCCTGAGCAGGGACTTGGGGCCCCCCAACTGTCCCAGCTGTCACTCACTGCAGCCACTCTGCTGAGTTCACACCATGCCCAGGAATGCACATACCTGCAAGTCACTGGGGTGCAGTTGACTGCTCTCAGCGCAGCTCTGTGCTTAAGAAAAGGATGACAATAAAGATTGGGCTGCCATGAGTCACCTGCGACTGCGCAGGCTGCAGCCCCTGCTGCAGTGGGTTGCCATGAGCTACCGTGTGTAGCCAGCAGCCAGCGTGAGCGGCCGTCCAGAAGCCGGCAACTGATCTGCCTCGCCTGGGAAGCGCACAATGATGGTGCCAACTTGGGCCAGTGAAGCAACATCCTCCACAACTAGACTGAAGAACAAAACGACAGCAACTTGTCTGTTCCCCTTCCCCCAATTCCCCAGCACTGTTACCATCCCCCCAATTCCCCAATAAAAATCTTAAAAAAAAAAAAAGATTGGGTAGTGACAGGACTGGGGTAACAATTTTGCTCTTGATATTGATATCATCCTCTTAGTTCACCTGAGTGTATATTGAAAGGTTCTTTCCCAACCCTACATTTTCTTCAGTCAAGGGGAGAGAACAGTCACTTGGGGAGTCCAGGGGCCTGGATTTTTTTGTTCCCTACTTGTACGGCTGACTTCCCCTGATTTGAACAGGTCACATCTCTTCATCTCAGTTTCCCATGCTTGGACCACAGCAGTGGTTTCCAAATTGTGTTAGGCTGGGGTCAAGGATTCCACAGTTGTTTGATGCAAATTCCAATAAACTACAGTAAATGTAGTTAAACATTTTTAATTATAATTTTTAAAAACACCATGCACTCAAGTTTGCTGTACGCTGCATTCCCATGTTTTTCTATCTGCTTGTCTATGTGCCATACAACACTATTTTAATTACCCTTATAGTAGGACTTTCAGCTCTGTTATTCTTCAGGATTGTGTTGGCTATTCTTAGAATCAGTTTATACATTCCCTACTCCCCACAAAAATGTTTTTAAATCTGCTGGGATTTTGATTGGTATTGCATGGAATCTCTTGGTCAATTTGGGAAGAATCAACAACCTAACAATATTGAGTTTTCTAATCCATGAATGTGGTAAGTCCCTTTGAGTTCTTTCTATAATTTTAGTAGTTTTCAGTATAGTGGTCTTGCACAGCTTTCTTTCCATTTACTCCTGATTTTTTTGATGTTTTGTTGTTATTGAAAATGGTATATTTTAAATTTTCTTTTTCTTTTTTTTGTTGCTGGTTGTAGAAATATAATTCATTTTTATATATCAACCTTGATTCCAATGGCCTTATTTAAATTCCCTTTTAGTTCTAATAGCTTATAGATTCATGTGGATTTTCTATATTGAGAATCATATCATTTATGAATAATGATGATGTCATTTTTTCCTTTCTAATTCTTATACTGTTTGTTTCTTTTTACTGCACTGGCCAAGACCACCAGTACACTGTTGACTGAAAGTAGTATCATCCAGGTCTGTCTGTAGTTTCAGAGAGAACACACTTAGTAATTCACCATTAATTATGTTTGTTGTACATTTGTTGTACATACCTTTTATCAGCTAAGGAAGTTTCCTTCTGTCTCTAATTTGCCACAAGTTTTATCATGAATGGGTGTTGAAGTTTTGAAATGCTTTTTCTGGATCTATAGAGATCATCACATGATTTAGCTCTTTTTTAATTTTTTACTATTTAAAAAAAATTTTTATTAAATTTATTGGGGCGACATGGGTTAGTAAAATTACATAGGTTTCAAGTGTACAATTCTCTAATATACTATCTATATATTGCATTGTGTGTTCACCACCCGGAGTCAGTTCTCCTTCCATCACCATATATTTGACCCCCTTCCTTTTTTATTTTAATATAGGGATTACATTGATTGATTTTCAAATGTTAAACCACTCTTCCATTCCTAGAATAAACCTCACTTGGTTGTAATGTATTGCCTGTCCTTTTTATATCATTGGATTGGTTTGCTAATATTTTTATTTGGAATTTTTGCATGTATGTTCATTCATGAGAACCGTCGATCTGTAATTTATATCATAATTTGACCCACTGAAGACCTGCAACATGTCAACTTGAGCTGCTGGCTTCACCCACATCTGTCAGGTATGCCATCATTGTTCACATTCCTGATGGGGAATGTCCTAACTCTGGACCAGCCTGTGAATTCAGGCCTGCACGCAAGTACCTGCTCCAGCCACATTGCACCAAAAAGTTCACTACTCAGTTCATTACTGAATTCCATGCTTAGTTGGATGCCATTGTGCAGTTAACATCCACAGCTAGTATTGCTGGAGCTCTGGCCGAAGTCAAGGCACTGGGTCAGCTCTGGGGGGACAGGGTAGGGCAAAGCTACTTCTCCCCTCATGGAGTTTGCCATCCAACACAGGGGCTTGTTTATACCCACCAGTGGTTACTAACAATTCAACTTTGAAACAAAAAGTTCTTCCTACACTTTCTCTTTGAATCTTTTGAATACTTTTTATTTCCAAGTGTATCTAAGATACCAAGGTGAGCAGTTCAAATACCATTGTTGTTAACAACTGCTGGTTTGCCTGATCAGCATCATATCCATACTGGACCACTGATTTCGAAATAACTTGGATGCTGAGGCTTGTATGAAATAGTTATCCCCAAACCCCTGGTTTTGAATCTGTCGTCATCCATACTGCTGCCATTGATTGGCTGACTATCTAGCAAGTAGACAGTGTCAATGTAAATTTATAAACCCATTTCTATTTAAATGCCACCTACCTGTATCTGTTTTCTTTTGTGTTCTGCAGTTTGAATATGTCATTCCTAGATGTGGTATTTTTTGTGTGTTTGTGTTTTATTGTCATTTTGGTTTTGGGCGGGCTTTTAAAAATTATTATTCTTTATCCTGCTTGGTGTTCTCTGAGCTTCCTGGATCTGTGGTTTGCTGCCTGTCGTTAATTTTTCAAAGTTCTCAGCTACTATTCCTTCAAATATTTCTTCTGCTCTGTCTCTCTTTCCTCTCCTCCTGGTAGTGCAGTTACATATATGTCACTCCTTTTGACATTGTCCCACAGTTCTTGGCTACCCTGTTGTTTCTTTCATTCCTTTTTCTCTTTGTACTTCAGTTTGGGAAATTTCTATTGACCTGTCTTCAAGTTCACTGATTCTTTCGTCAGCTCTGCCCGGTCTACAGACAAGACCATCAAAGGCATCCCTCATTTCTGTTACAGTGTTTCTGTTTCTAGCATTTCCTTTGGATTCTTCCTTAGAGTTACCATCTCTCTGCTTACATTACCCATCTGTTCTTGCACGTTGCCCACTTTTTCGATTAGAGCCCTTAACATATTAATCAGAGTTCTTTTAAATTCTCTGTCTGATAATCCCAGCATTGGTGTCGTAGCTGAGCCTGTTTCTGACCATTGCTTTGTCTTTTCAGGTTGTTTTTTCTCTGGCTTTTTAGCATTCCTTGTAATTTTTTGTTGAAAGGTGAACATGTTATATCAGATAATAGGAACTAAGGTAAATAGGCATTTAGACTGAGAATGTATGTTAATCCGTTTAGGAGTTAGGCTGTATATAATGTTTGCTGTAGCTGTAGGTGCCAGAGGCTTCAAATCCTCTCATATTTTTTATTTTTTTATTTTTTAGGCGGGTCTTCCCTCTTGACTTTGGGCTTCCCTGAGAACTCCTTAGATCCAGCCTGAGTCTGGCAGCTCTTTCAGCTGTGACCTGCCATTAGCATGCTGGAATCCTGCTGGCGTGGTGAGGGGCCGGGGATGGACAGCATGATGACTCTAAGCATCCCCTTGGAGAGCTGTGGGGAGCAAGAGGACATTCCAGCCAGCTGGAGAACAAGGATGCAAGGCTTTTCTCCTTGAAATTCCGTGGGCTAACATCCTGCAGTGTGTCCTGGGCCCTTGCCTGACTTGCTCAGGAAACCTCAGCGTCTCGAGGATAGAGACCAGGTGGGTCCTCTTCAGCTTCTCAGTGCCTGGATAGGTCTAGCACAGTGTAAGCTCTCAGGAGACCTGGCTCAACAAATTCACCTTTAACTAAAGCCCCCAGGGACCATAAACTGCCAGGGCCGGGCTGAGGTTACAGGGCACGACTCGCCCTTGCTCCATACCCCCAAACTCCGGTTCCAGCCTGGCACATTGTGGGTGTGCATTCAATATTTGTATAATTAAAATAAAGACATGGTGATCTGAGAGTCTGGAGTGTACAGAAGGCTCCAGAATAAATGCCACTTGTGACTTACTGGACAACTGAGCAGAAAATTTCCCCTTCATTGCAACTACAACTAATTTAGCTGGTCTTCCAATAAGTTTGTCTTCCCTGATTGCCTGGGGTCTGCCTCTGGATAGAGGACGGGATGGGGGAGAGTAGGTAAAGGTGGCAGGAGGTAAGTGAGTCTAAAATTAAAAATGTCCATTAAGCCCAGTTTAACACTATCAGACACCTCTTGAGCGCTGGGCTTGCATGAGGGCACATGGATATGAAGATACAGCCCCCCAAGGGTTTTCTTATCTGGCTGGAGAGAGCCAGGAGAAGCCCAGAAGGGAAGGGCACAGGCTTAGAGGGCGCGCGTCACTGTCCCCGAGCCTCAGTTTCCTCTGCTATCAAATTGGGTGGATGTTGGGACGTATGTTGCAGACTTGCTATGAATTGTTGATAGTTACGTGTGCATGTGCTTGACCCAGCACTCAACAGGGGACCAAAAAGGGTGTCTCAGAGAGCCGGAGCCATCACCACTTATCCATGGTGCTGTTGATGGTTTTGGAACTAGGACCACAATGATGATGATATAGGTGCTACCGGAGAGGCATCTTGTAGTATGAATGGGATACAGGATGGAGGTAGGGAGGCCTAGGGAATCTGAGGCCAGGGCTGGGACGAGTGGAAGGGAAAGAAGGGCCTTGAGTGGGTCCAGCCCCCTGCCAGGTTTGCAGACACATCATCCCATTTGCTCATGTTCACTCCAGTAGGATCATTTGTGGCTGGGTCTCAGCATCTCTTTCCACACCTTGACTGGGCCCCAGGGTTTAGAGGATCTGGGCTGCCCTAGCTTATTGGCTGTGCCAGCTCAAAAGGGGCGGGAAGTCCCTAGACGCCACTTAGCTGGAACACAGAGGCTTTCTTATGGTGCCCAGAGAAGGCAGGCAAGTCCAGAAGACTCATTGTCCTTTAGAGCTTGTTCATGCCTTCATGCCTCTGTTCACCCCATTATTCATTCACTGGATAGCAACCACTGTGTGCTGGACCCCAGAGACCAGGAAGATTCGAGCAATGTCCCTGCCCTTCAGGAGCTCCTGGTCCAGCATCCAGGCTGCTGAGATGGGTCAGAAGGGACCACGGATTCATCTCTGCACACCTCATACCTAGTGTGTCCACAGCAAATGAAAGCCTCTTCCCCAGCAGAACCTACTGGGGCCAGGATTGTCCTCACATCCTCCCTCCCCACTGGAACACCCTCTTGGAGTTGGCAGGTGGTGCACAGGTGCCCCTAAGTCATAGTTCTGTTGGCCTCAGCAGCCCCAACCAGGAGGCTGTACAGGACAGTGGTTAAGGCCTTGCCCTGGAGTCAGGTCACATGGGTTTGAGTCTCAGCTCTGATGTTTGCTCACTGTGTGTGACCATGGACATGTCAATAAAACTGCCCCTTTCTCATTCCTGCCTCAGTTGTAATGGCAGGGCTGCAGCAGCTGTTTTGTGATCATGAGAACAGGGCTCTCATCCTTGAGTTGCTGAGCCAAGGCCCACAGATACGGACCTACCTCTAGTCTCTTATGTGAGAAAATAAACCCTTTGTTACAGCAGCGACTGAGGTCAGGTCCACTGTTATCTGGGGCCCGAATTCTTCCTGATTGAGTCACTTAACTTTTCTGTGGCTCAGTTTTCTCTTCCCGAAGATGGGGATAATTATAGCAGCTACCTCAGTGTGCTGGGTGAGGCTAGATTGAGAAAATCTTTGTACTTAAAAATACTGGTATTCAGTGCATGCTTAGCAAATGCTAACTATATTATTAGTTTTTGGGGTTTTTTTCATTCCAACAACTCTTTGTAAGACATGGACTATAGATTCCTTAGCATACTGGGCAACTTCCTTAACCTATGGTTTTGCTTTTCAGTGTCCCCGTGTAGGCAATATTTGGTACCCACCTTCATTCTTACTTTCATATTTTCCAAGTTTTCAAGCATGGCCGTGTGTTACTTTTTAAATGTACTCATAATGACGTGCTCATGTTTTCCATATATCAAGTACGTTCTCTACCCTATGAGTTTTTCATGCATTATGTCTATTTTCTTCACGACAGCTCTTTCAGTGGAGGTTCCTATTGTTATCCCCATTTTGCAGATGAAGAAACTAAGGCTCAGAGAGGGGAAGTGGGTGCCTTGGCTCCCAGCAGTACCTACCGGGGCCAGGATTGTGCTCACTCCTCAGGTCTCTTGGGCCTGGGGTATCTCCTGATGGGTTCAGGGGACCTGTACAGGTGGGGCCGAGTAGTGTTTGGAGAGAGGGCAATAATAGGAATGACAGCCTCAGTGTGAGCTCATGCACTGGGCACATCAGGCTTTGCTTTATGAGACAGGCAAGGTTAGTGTTCCCACTTTACAGTGAGGTTGAAGCCCCTGGGACAAGAACCCTCAGATAGGCTGGCCTAGGACAGGCTACCACCACCTCCACCAGCACTCCTGCAAGCTGGTCTGGGAGGGCAAAGTCTGGGTCTTCCCTGGTTACCCTGGTGCCCCAAGAACCTTGTACAGGGCCTGGCACACAGCAGGTGCTCAGTAAGTATTTGTTGAACAGAGGAACAGCCAGAGCCTCCAAGATTCCCTGAGAGGTGGCTGATGGTGTGGGTGGCAGCAGGTGATAGTGGGGGGGGCAGCAGAGTTAGGGTACCTCTCCCTGTCCCAACCCTCTCTCTGCTCTGGGCACATGGAGGATGAGGAAGGGCTGGGGGGCAGGAAGGCAGGAAGGCAGGGCAGTGGAGATCAGGGAGGAAGGCCAAGCAGGCTGAGTGTGGGCGGGGAGGGCCTCTGGAGCAAGCAGCGGGTGTGAGTGAGTGTGAAGGCTTCCTTTAGACTCATATGTGGGGCGGAGGCCAGAGGGCATGAAATGTGGGCAGGGAGGGCGCTGCCCATCTCCCACCGATGCCGGCCTACCTCCTTCTCTCTGAATCTGTCCTGCCTGCTTTTCCCCTGCCTCTTTTCCCCAACACACACACACACACACACACACACACACACACACACACACACACACTTTCTGTGTCCACAGCGCCCCCGTTGCCCCCTCTCCCTGCCTCTCGGCCATCTCTCTAACTCTCACAAGTCTCCCAGGTCTCTTTTGTAATCCCTGCCTCTGTTTCCTACATCTCTCCGTGTCCTTGTGTCGCCACTTCTGAGACTTTGCTTTTCACCTGGATCCTTACATTCCAGCCTCTCTGCCTCAGTCTCCCTTCAGAAGCCTGTGCCTCCGTCTCCCGCTTGCCCGGTCTCTTCTGGAGTCTGAGCTTCCCGGAGCGCCTCCCGGCTCCGTCCCGCCGCATTGATCTGCCTGGACTTCGGCGCTAGCTTCGCGGAGCGCGGAGCCTGGGGGCCCAGGGTGGGCGACAGGGTGGGGCTAGGATTCCCGGAGGCGCAGGGGAGGGGACACCCCGCCCTCTGCTCCCAGAGAGACTCGCGTGCCAGTCACCTGCCGGCCTGGGCGCCGGCTCCGAAGTGGGCGCCACAGGGCGCGTCTTTGTCTCAGCCGGGCCGCTGAGGCTAATGAGATTGAGGGAGGGCGCTGTCCCCATTCAAGGCACTTGCGGCTGCCCCTCCACTGGTAGCTCCGTGCAGGCCACCCCGACTCACGTCTATTGAAGGCGTTTTGGCGGCCGTACCCCCCACCCCACCTCCACAGCCGTTGTGCCTTCGTACGCGCCGGCGGCGGGGTGGCACCCTGCAGCCCATCCGTAATCGTCCTGCGGGAACGGGGCAGGGCACATGGACCCCACGCGAGGAAGGAATTTCCCTAGGCCACGATGGGAATGGGGACCGGAAACATTGAGACTCAGGCAGTAAGAGAGGGAAGAGGAAGCCGCGAGGGTACGAGAAAGCTGGAGAGGGGGCCGAGCGCGAGCCAAGAGGAGAGGGCGCCGGGGAGGAGGGCGAGCAGCAGCAAGGGGAAGGAGGGACACACTGACGTGGGGAGCGCGACGGCGGCGGCCGCGAGCGAGCCGAGAGGAAAGCTGAGGGAGAAGGCGGCCCCGCATGTGGGCGCGCATAGGCGGGGACACCGGCTGGGAGAGGGGAGAGGCGGCGGGAGCGGGCGACAAGGCAGCCGGACGCCCGCCCGGACGGCGGGGCGCAGGGGCGCAGGGGCCCCACTCCCGCCGCGGGCCTGGGGAGCAGGGGGTCCGGGCGCGGCGCCACATTCTTCGCCTTTTCTTCCTCGGGCTCATTCTGGCAGATCGATACCTGCGCGGGACCCACCCCCGCCGCTAATATCTTTTTAATGAGTTCGCGGGGCTTAGAGCGAGCGCGATCTGCCCTCCAGGGTGGATTTTCCCCCGGCAGATGTTTCGGGAGGAGGCGGTGCGAGGGGCCTCGGGGAGGGGGGGCGACGACAAATCTCTCCCTCAGAGAGGCGAGCGCAGAAGACTTTCTTCTAAAGTTCAAAAGAAAGACGGGCTTTCACTCGGCCCCCAAAAATGTATTTCCCGGCGGACAATGGGCTTCTTTCTGCGCTTCGGAGGGCGGGAGGAGCGGGGACCCGCGCGCCCGGGCCCCGCCGGACCGACTTGCGCGCCCTTCCACCTGGAGCCGAGAGCCCGGCCCGCCCTCGGAACGCCCCGCTGAAGCGCGTCGTCCGGACCCGCAGGGAACGAAAGCGCCCTGCGGGCCGGGCCGCGGGGCCTGGGCGCCCCTCCTCCTGTGACTTGGGCCTCACGGGGGCGGCCCCTGCCCCAGCAGACGGGCACTGCTGTCTCGCGGGCAGGTGGGGCCGATCTCTGGGCTCGGGCTTCCGACCTCGTTCTCTCCGCGCTCCACTCCGCGCGAGGCAACAAGTAGAAATCAGCCGGCGCCCGGCGGCCGGGAGACCCTGCGTCCCTCTTCGTCAGCAGGGGCCGGCCACCCAGCCCGGTGCCCCCCTGCTTTCCCCCCAACGCCCCCCAATCCGTGGGTCCATCGGCCTGCTGCAGCCTCCCTCTCTCCACTCCCGTGGGCCCAGGGAGAAGGGGGAGCCGGGCCACGAGGATGACCTCCGAAGAGCCGCGGCCGATTGATTCGTTCCGCCCGGAGCCCAGACCGCGTGAATGGGGGCCGGGTCGGCGGCGGCGACGGGGATAAAGATGTTCTCTCTGCAAGGGGGAGGAGGTGCGGGGCCATTCACTCCTGGCCCGGCCCCTCGGGAAGCAGCGCCGAAGAAAGGGGACCGGGGCCTATTGAAGCCCTACGAGCTGCCCACAAAGGACCGATATACTGGGGGCCTCTCTATTAACGCCCATGAATATTAAAGAGATCGAGGAGCGGCGGCCCGCTGGCGAGAGGGCGGGGTGGGGAGAGATGCGGGGAGGGGGCGGCACCTGCGAGCTCAGGCTGCGCCGGTGCTAGCAGAGGGGGCTCCAGCACCCGCACACTCCGCGCCTGTTCCCGCAGCAAACGGCAGGGTTCATTCCCGGAGAAACTCCGAAACGTGCAATGCTTTCCCTCGCGATCTCAGCGAGAGAAGATGCAAGCACAGGGAATCTTGCTCTCCAATTCTAATGGGCCCTGAGACTGGGGCGCTTCCTATAGGCCCCCCTTTCCCTGGGGCGCGGTCCAGGTGGGTCTACGGCTAGACCAGAAGCACAAAATTTGAGCGTGCAGTGGATCCGTGGAAGGACAACGGGTGCACTAGCTGGGGTGGGGGGTTCTGGGCTCCTGAGTCCACCCTGCCCCCAGCACTGCTCCCTGGGGCTGTGGGTGTCTGGGAAAAGAATAGGGCTACCTGGCCCCGGCCAGAACCCTGGGTCCTTTCAACTCCTGACCCCTAGGTGGGGTCAGGACCCAAATGCTGCACCCCAGCGGGCCTTTCTTAGTGGGGTGTGGCATGGAAATTGGCAAAATCCTCGGAGATTTCAGAGGAAAGTGACCTGAGGCAAAGACACTCAAGGCAGGAAGAAACCTCATTTCACCAAGTCCAACCCAAACCATTGGACAGACAGAGACATTGCTGCCCGAAGAAGAGAAGGGGCGACCCAAGGATGCACAACAGTCCTCACCCCCCTTGGTTTCCCAGAGGTGCTGAGCTTGACCGCGGGGCTTGGGAACTGAGCTCCCAGCTCTTGGCAATGCTTCCCATGTAGCCTCTGCCGCGCTGGGCACATTTCCTCCTCCACCAAGTCTTCCTAGAAACCAAGGCCCAGGCGTCGGTAAGGCTCCCGTGCCCTGACTCCATCATCCCCCTTGGCTCAAACCAGAGCCAATGTGACTCGGTGGAGACGTCTGGAAGGGACCCTAACCCGGGGGCTGCGCTCTTTTCTCCGCAGCGCTGCCCTCTGCTGGCATCGGCCTGAAGGTCGCACCTTCTGCTGGGTGCAGCCTCCTGGGTCATCAGCCTTGAGAAGGCCCTGGGCCCTGGGTCTGAAAGCCGGAAGTTGCCCCGTCCTTACTCTATGCCTGGATGTCGACCCCCGAATGTCGGGGATCACTGGCCAGAACCCAGCATGCAGAGGCCAGGGATCCACAGCTGCCAGGTGCGAGGCTGGCTCAGCAAAGACTGGACCCTGCAGTGGAGGGAGCTCTTTGCCTGAGGGCGTGAGGACAGTGACTTCTGTAGGAAGACCAGTCACCCTGCCTCTCCACCCAAGTTTACACCTTGTGGAGAAGGCCTGGGGAAGCGGCCTCCTCCAGCTAACCCCAGGAGCCCAACTCACGCTCCCAGTGTCCAGAAAATCTGGTTCTGTTAACGGAATCTGAAATTTCAGGGGTGGGGGACAAGGGCCCAGGAGCTCAGCAGGTGGGGGAGGTTCCCCCGGTCCCCTTCCCGTCTCTAGGGTTGGAGTTGGGGCTAACTCCTGGAGGTGGCAAAGTCTGCAGGAAGCAGTGGCCTTCTCGCCTTGGCTCCGGGCTCAGCAGCAACCTGTCTCCAGATAGAGACGGAGAAAGACAGCGAGGGCACTCCGGGTGCCTTGGAACCTCTGCGCAGAAAGTCTGCTGGTGGGATGGGGGGCGGAGGAGCAGGGAGGAAGGGAGAGAAGAAGAGGGAGGTCAGAAGAGAAAGGGAGCTAGGAGGCCAAAAGTGCGGGCTTCCCTAGGCGGCAGCTGAGCGAAGGAGCCGGGAGGCCCGAGCCCTGAGCCTGCGCGCATCGCAGCCTGGCTCGGGGCTGCCTGCAGTTTCGGAAGGCGTCGCTCTGGGGCACGACTGCTCTCGCTCAGGATGGTCGGGGGACCCCTTTTTATCCCTCCTGTATCCCGCAGGAAAGCCTTTCCCGAGCAACCGGCGGCTAATTCGGATTTCAGCCTGCCCTTCCCGACCCCTACCTAACCCACTTAGGGCCAGGAGCCCATCGCCCACGAAGCCCTGTCAAGCCGGGCCCAGCCCCGACGGCGGCCGCAGCCCCGCCCCGCAGCCCTCTCGGCCCGGGTTGGGGGTGGGGGGGTGGTTTTCACACCCGGCTGAGAGCAGCAGCGAGCCGGGCGGTTGGAGCGGCCCGTTTGAAGCGAAGCGCAGGCTTCCGCAGCGCCGTTTGTGCAGGAGATCAGCGCGGCCCGGGCGCGCTGGGCCTGCGGGTTCCGGAGCAACTACCACAGCCCAGGTCTTGGAGCCTCGGAGAGCCCAGGGCCTGAGCAGGGAAAGGAGCTTTGGACCGGTCCGGGACAGGATGAGGGGCGCAGACCCGGCCTGGACAGTAGGTGAGCGCGGGGCCTGCGGGGCCGAGGCCAGCGGCTCCTCCTGACCAGTCCGTCCCTGGAGTCCGAGCGAGCCTCGCTGCGCCCCCGCCCCTGCTCCATCCCCTCCTCTCCTCGCTGCGGGCTGCGTCTCCCTCCCTGCCTGGCGCTTCCCACGGGGAGAGGAGGAGGAAGAGGAAGGGAGGGGGGGAGGAAGGGCCGCGAGGGGCGGGAGGAGCGAAGGGGGAGCTCCGGTGGCTCAGGCTCCTGGAGCCCGGCTGGGTACAACAAGTCTGTCCTCCGACGTCAGGGCGTCATTAATAACCAATTAGGAGGGTCACTGAGGCTCCTATAAAGGCGCTGAGGTTTTGCCAAGGGGAAGACCGTCCGGGCTGGGTGTGCGAGAGGCAAGCGCGCGCGTCCGAGAGCCCCCTCGCCGCCGCAGTTTCTCTGCAGCCGCCCGCCCGCACCCCCGCGCTCGCCTCCAGCCCCGTCCCTGCCGCCCTCCGCGCCGCTTTGCCGTCTCCACTGCTTTCTCCACCTCGCTCCCTCTCCCCCTCGTTCACTGTCCTCCCAGCCTCCCCCTCGCTTCCCGCTCCCTCCCGCGTCCGTGTCCTCCCGCTGCTCCTCTCCCTTCTCCTCGATCACAGCCCACTTCCCTCGCTCCTCCGCTCCCCTGTCGCCCGCCACATCCCCGCGTCTGCCCGGCCGGCCGTCCCCCGGCGCCGGCGAGCCCCGGGCCGCCCATGATGGGATCTGTGCTCCCGGCTGAAGCCCTGGTGCTCAAGACGGGGCTGAAGGCGCCGGGGCTGGCGCTGGCCGAGGTCATCACCTCCGACATCCTGCACAGCTTCCTGTACGGGCGCTGGCGCAACGTGCTGGGCGAGCAGCTCTTCGAGGACAAGAACCACCACGCCAGCCCCAAAACAGCCTTCACCGCCGAGGTCCTGGCGCAGTCCTTCTCTGGCGGTGAGTCGAGCCGTCGAGGCCGGTCGTATCCCCTCCTCCCGGCGGCCTTTGGTTCCCCGCCCGGCGATGCACCCACCGCGGCGGGGACACAGGGCGCTGAAGCTGCTTGCGCGCCAGCCCGGGCATTCCAGATGCCCCGTGTGCCTCGGTTTCCCTGAAGCCGAATCAGGGCGGGGCGGAGGACGGTTCCGCGCCCCGCGGCTTGGAGAAGGATCGCGGTGCCCAGGGTGTCCGCTCGCGGGACCCGCTTTCCCCGGCCCGCCCCTCACCCCTTTGAGCAGGCCGGTTCCGGCATTTAAAGCCTTACTAGGCGTGTAATAGCAGTTGACTCAAAAAGAAGGGGTTTTAAATTCATTTAGTTAACTTGGGCTTGACCCGCGAAAGTTCCCACTTAAACCAAGAACTTTAAAAGGCAGCGGGGGCTGGGGAGGGGGGCGGAGGGCGGGCAGGCGGGGAGAGAAAGCCGCGGAGGGAGTGAGGGAGAGAAAGAGAGCGAAAAAAGTTTCTTTTCTTTAAGATGTCTCAAGTTCTTATTCCTCATTCATCAACCAGCAAACAATATCTTTCCCCCGACACTGGCATCTCTGCGCGTCCGCCTCTCTTCCCCCTTTTCGATTTCTGTTCCTCTCTTAATTTACCGTGCAGACTAATTCCACTTCCATTCACGCTATGTCAACCATCTAATCCCCGCTTTTTGTAAGGGGAATTCCTCGGCCCCTTTTAAACAAGTCCCCTCGGCATTGAGCTACAATTTACTGCTACAGCATTCTTCCAGGGCTAATGAATTTAGAATTAGCAATTTCTTTCGAATGGAGCCGAATGAATGCGATCACTTTAACAGCGTGACAAATTGCCGGCCGCGCCGCAATGGACACCGTTTAACCCCCCCTTTCAGCCGGCCCGCTCGCCGGGTATTTTCCCAGGTAGCTTAGAGGGGAACCTTGTAAGACATGGAGGCCGCCCCTGTGCGCCTCACCGCTCCCACCCCGGCTGCCAGGTCCGGCAGAGGGACCCCCAAGGGTTCTGGGCTACTTCCGCTCTTCCCTGCCCAAAGAGGCGACTTCAGGGCTCGCCTGGGTCCGGGCACCGCCTTTCATGGCACCCCGGGTTCTGGGTGCACAGAGGGACCCAGACACGCCTGGGGTCACACACACAGCTCGGAATCCGACCCAATGCTGCCCGAGTTTCTTTTGAGCCTCCATGGCCCGGCAGCCCCAGTTCCCAGAGCTGCCAACCTGCCCCGGCAGCGGCGCCTCCAGCACCCCCAAAAGGAGTCAGAGCCCCTGATGGTGTCCAGGGGCTTCCGACCGTGCCCTGTGCTTCCTGCTGGGATGCGCAGTGAGCTCCGAGAATGACCAACTGAAGAACCCTGAGCGGCATTGGACGGAGTCTCGGCTTGGTCATCACCTCCTTATGGGCGCTGGCCTAAGTTTACCCATTTGTAAAACTACTCACTGTGGTTAGGTCAGTAGTTCTTAGACTTTTCTGTAATGGAAGGCAGTGGAAATTGTGGGTGCTTTGAGAATTCGTGAAAAAGCTAAAAAAAAAAATTCTCCTACCAATGAGCCCCAAAGCACCGGGTTACACACAACACTCCGGTGACTGCGCCTCCACTGCCCCACAAACACCCCGAGTGACTTCTGCAGAGTCACTCCGGGGCGGGCTTGGGATGGGTGGGCCGGGTAGGACGGGCTGAGTCCTCCGGCTCTGACCTAGTTTCTCCGCCCCGCGGCCACAGAGGTGCAGAAGCTGTCCAGCCTGGTGCTGCCGGCGGAGGTGATCATCGCGCAGAGTTCCATCCCCGGCGAGGGCCTCGGCATCTTCTCCAAGACGTGGATCAAGGCGGGCACCGAGATGGGCCCCTTCACCGGCCGAGTCATCGCCCCAGAGCATGTGGACATCTGCAAGAACAACAACCTCATGTGGGAGGTAGGCCGGGGCTGGGGCGGGGCCCGGGTGGGACCTGGCCTCCCGCTGCCGCTGCTTCCGCCCTTGCTAAGAAGAGCTTCGGCCGCTGCGGACCTGCCGCTCCCCAACGCGGGACCCCATGCCGCTGGATCCCTGGAGGTTCCTCCCCAACCTGCACCAACGCGCTCCCCCAAAGGCTTCGTTCGGAGAACTGACCCGCTTTGCTCTGGCCAACTCTAGGAAGCGCGACTTTTGTTGGTCCTTCACAGAGGAGGGCGCTGAGACCCAGAGAGGCCATGTCGCTTGCCCAGGGTCCCACGGTGCTGGGAGCCATCTCCCAGCCACCTGCATTTTCCCCCCACAACCCTGAAGCAGCTTCGGAAGCCCCCCAAAGCCAGCCCTGGTCGGGGAGCGAGGGCGGCTGGAGTGGAGAGCGAAGCGGGTCTGTGCTTGTTGGGAGACCGCTTCACCCTGGCAGGGCAGCGGCATTGGAAATGCCCATTGATAAATTGTGTTCCTCCGGGATATCGCAGCAGCCCCGTGAGGTATTATGCCCATTTTACAGCAGGAAATTGAAGGTCAGGGTGGCTTCCATCCCAGGCCTTTTGATCCTCTTCCCCTCAAACAGTGCCAGATGCCAGGGAGGACCACCCTTAGGACACACAGAGTCACTGTCAAAGCACTTCCTCCTCTTGGGGCTTTCACCTGGCAGAGGCCAAACTAGGGCACCCTCTCCCTAATTTCTTCCCCACCCCCAGAAGGCTCCCTGCCTCAGCTCCCACTTGGCAGATCCTGGAGGAGCTCCATGTGACAAATACTGCCCCTGGTCACAGGAGCAGGAGGAAGGGAACAGGTGGGTGGCCCAGAGACCTCTCCTAACCTCATCCCCTCCCTCCTGGAGGTCGGGCCAGTGCTGACTTTCTCCACTTGTGGCGGGGTTAGGAAGTTGGGGTCCAGTATGACCTATGAATATCCTTGGCAGCTCCCAGGAAGGAGCTTGAGCCAAGCCAGGTGCCACAGTGAGCCAGCCTTACCTCTCCAAACACCTGTGTCCCATCTGTGGTTCTGGCCAGTGCAACTCTGCAGCCCCAGAGAGCTAGCCGGATGCGACTTTGTCCGGCCACTGATCCCTCGGAGACCCTTTTCTTCTGGGGATGGGGAAGACATGGAAGCAGGAGCCCGGGGGGCCCTGGAGACTGATGACTCCCTGTTGGCCACCTCCGGCCGGCTGGCCTCAGGTGAACCGCTGTACCACTCTGAGCCTCCTTTCCCTCAGCTGGAAAGCTGAGATAATAAGAGCTATGTTCACTTCCTGGGGCTGTTGTGAGGATAGAGAGTGTGTGTGGATGTGCCTGGCATGGGACCTGGGCCGGGCCACAGGTGGCACACCTGACAAAGCCCTGCCTCATCTGCTCCCTGATTCACCTGCACCCAGGTGTTCAACGAGGATGGCACAGTGCGCTACTTCATCGATGCCAGTCAGGAGGACCACCGGAGCTGGATGACCTACATCAAGTGCGCACGTAATGAGCAGGAGCAGAACCTGGAGGTCGTCCAGATTGGCACCAGCATCTTCTACAAAGCCATTGAGGTGAGCATGTGCGCTGTTGTGTAGGGAGCAGTGGGGGCAGCTGGGAAAGGGGGGGGCAGGGCGGGAAGTGGTACAGGGCAGCTGTGTCTGGGCACTGTGGTGGGTAGAGGAGCACTGACACCGGCCTAGGTGGCCCTGCTCAGGCTGTAGAGCTGAGACCCATGCATCATGGTCTTCAGGAGTGTGATCTCTGGGCGAGCTTTCTGCTGTAGGTCAGAAAGGACAGAACTTGTGACTTTATGCTATTGTGAACGTCGTGAGCATCTCAACAGTGAAATCCCTGGGTATCTGCTGAGGCTGTCCTGGGGTTCAGAAGCTATAGAGACACAGAGGGCAAGACACGGAAAGGCAGCCCCGGGAACACATCTGAGCGGGAGAGGGGCGTTGTGTCTGCACCGTTTTCGCTGTGCATTGTCCCTCATTCTGCGTGCGTGGGGCACCCCTGACATGTGGACCATGACTCATTTATCACATACTGATTGCTCAGGTGTCAGGCTTCTCCTAGATGGTGTATATGCATTATTTTATTTAATCCTCATGTATTTAATCCACAAGGGAGAGTCCTGCCCTTAGCTACAGTTTACAGACAAGGAAACTGAGTTTCAGTTGGTAGCAGGCAGACTCAGGAGCTCTCACGTGGCATCAGGGGGCAGTGTTAACACTAATGCCTCTGCTGGGTAAAGCTCCTCAGAGAAGAGAGAAAGGGAGAGATAGCAGACAGATAAATACCACGTCCTGTGGCCCGGTGGCAGGGAGCTAAGCCAGACCCAGGGCGTGAGAAGGCTGGAGGATGGGAGAAGGAGGTATTCCCGGTTGGGGGTTGCTTGGGCAGAGGCAGAGAAGCTCACAGTGTTTGGGGAGGAGCCGATGGCGAGCTGAAGGTGGTAGCCCAGGGGGTGGCGAGCTGCCGGGCCTCCCTGTGGCAGGCTGTTGGTGAGCGCAGTGTAGGGGTGGTGGGGCTGTTCCCCCCACACTTGTCTGGACCTCATGCATCCGCTTGCTGGTCGGGAGGAGCACTGTGCCTCTTGGGGTGGGGCTGGGCTTGGCTGAGTGTTTCAGGTGGTCTGAAGGAGCCTCCGGAGAGTCAGAGAATGACTTTATTTTAGTCCATGCTCCATTTCTCCCTGGGACCCAGAGCCCCAAGTCTTTCCATGGCTCGAGGGGCACTGGGGCCTAGCAGCTTCTGGGACTGAGATGGGTTGCCCCCGAATAACCAGGCCCCCAGGACTCTCCTAGGGGTGACAGCAGAATGGCCTTTGCCTGGGTCCTGGTGTGGCCCGCTGTGCGGGGAGGTGGCGGGGAGGGGGGGGGTGAGGGACGCCCCTGGGAGGGCCAGGAAGTGGAGGGTAAGGAAAGATGAGCATTCCTGGACTGGGATTCCAGCGAGGGGACAGCGTGAGGTAGTGTGATGGTAGGACCGGAGGTGGCCCAGGCCTAGGACAGAGGTGGTTCCTGTCATCTAGCAGGACTGACACCCTGTGGGAGCAAGGGCTCCCCAGCAGACATTTTAGCATCAGCCTCAGGTGTGGCTGAAGCCCGCTTCTCACAGCGCGGGGCTGAGCGCGCACCTTAGCCCCTCTCCCCCTCTCAGCCTCGCGCACACACACCCTCACCTGTGTATGCTGATACACACTAGCCAGCCGGGGACACACACTCACGCCGTCACCATCCATCCCCCCCGCAGACGTGCACACAGGAGACAGACTAGGAACGCCTGTGTGATTCTGGCAGGAGGGCTCCCAGCTGAGGCAGGCATGGGGGCTCAGTCTCAGCTCGCTGTGCAGCGTCTCATCACGCTGGCTGAAGGCTGAACAGCGCCAAGGAACAGCAATGGGCATTTAGACAGAAATTCGGAGTTAGAGGGCAAGGTGGCCGTAGAGGACCTCCAAGGAGGGACCTGGGCTTATAAGGTTTCCAAAAGTCACCTACTTTCGATCAGGAATTTAAGTTGATAAAATGGAGGGAAGAAATCCTATCACATATTGATAGGTAGACAGCACCAATTTGGCCATTAATGTTTTTACAGAGTTAGCAAGCCTCCCGAGAAAGGTCTATTTGCAGGAGGGACGAGGAAACAAACTAGCACCCATTTTATTTTTAATAAATGAAGCTGGGCACATTTTTTTTTTGTGGCAGCACTTTTCTCAAACTGTGTGGCAATGTCAGATTCCAACCTCCTAGACTAAATGTGTGTCTGGGCGTGTATGGCCACCATGCCACGGGGTTGAGGCCAGAGCTCAGAGGCCCTTCTAGTCTCGGCCAGAAGATATTGCTGCCCCCGGCCCCCACCTCCAGACGCCTCTGGAATACATCGGCTGTCTGCTGTGTGCGTGTGTGAGAGTTAGCCAAGGAGAGGGGCCGTGGTGTAATCTGTTGTTTTAACCTTCCTGTCACTTTCAGAACTATTTATAGTTCATAGCAGTAACCCATTACTTGCCAAAAACATAGGAAGGAATGTCTTTATTTGATAAGCAAAATACACTATTGCTATTCCCACAATTACAAAATGACGGCCCTCCAAAAGGAGACAAGGACTGTGGGGTTCTCCAGGCCAGCCGGTCAGTAGAGACTCCCCAGGCCAGCGTGTCATCCCTGGGGCACCCTCCCTGCTGAAACTTCTAGGGAGTGCCCAGCCCATAGCAAGTGGGCACAGAATGTTGAATGACTACTTCTTTCTGCAGGTGATGGGGGCTAGGTTGAAAGGGGGAACACATGGACCCAGTTCTCCCAGGAAAACAAAACCAGCCCCCAGAAAGCAAGACATTTGACTCCAAAACTCAGCACAAGAAAGGGATGTAGGAAGAAGTCATGAAAGTTTTGGATTTGGGAACAGGGAAGAAAATTCCCAGTCCTTATTTTTTTGGAAATTACTGTGCCCTGCAATGTGGAATTTTTCTTTTTGCTACTTTCCTTCTCATTTTAGGCCGTTGAGCTCTTTTATTTTTATCCCCCTTGGAGCCTATTGCACCATCTCTCCTTTTCCTGGCTCTGTGAGGACAAACGCGTTTTCCTTTGACCGTGCTCATCAGAGGCTGCAGTTAAGATGCTCTGCTTATTAACATCTCTGCCTTCATGGAGTGTGACCATGTGCCAGCGCCTGCTAAGGGTCTTAGCAACTTTTTAGAAGTAGAATCCTCTCGGCCCTGTGAGGTGCTCTCTCTCACGCTCTGCATTTTAATGACCAAGAAACTAGGGTTCAGGGAAACCCCAGAAGCTTGCCGCGCTGTGATTTGAATCCAGGCCTGTCTGACCCCATGGTCACCATGCTGCGGGGCCTCCCTGGCCGATATCTATTTGCTGGAACTCTATTAATTGGTGTGTCGGGACATCTGTGGTACAGCGGAAATTGATATTCTTCCAGATGACACTGAGATCTTTCTAGACGACAGCGTCTGCATTGCCAAGGGAAGGGGAGGGCAGCAGAGCCTCCTGGGGGCATGTTCAATAGTGTGACAGGAATTCATACTAGGAAAGCAAACCCCAAACCCCATCATTTCAATTTATGATAAAAATTCAGAAATGGGGCAGGACAAAACTTGTGGGCTGATGCGGAAGGTAAAGAAGCGTGAGTTGCGAGATGATGTGATTTGTCAATGAGAGACTCGGGCGCTGATATTCCCCCCGAGTCTTGGTGATGTGGATTTTAGGGTACAGGACTCGGTTTCCCTGGGAATTGCTTGGTTTACTGCACATCCTGAGCCAGTCCCTGCTCCCCAGAAAAGTGAATGGACAGCTGATGTGGTTCTCTGAGCCGCAATGGAGAACCCCGGCTGAGCCAGGCTGGAGTGTTGGCTGTACAGAAACAGCACTAGCAGGGGGACGAGCGGGCCTGCAGGGGGCTGTCGGGTCTCTGCTCTTAGGTGGTTGGTCGGTTGATGGGACCCTGGGGGCCTCTGGACAATAGTACCAGGATCTCAGGGAACAGGCTGCCTGTTCTCGCCTGGGCTCCTGGCCTCTGGGTGGGTGTATGAGGGGTGCCCAGGAGCAGGCAGAAACCAGAGCTCTGGGCCAGCGGCCGCCACTGGCTTCCCAGGGTTCCGAAGGGCTCAGAGAGACTCCAGTTTGTGGCCTCTGCAGTGATGAGGCGGGTGATGCTGCCTTCCCTGGTGCTGCCTGGAGAGCTGGTGGCTTCTCACTGTCTGACAATGTGTGTCATTCTTAATTCCAGTAGGTTCTTCTTAATAGATTTCCTTTCTTCAAAAAATATTTTTTATAAAAGTAATATGTGCTCATTTATAAAAAACTCAGATGCATCATGTAGAAAATGGAAGTCCCTCTGCCGTCATGCTGCTCCCCACAAACCTTAAATCAGCCTTTTTAATAGTCTCAAAATGACAAACCCTCCTGGGGAAAGACATGCAGAAAACTGGCCCCAGTGGCTGGGCACCCAGAATGGGAGAGAGAGTTACTTTTCATTATATGCCCTTTTATGCCCTTTTATGGATTCACATTTTTGTCCATGTGTCCGCATCACTGTTTTAATTTTTAAAATTAATTAGTAAAATTAATTTTAATCTATTTCAAAAATGTTAGTGAAAAAATGGCTCACCGTTATATTGAAACAGTCCATATTGAAGCTTTTATTTAAAAAAGAATATTCCCCAAAACCATTTTGAATAGCAATATTCAGATTCTGTGCAGTCCCACACGTTCATCCTCATTCATCATCACCAGTTTTTTTGTTGATATACTTATTTTATATTATTTTATATTTAATGATAATTGTTGTTGTCAATTAAAATTAAAAGGTTGGTGTTGACTTAGGTATCTGAGTTCCAGACCTCGAGTCTGGAGGTGGAGAGGCTGCTCAGGGTAACATCAGCCGCGAGCGTGCTGACCCCTCATCTGTGCTCTCCAGGGTGAGATGGGGCCAGGAAGCTGTGGGCCCAGTGTGGCACAGTTGTCCTTGGGACATGCTGGCTCTTGTCGGACAGAGAAGGCAGAGCTGTGGGTCACTCTGGGCTTTCACTATGCCAGCAGCCCCGCACCATCCTGCAGGCTCTGCGGGATGCCTGTGGGACTCGATGCATCAGCGATGGCTGCCAACTTCTCTGAGAGGTTGGCGAGCTCAGAGAAAACCATAAAAAGCTCTCCTGTGTATCGATCATGCAAAGAGCTATGTGAGCATGTTTCCACTGAACCCCGACAGGCACCCAGTGAGGCCAGAGAAATGGTGCTGTCCCTCCTTTATGTTTGAGGATACTGAGACCCAGGGACATGAGACAACTTGCCCAAGATCACATGCTCAGCAGGTGGGGAGCCCGAGTGGACCCCAGCATGGCCTGAGCTGCAACCTCTGCAGTACTGTCTTCTGAAGGGAGGGGCACGTTCAGGCTGTTGGACGGGGGCTGGTTGCTTTAGAACCATGATGGATAAATGTCTGGTTTCATCTGAGAATTGAAGCCAGGTGCTGGGACAATGTTGGAGGTGACTTACAATCGGAGTCTTAGATTTGGGGGACCTCGGGGGGCCCCCAACCCGTTCATTTGAGGCAAGTGACTTGCCTAAGGTCATCCAGGGACCCAGTGACGGAGGACCCATTTGTACTGTCTCTCAGAGAGTGGCATTCTTCATGATGAATTTATCTGAAATATTTTAGGTCCATCCTCTTTTCTTAGGGGCTTGCAAATCCTCTCTCTTCGTCGCTCCTTTTCCAGCAGGGCCTCCAGCTCTGACCTGCAAGCCCAGTGGCCATGACAGTGAATGACCAGAAAGGCCTCGAGGGCTTTCACTGTGGTGCCTGCCATCTTTGAGGCACTGCCTAATTTTCCTTGGGTTCAGAGACTGCGCTTGGTTCTTCCATATTCAAACTCTGTCAGTCTGAGCTGGAGCAGCACCCTCTGCCTGGCTTCTCATCACTCACTGACCCCGAGGCTTGACGTGATGCGCCATGGACTGTGTGGCTTGTTGAGAAGGGGCACGGTGACCCCGGGCTGAGTCATGGGAGGATCTCAGTCACCTGGGCCCCCTTGCACGTTCCTGTTCCCACCCTGCGTCTCTCTGCTCCCCTCTCCTTTCAGAGAGCCGAGATGGCTCTGATGGTCTGAGGGTCCTCCTGGCTCTGACCAGAGGAAGAAAGGTGTGGTGAACAAAACTTTCTGAGTACGGTGGGGGTCTGCGGGCCAGAACCAGACAGAAAGGGCGGAGCCTCTCTGTGACCATGGAGACCAAGGGAAGGTCCTGTACTGCTGGGATTTCAGACGCCCCTGGATGGGATCCCCTGTGACCTTTTGTGCTTCACTAAAGGAGGAAACACCAGGAAAACAAACCAGCTATTGCCTGTGGATGTCCAGGTTCCTTTCTCCTAGCAGATCAGAGAGTGACCTCCATGGTGGGTGTCAAAGCCAGCTCTTCTGAGGTCCAGGCCTCCGGAGGGTGATAGGCTGTCCCCTCTCTCATTTGCCCTAGCTAGCTGGCCAAGTTACCCCACTTGGAAGGGGTAACTGGCTTTCACCAAAAGCCTGGGGAGCCCCTTGGGGTGTCCCGGGGTGTGGTGTATGGTCAGCCCCACCTCAGGAGCAGGCCTTCCACAGGCTCCCTGGATTGTCACTGCAAATCCTCCTTCCCAATGGCCTTCGCTGTTTTCCTGGGGCACGTCCTCCCCTGGGAGCAGCAGAGCCCTGTCACCATGTGTGGAGTTCTCTGCCATAGACTTAGGACATAGCAAAATGGGTTCTTAAGGCTGTGTGCCCTAGTATTTCAGAGGTGGAGGCATTCATCAACCTGAGTGCACCTTTCTAGCATTTTCCACATGCATGGGGTCATGCCAAGAGCCCTGTGGTGGGAAAGAAGTACCTGTGATGTGGTGCCACTTTGTGGATGCTTTGGATGAGAGCTGTTCCCAGAACATTATCAGGCAGGGTGTAACCAAGTGCCATAGGGTGCCCACACTCCTTGGGAGCATCCTCAGGGCTGGCTGACTTTTGTACTCCTCGGTAAGAAATAAAAAGTTTTCTAGCTTTTGGTCTTCTGTTACTTCTGCTTGTTGCAAGCCTTGCATTCTGTTTTCGCCAGCTTGGGAGGATTTGCATGGCCAGGACGCGGCTCTGTTCCCAGCAGCAGAGCTAGGACAGAGATGGGGAGAATCCTGGGCAGGGCGAGGTGACCAGAGCATCCCCTGTGTTTGTGCAAGTTGGCTGGCTTGGCAGAAACGGACCCTAGGAGGGCTTTGTCAGGGCTGAGACGGGAGCCACATTTCCATGGCAGGCGCCAGGACAGCTGCCTCCTGGCGGTGAGGGGATGTGCAGAGAGCCCTGCCTCTCACCCCCCCACCCCATCCCCCCAGTCTGCTGCCTCCCTGACCTCCTGTCCCCTCCTTCCTTGCAGATGATCCCTCCAGACCAGGAGCTGCTGGTGTGGTACGGGAACTCGCACAACACCTTCCTGGGTATCCCTGGTGTGCCTGGGTTAGAAGAGGAGCAGAAAAAGAACAAGCATGGTAGGTATTCTCCACGAGGCCATGATGACAAAGGACCCATAGAACCCTGTGTGTGTGTGTGTGTGTGTGTTTGTGTGTGTGTGTGTGGTTGGGGGCAAGAGGCTCCTGGCCTCCAGGGACCCTGGCTCAACCTCCAATACTGCTGAGCACACGGAAACTTCTGGTTCAAGGAGGCCAGTGCCTTTGGAACCACTAACGTGGTCCAGGAATGGGTGGAAGGCAGTTCTCCTGTTTTCTGGCCAGACAGACTAGGGGCAGATGATGGTAGTGGTACACCAGAGAGGCAGGACGGGCAAGGGGCCTGGCTGCGGGAGCCTGGATTGAGTTCCAGGTCTGCTGGGCAATCTTGAGAATGGCTCTGTGACTCAGTTTCCCTATCTTTAAGGGAAAGATGATCTCTAAGCTCCCTTCCAGTTCTGACACTCTGCCTTTCCCTGCCCTGTCACTGGTGCCCGGCCTGGCACAGGGTAGGCACTCAGTGTAAACCTTGTCTGCATGTGTGTTGGGGGGGACGCTGATCATCACGACAGAGACCATTAACTTAAGACCTATTTTGTGCCAGGTGTTGGGCTAAACCTTGTATGGGTATCACCCCACGTGGGTCCTCAGAAAATCCTTGTGAAATTTGATTATCCTTAATTTTAGAGGATGAACTTGAAGCTCATGGATTATTGCTTCCGGAGCCTTGCTCTGCAGCTATTGTTTACAATCAGTAATTTCTCCGATCCTTACAGCAGGCTTATGGGGGTGACACCATTATTACTTCCATTTCAAGGGTGAAGAAGGTGAGGTGTAGTTCCTTGACACGCAGAAGGCACTCAGTAAAATATTTGTGGGATGAATAAATGAAAGTAGTTTTTTGATGGGGGTGGAGTTATAATAGTTACTTCTGCTTATGTAAGGCTACTATGAGGCAGGCACTAACCATCCATGGGCTAAGGCAGGTAGTGTTCAGCACAGAATAACCTTTAACGGATGTCAGCTTTGTGTGACCGTCTCCAGTAGTCCTGGAGGGTCCCGTGGGGTTGCAGTGGGCTCCCATTTTATAGAAGAGAAAGTTGAGGTTCACTGAGGTTAAGTCTCTGAGTCTCCGCTGTCTCACAGAATGGTCTGGAGTCCAGCCAGGGCCCTTGCTGCCCTTCCCATCACCCTGTCAGCGCCCCGCATCAGTTGCCTGGGAACCACCCATTGGTCAGAGGCAGGCGGGACCCTGGGAGGATCGCGTGGGGTGGGAGAGTTGCCGGGGTGCCCGACAGCAGCGGCACGATTCTCACAGGGCTGCTCTCTCTCCTACCTCCCTGCCTACCCCTTGTCCCGCACCCCCACTCTCTCCCGCCCTCGTGGCCAGAGGACTTCCACCCCGCGGACTCGGCGGCAGGCACCGCGGGCCGCATGCGCTGTGTCATCTGCCACCGTGGCTTCAACTCGCGCAGCAACCTGCGCTCGCACATGCGCATCCATACGCTGGACAAGCCCTTCGTGTGCCGCTTCTGCAACCGCCGCTTCAGCCAGTCGTCCACACTGCGCAACCACGTGCGCCTGCACACGGGCGAGCGCCCCTACAAGTGCCAAGTGTGCCAGAGCGCCTACTCGCAGCTGGCCGGCCTGCGCGCCCACCAGAAGAGCGCGCGCCACCGGCCACCCAGCGCCGCGCTGCAGGCGCACTCGCCCGCACTGCCCG
>NW_017731353.1:4398403-4434134 GCF_001890085.2 Hipposideros armiger
GAGTGACCCCCAGGCGTTCACTCTTCGCCCAGTTTCGCAGATGAGGACACTGGGAACGACTTTTGTTTCCCAGGCCACCCAGATGATTGCAGCTGCTCGCCTCTTTTTGGGGTCCCATTGACCAGCCTAACCTCCGAGTCCCCCTCGTGCTGTCGAGATGGCCGCCCAAGTTGGCATCTCCCTTGGGGGCGGCAGGAGAGGGGACTGAGAGTCTCAGAGCGCCCTCAGCTGGGAAGGGGACTGGCACCTCCCCCTACGGAGAGCTGCGTGTTGGGAATGGAGGAAGAGAGACCTCCCTGTCCCAGTGTGTCCTGGCGTGCACGCCCTTCTGTCTCCTCATCCTGTCTTTTGGAACTGGTGTCCTGCACGGACACGAACTTGGGGGCTGGCGGGGCTCAGGAGCAGCCCGAAGAGGCACGGAAAGACCCGCGCTGCCCTGTGGGGTGGAGGGGGACTTCTCTCCTTCAGGTCGCCTTCCTCACCCCACCCAACTCGGCTCTCTGGGGATGCTTCAGGCACGAATACTTGGCAGTATTGAGAGTGAAAGCAAAACGGGAATCCACTGTGGGACCCCAGGCAAGGCCCTGCCCCTCTTTGGGCCTCAGTTTCCCCTTTCCCCATCTACAAAAGGAGAGTTGGACCTAGGCCTCCTCCCCTTCGGCTGTGACATCATGCTTGGGAAGGGGAAATTTCTCTGCCGGTCCACGCCACACTCCAGCAAGAGGCGGGCCAGACTGGCTTGTCTGCCGGGAAAGCACTTCCAAGCTATGCGGGATCCGGGAGGGGTTCCGCCCTGCCCGCCCACGCTCTCCCTCGCTCCTTCCCGTTTCTCCAAACTCCGGCCCTGGGCGCCCTCTGGTGTCGTCTCTCCCACCTTGCAGTCATTTACCAGAATTTCCGTAGGGCGTTTTGTAAGCTAAAGAAACTATAATAATATTAATTAAAAGTATAAAGTGTATAGAGTTTTCAAGAAACTGTGTTCTACTTCCAGAAAATGGTCACTTTAACTTTGTAAATATTTATCTAAAATGATATTTACAAAACTGTGATATATATTATTTGATTATATATGTATAACTGTAAATACATTTGTACCTTTCTTGTATTCTAAAATAAAAACTACTTGGACCATTTATCACTTAGAATCTGAATGGGTCGACACTTTTCTCTGTATGAAAAGGAAATGTGGACAGTGCCTAGAAGCCGGAGAGGGGGTGGGAGGGGTTGTTCCACTTCCTGGTTGTGCCATCTGTAAGGGCAGTTCTTTTTGTCACAACTGGGGTGTCAGCTCCCAAAGAGATGGCTACGGAGCAAAGCAACCAGAAACCTCGGGAGGGTCTGGGCTGACTCTCAAATATCAGCTTCCCTCTTTGTCACAGCGCCCCCCATATTTTTACTTTTTTTTTTTTTCATTGTCATGGGCAACTTGAAGGAATTCAAGCAGCCAGTGGGGGCAGGCCAAGATGGCCACCACGTGCCCTTAGCATCTCCAACGCCTAGAATTTCCAAATGCTCTGGGCATGCATTTCAGACCCTCCTTGAGGAGGACCAAAGAGCAGTGGGCCATCAATGCAGGGCTAGGCCCTGGCTCCTTCCTCCAGGAAGACATGTAACACTGGGGAGTGTGAGGCAAGTGCCAGCCTTGAGGATGTCACCCGTTCAGCCCACTGGCTACCTCAGGCACACCTCTTTGTACATCCTCATCTATGTGTGTGTGTGTGTGTGTGTGTGTGTGTGTGTGCGCGCGCACACACACACACACACACACACACACACACACCTGCAGACATCGGAATGTACATGAGCACACAGGCCATCCTCCTTTGGAGCTTCAGGTGTGTACTCCCAAAGACCCTTGTACTTTGGGGGACTGGTCCTGCACCCTGACAGAGATGGACACTTAATGTGTTCATTTGCAGGGCCCATCTGGGCTTTCCTTCCTAGGGCCAAGGGGAAAAGTCACCCTTGGTACTCCTCCCCCTCCTCCCGTTCCAAACCTTGCCTTGCCCTTGATACTTCACCACTAGGTTTCTGATGCCTTTGGTGGCCCCTGGCATTACCCTCCTCCCACTGCAGCCCCTACCCAGGCCTCTTGTTCCCGTGATCAAAGCTGTCTGTCCTGAAACCCATTCATTCCCTCTGGATGCAGATGGGTGAAGTAAAATGAAATACCCTCCTGGCCCAGACGCCATGCCTCCCAGACAGTAATGCTGGATTCCTAAAGAAGGGTCTGCAGAGGACTCAGGTGGCCCTTGATGAAAACCTAAACCTCTCTCCATTGGTAACTGTTCAGTGAAGTCCCAGCTAAGATCCCCGGCCACAACCCAGTCTCCAGAACCCATCTGGTGGCAGCAGGCTGTAATTGCAGACTACAGTGCATCTGATAAGTCCTGCTCCTACAGAAGTGTCATGTCCTCCCCCACCCATCCTGCCCCCCTCCCTGCTGGAGATACAAGGATGAGCCGATAAGAACTGTGGTCCTGAAGAATTTGCTATACAGCACTCACAGTTCCCTAGAAACTAGAGGCATGATACACCACGCAGGGCCACACAGGGAAGCACTGGGGTCAATCAGGATGCAGAGGGAGCAAGGGGAAAATGTGTGAAGGAGCCTTTACTTCGGTTTCCATGGGAAGAAATGGGCAGGTTTAGGATTAGCTAGTTGAATTTCAGTGAGCTCTGATGCATTGGTGCTGCCCCCAGCTCTCTGGTACCTGGCCCTGGGGCGATTAGTGCAGGTGTGTAGTGGTCCAGAGTGTGAGACTGAGGGTTATTCCAGATAAGGTGTTAAGGGAAGGCTTCTTGGAGAAGGTGACATTTGAGCCAAGGTCAGAGTAAGAAGCAGCAACTAGCCACACAAGAACCCGGGAGAGGAGAATTCCATGCAGAGAGCGCCAAAAAGTGTACAGATCCTGGGGTGGCGATGAGGTTGGTGTGTGCAGAACCAGGAGGAGACCAGCGCTTCTGGCTGCTGTGTAGTAAGGGACCAGGTTAGGAGGCAAGTGAGGTCAGAGACGGGCTGGGGCTGCAATGATGAGCTTGGATTTTATTCTTAATGTGAAGGAACGCTGCCAGAAGCCTTCTAAGCAGGGACATGGTTTAAATTGATCTGTTTTTAAAAGCTCCCTCTGGCTGCTGTATGGAGGTTGGATGGTGGGAGGAGCAAACGCAGAATTAAAGAGACCAGTTAGGAGGCGATGCCCAAGTGAGAGATGAGGTTGACTGGCTTGGGGTGGTGGCCCTGGAGATGCACAGATGGGGAGGTAGATAGATGTGGGGGGGGGGAATCTGTGAATGTTAGACCTGATCAGCCACCAAAAACACTTACACAGTTAAAACACGCACTCAGACTTCAGGACCCCACCTTTGTAGAACCTCACTGGTTCTACAGTCTGGGCTCAGGAATCTCTGCTTCTAACAAGCCCCTCTGGGATGTACTCTCTGTTTCCGGTGGTGTGAAGAGGCAAGTGTGATGTAGAGAGGGGAGCCCTGGTGGGGAGTCTGGAGTCTTGAGTTCTGGTCCGAGCTGCAGGTCTGTTGTTGGGACTCAGTAGCCCCAAACAACTGTCATTGATACTAGTGCCTACCTCCAAGATGGGCCGAGTGTGAGGACTAAGTAACAGTGCTGTTTGTACAGCACTTAACAAAGGACTAGGACCTCCAGCAGTGTTGATGAAGGGTGCAGGCTCCGGGGTGAAGCAGGTTTAGGTGGTAGAAATACTGGCCCTGCCACCAATTGCTATGGAATTCTAGGCCTTTCCAGACCTTTGTTTCCCCCTCTATAAAAAAGTATCTGCAGGGCCGGCTGAGTGGCGCATTGGTTAAGAGCTGGCTTGGGACACCAGCTCTGAGCAGCAGGGCCCCGGTTTGGATCCCACATAAGGGCCAGTAATGCTGCGCCCTCTACAGCTAAGATGGTGAACAACAGCTCGACTTGGAGCTGGGCTGCCGTGAGTCGCCAGCGACGGTGTAGGCTGCAGTGGGGCTTCAGTAGGCTGCCGTAAAGCTACCATGAGCAGCCAGCAGCTGGTGTGAGCTGCCAAGAGCCGTTGTGAGTGGCCGTCCAGTGGCAGGTGACCAATCTGCCTCACCTGGGAAGAGTGCAATGATAATACCAACATGGGCCAGCAAAGCGATGTCCTCCACAACTAGACTGAAGAGCAAAAGGACAACAACTTGTCTGTTCCCCTTCCCCGATTTGCAACGCTGTTCCCCTCCCCCAATTCCCCAATAAAATCTTTAAAAAAAAAAGTATCTGCAATGGACTGAACGTTTGTGTTCCCCCACCCCCGATTTATATGTTGAAATCCTAACCCCCAAGATGATGGTATTAGGAGATGGGGCTTTTGGGAGGTGCTTACATCATAAGGGTGGAGCCCTCATGAATGTGATTAGTGCCCTTATAAAAGAGACCGTCCCCTCCCCCAAGAGCTCCCTCACCCCTTACACCATGCCAGGACATAGTGAAAAGATGGCCATCTGTGAACCAGGAAGTGAGCCCTCACCAGACACCAAATCTCCCAGTGCCTTGATCTTGGAGTTTCCAGCCTCCAAAATGGTGAGAAATAAATTTCTGTTGTTCATAGTCCACCCAGTCTATGGTATTTTGTTATAGCAACCCAAATGGACTAAAACAGTATCCATAATCCCATTGTGACAGGCTCTGTAAATGTGAGTGCTGTGAGAAGGAAGGGGATAAGGCTATGTCCATCTCTTCCAGGATGAAACTGGATGATTTCAAGACTATATCACATTCTTGGTCTAGGGACATTCCCAGCTGGGCTACACCGACTCAAAGAACACCACCGCCCTCTTATGGCCAAGGCCAGAATCAACAGACCAACCCTTCTTAACACTTTCTTGGCTTCTGACACTTTCCAGTCAGGGCGGAGGGCCAGTGTCTGACCTGCCCACTTACCTGATGACCTATGAGGCACTGGAATTGATATCATCTGCTGCCTCTCAGGGTTGGCTTTCTTGACAAGTGTAGACATGAGCTTTGCTTAGGCAAAAGAAATGCCGTCTTCTTTGGAGATTTATCAAACAATTGATCTGATGGTTCTTCAGGAGGCAGGGGGCCTGATTTTGTGAACACCGTGTGTGGGACTGATGCAACTTGTTTCCTTTAATCATCTTTAGTGTCCATGTGCGTGATGAATGATCATCTCCAGTTCCCTGAGGTTGAAACTCAGTGTGTTGTCAGTGCTATACACCATGCAGGACAAGGGTGAGGGAGAGGGTAGTGGGGGCTGGGAGAAAGGACGAGGCAAACGGTCCTATCAAACAGGACATGGAGGTACAGCCACACATACATCTATCTGTGCACGACCGAATCGTTAGCTGTTAGAAGAACAGCTCCTGGCACACACACAGAACCCTCCATTCACTGTGTGAGTAAAGATAAGAGAAGATCTTTGTATTGTGTGTGCACTTGCCTTTCCTACTAAATATACCTGCCTTGCAAGGTTTGAATGTTTTCTTAGACGGTTTCGTTTTTACAAAAGTAATGTTAAGAATAAATCAGTTCATTCAGAAGTTATAAAAGAACCGAATCAGCGCCCCGAGCCCCTTTTTGGGGGTATAGGTGACGGTCGATGCTGAACCAGCACCCGCCGGGCGGCTGTAATGTAGAACTGGCGGTGCTAGGAACAGCAAGAAAAGGGGCTCTTCTTTCCATCCAAATAGTGTTTTCTGTGACTCCCACTTCCTGATCCTACTGAGTTGGCTCACACAAAAACATGATTTTAGCAGCTTAGAGCTGGAAGGAAACTCAGAGGTCCATTTCTCAGTTATCTCTAACCCCGGTAAACAACAAATGGGATGATGAGTACGAGACAGTTTGGGTAAAAAGTCAAACGCATGCAACAAGAGATTTTATTCCACAGGAACCGACAGGAGCCGACTTCCCCGTAGTAAAAAACGGCAACTCGGCTCTTTCCTTCCCTTCACGTTAACCTGTGCTTGCCAATAGTCACCATGGCCGCCAGATTGTGAGTTCCCATTGGCGGCTGCACTGAGGCCCCGCCCCGTTCCGCCCCTCCAAGCGAGGGCCGGAAAATGCGGAGCCGGAAATCGGGTCTCTCGGCCGAGCTGCGCCTGCGCAAGTCATTTGGCGCCAAGATGGCGATGGAGATGAGGCTTCCCGTTGCTCGCAAACCTCTTAGCGAAAGCCTGGGCCGCGAAAGTAAGAAACACTTGGTGGTGCCGGGAGACACGATCACCACGGACACAGGCTTCATGCGGTACGTGGGGACCTGGAACTCGGGGCCACAAGGGGCGGTTGCAGGGCTTTGCACGTGGCCTGCTGGCCGAAACCTGGGCCTCTGTCTCCTTGTGTCAAAACGCCCGCGGGACCCAGGGCACATCTTTTGAGCATCCCAGTCTCCTGGTTTCCGAGGCCTCGGGCTTCTACCCCCTGCGTCTTGTGTGTCCCCGTCTGCGTTTGTCTCAGCTCCATAAAACCCTCCTCTCCCGACCTCTGGTGGCCGTAATTCTTGGGTCCTCTTCCTGAGGCCCAGTTCTATCCTCCCTCGTTGGAGACCTGGGAAACTGCGGAATTAGGAGCCGGGGCCTCTTAATGGGGACAGTGGGCTTTTCTGACTTGGCTTCCTCCAGGTGCACGGTTTTGTAATCAGTAATTGTTTGGGTTTAGGGCAAACAAATAAATTGTGCTCCATGCACCCAGATATACAACTTTGAGCGCAGTACAATAGGTTGTATTAATAGTGAAGAAGGCAGGCCCTTGAGTCAGACAATTTGGGTTCCAGTCCTGCTGCCATCACATGAATTGTATTACCTTTCCAAGATCAATTTCTTCATCTGAAAAAGAGTGATAATAACAGTAACTATTTGATAGGGTAGTGAGGATTAAATGAGGTAATAATTAAGAAAAAGAAGCAAACCTCACCATTATATCACCATCCTAGATAAACACTAATGGTATTTCAGCCTTTTGGTGGGGGAGGTACACATGTACCTATTAGAAGGGTTAGCGTTTACAAATTGCTCTTTAACCTTTTAGTTTGAGGTTATTGGATGCTAGAAAATCTTAAGATTCAGTCCTTCATTCTCACAATCAACATATATTTATAGTATGCGTGGTTAGGGTACAACAGTGAACAAAGTGGAAATCACTATCTGGTGGAGTTTATATATATCTCCCAGGGAGAGACAGATAATAAGCAATAAGCAGAACAAACAAATAAGTTATTCAGAATGTTTGGTGATAAATGCAGTGGAAAAAATTAAAAGTTGAGCAGGGTAAGTGGAATGTGGTTGGGAATATGGTGGGGGTGGTGGAAGCGGGGTGGGTGACTTATTTTTTATTTTTTGGCTGCTGTAAGATAATTTATTACAGACTAGGCAATAATCTGTAGCAATGGCACATACAATAATTAACAGCAAAGATGCTTAGTTTCTTGTTATATGTAATGGCTAGTACGGCTATAGATAACAGAGTCCACTGGAAGTAGATGACTTTTATTTTATTTATTTTTAAAAAAGATTTTATTGGGGAATTGGGGTAGGGGAACAGCGCTGGGGAATTGGGGGAGGGAAACAGACAAGTTGCTGTCCTTTTGTTCTTCAGTCTAGCTGTATAGGACATCGCTTCACTGGCCCATGTTGGTATTATCATTGCGCTCTTCCCAGGGGAGGCAGATGGGTCGCCGGCCTCTGGATGGCCGCTCACGGCGGCTCTTGGCAGCTCACACTGGCTGCCAGCCACCCACAGTAGCTCACGGCAGCCCACTGCAGCAGGGGCTGCAGCCCACGCCGTCGCTGGCAATTCACGGCAGCTCAGTTCCAGGTTGAGCTGTTTTTCACCATCTTAGCTATAGAGGGCAGTGTCACTGGCCCTCATGTGGGATCTGAACCGCTGGCCCTCATGTGGGATCCGAAATGGGGCCCTGCTGCTCAGAGCTGGCATCCTGAGCCAGCTCTTAACCAACGCGCCACTCGGCCGGCCCCAGATGACTATTTTAAATGGGCCAGTCGAGGTAGGCCTGATGGAGAAAGTGACATTTGTGTAGACTTGAGTAAGACGAGGGCGAGGACTGTGGAGCTCTCCAGGGAAGGAGTGTTGTAGGCAGAGAGAGCAACCAGTACAGAAGCCAGGCTCTAAGGCAGGAGGAGCCTGGCACTTGAGGAATACATTGTTCTTGACGGGAGAGGTCACCTCGTGTTACCCTGGTATCCTTTCTATCTTCCTCTTGCAACAGGGGCCATGGAACTTACATGGGGGAAGAGAAACTCATTGCATCTGTGGCTGGCTCTGTGGAGAGAGTAAACAAGTTGATCTGTGTGAAAGCTTTGAAAACCAGGTGAGAACGAAAGGTGTGTATTCTCTTTCTTGTGGCATCCATGTTGCACTGCCAGGTCTCTTCTGCCACGCCACTCCTCCCAACCCGTCTGCCCTGTCATTCTCTAGGTCTGCGATGTGGAACACGTACAGGTAACTGCAGAGAAGTGCGGGCTTCAGAGGTTTCCCCACCTTAGCTGGCCTCTCCAAGCCTTGGTTACCTCCTCTGTAAAAGGAGGATAATATCACAACCTACCTTGTAGGCTTTTCGTTAAAATTCATTGAAAGGGTGAATGTAAACTACTTAGTTGCACAGGGCCTGCTACCTAGAAGGGCTCAACTAAGATTAGTCCCAGAAAGAACGCCAGTGGGGTTGGAACAGTGCGCGGAAGAGTCAGAGCAGATGCAGGCAGAGCTGAGGCGGCCATCAGCCTGCCTTGTAGCCATGAGGAGCATTTTGACTCCCACTTGTGTACTCAGGAAGCCACTGGGGGCAGGGGGCAGAAGAGGGACATGGTCTGACTTCTGGTTTAACAAAATCACTCTGGCTGTTGTGGGGAGATTGAAGGGGGCCAGGGGCCAGCTTATGGAGACAGATTAGAGGACTCTTCATCTGAAGTGATGGTGGCTTGAACTAAGGTGTGTATAAGTGGAGAGTAGTGATTAATTCTGCATATATTTTGTGTTCTGAGTGTTTTTTATCATCAAAGGGTGTTGGATTTTGTGTTTGGTATTTTCTATATATAGGGCCATGTCTGTGAGTAGAGATAGTTTTACTTCTTCCTTTCCAATTTGGATGCCTTTTATTTTCTGTGTGTATTTTGAGGGTAGAGCCAGTAGGATCTGCTGCTGGACTTGTCCTGGAGCATGGGCGGGGAGAGGTTAGTTAGTTTTGACTTGAGCAAATGGAGGGATGGAGTTGCCATTTACTGCGATGGTGACGGCTGGGAGAGGGTCAGTTTGTGGTGGGGGTGGGGTTGCTGGAGAGCTTTGTTACATTTAAAAATGCTTATTAGTTATGTAAATGGGAATGTTGGGTAGCCAGCAGTTGACCAGAGTCTGGAATTCAGGGGAATGGAACAGTCATGAATGGTATTTAAAGCCTTTAGTTTGGACGAATTCACCAAAGGGTGGGTGTGGGCTGAAACGAGAAGAGGTCCAAAGACAGCCTTCCGCACGGAACACTTGTCATTAGAATTGGGATGAGGAGCCAGCACAGGGGCCTGGGACGGGCAGCCCGTAGGGTGGGGGTGACAGCGGGTAGACTGCTTGGCACTGTCCTGCCCCAGTCTTCTTTCTCCTCCTGGGGCTGATGTAGAACCCGTGTTCCAGAGCCCACCAGAAATACTCCATGCTTCTCATTGTTATATAATCAACAAACTAGAGATTCAGGCTTAACGGACTACTTGCAATAACGGTGTGTTTAAGAATAGTTAGCGGAGACGAGACTTGTAGGAATGTTGAAGTAATCAGTCCGTGAGAATGAATCCGACCAGCATAGTGATGTGAATTTACTAACTGTGCCTAATGGAGGCCCTCATCCTGTGTTATGAAATTCTCAGATGGTGCTTGGTTTTGAAATCAAGTCTTCTCACTGATGGATGACCTTTCGTTTTATCTTTCAGGTACAATGGTGAAGTAGGAGACATTGTAGTGGGGCGAATCACAGAGGTAAAGTCGCTATCAGATTGGTTTTCACAAAGTCAGAGCAAGCTGGTGATTTAATGAATGGGGTAGTCATTCCATATGTAGTTACGTGAACAAAGCATTCATTGCATTTGGCTCTTGTGTGTGACCTTTGATGTAAACAGTTGGCTTGTTCTGTTGGGGATTACTGGTCACTTAACGATGTGAGGTCTTGCCCCTGGAGTATGTGTCCAGGTGTGGAATTTCTGTTTGTAGGTTCAACAGAAGCGGTGGAAGGTGGAGACCAACTCTAGGCTGGATTCAGTCTTGCTTCTCTCATCCATGAACCTTCCTGGAGGAGAGCTGGTAAGAGGCTGCAGCTGGGACTGTATAGTTTGCTACAGAGAGCTCTGGGGTCCTTTGCTCCTCCAGAGGACTCTGCTTACGCTGAAGTGGCCCCACTTCTCTTTGGATGCTCAGACGTACCCCTAGTTTTTTCCCTTGACCCAGGCCTCCCAACATAGGCAGTGGTGTGTGGTAAGACCTGAACGGCCATGGGGAGGAATCCCAGAAGGGAGTTGTGAAGAGAAGCTCTCAGATGCTTGGTGCTAATTTTCCTTTTCTGGGTGCATCTGCTTTACACAGTGGACGTGTTCCTTGAAAAGGTGTGTTTAGTTTCCATGAATTGAGTGGCATTTGGTTATTCCAGGTAACTACAGCATGTAAGCTGCAGCCTTTTGTAAAATGCCATGGTTCCCCTTTACCTTCAGCCCAGCACAAATCACAGCGAGGCTCACTGCGCTAGGTTCTGTGGGGAAGCAAGACAAAGAAGGCATGAAGGAGTTCCTGAAAGCTTAAGACTGGCGGGGGATGTGAAATAACACCCGAATACCCGGCAGTCAAAGAATAAGTGTGATTGTACAAAAAGAGAAGCTCATAGGAGAGATGGGGTTGATCCTTGAAGGATGGACAGGTTTCATTGATGAGCTCAGGATGTCTGAGATCGAGGGGAATGGGTGAGCAGTCAGGCCAGTGGTAGTCTAGTCCTGTGGAGCGAAGCGGGCTGCCAAGGAAGGACAGTGTGGAATAGTGCATGGGCTAGATTGGGAGAGTTTTTATCATGTAAGTGGTTTGAATATTACTCAGAGGAGGGAGGAGAAGAGGCAGGAGAAGAGGAGCTGTGGGAAGGTCGAAGTGTTAGCCTCTAGTTTCCTTGAGTGGCATGGGTTACTTTCTGTAGTGTTTGAATATCGTGCCTGGCTTCAGGGAGCTCACAAGGAAGTGAACGAGAAAGGAGAGAGGGAGAGAGTTTTCTGTAGGATCTGACTTAAGTAACGTCGTCATCTCTTTGTATGTTTCAGAGGAGAAGATCTGCAGAAGATGAGCTGGCAATGAGAGGTTTCTTGCAGGAAGGAGACCTTATCAGTGTATCCTGCGCCTTGCGTTCCAGCATCTTTATGCTTCATCGTGGAGCTGGGAAATGGGGCTGAAATTACCGTATTTTGCCGTGTATAATGCGCTCCCGTGTATAATGCACACCCACGTTTTTGGCCCAAACTTTCAGGAAAACAGAGTTAGTACTACCCATGTATAACGCTCATCGTTATTTTTCCTTCACAAACTTGGGCAAAAAAAGTGCGTTATACACGGCAAAATACGGTATGTGTCCCCAACAGGAGAAACACATACTCCTTGCAGGGATCTGAGTCCTAGGTCAAGTGTCAGGGGCTCTGCTGCAGCCTTTCCCCATCTCCTTAACCCAGGCTGACTCCAGCTCTTGTTCAGATCTGCGGCTACTAAGTTTGTCTCTTTGGGTCTTGTGACTTAATGGTGGCCTGTGCTTTAAGCCAGACTCAAGTTTTCTTAATGATGTTAACTTTTATCCCAAGGAGTAGAAAATGTGTTCTCATCAAGATATTCATGACAACCAAGGCGGAGAGGTTAGGTTACAGCGATGTCCTCCAGGTCCAAGACTGCCACGTGGGGCTGTCGGGTAGAAGAGGCGAGGCTGGGGACACTGGGAGGTAGATGATGTGAAAGTGTTTGTTCCTTCATTGTCCTGGCCAGGCCGAGGTGCAGGCCGTGTTCTCTGACGGAGCTGTCTCCCTGCACACGAGGAGCCTAAAGTACGGAAAGGTAAGCTGGGCTCTTGGCTGTTCCTGTTTGCTGACCAAGACTTCAAATCCATTTCTGAATCTCCAGAGCTCTCTGGAACTCTGACCTGAAGAACCCCAGAAGTTAAGTGTCATAGGCTGGCATCCTGTGAATGGATGGATGCACGTGTTCATGGGCCAGTAGCATTGTAATGCTTTCTCTACTGGAAGACTGTTGGGCAGGTGTCCCTATGACCCTGTACCCCAGCTGCCTGCTCACCCCCAGCAGGCATTGCAGCTTTGCATTGGGGCCAGGGCTGAGAGGCAATCCTTGGAACAAAGGGAGGTTGTGGACTGATGAAACAGGACAGTCTCAGCTCTTAGACAAATGTCCAATCAATACAACGGATATTATTGCTAGGAAAGATCAGTCCCTCGAGCCTTTCAATAAAATGTCACTGCTGTTCTTGAATGAAGTTACATTATTGAGGCTATTTTTTAAATGACGGCGTACTTTGCCAAACAAATTATGACTTCTTAGGCTCGTGGCTTTATCTGAATGAACCTTTTATTTTCTGAGTGGAACGAACAACCTCTTCCCTTACTAGAGTAGCTACAGCCAGCCACATTCACATCCCTGAAGTAGGAGGTGAAACAGCTGCACTGTGCTGACCTTTGGGGCTGCTGGGGTACTGCAGACCCTCCCTCAGCCCGATGTGGAATTTGAGCTGTCCTGCCAGAATCACAGATGGGTTTGCACCCTGCCCTTGGCCAGTCCGCTTGCCCAGTGGCACACACCTCCTGGGCAAGATAGGTGGTCGGGTCAAGGTGGAACAGAACAGTGCCCCTTGGCCTACAAGAGGCCCGAGCCCAGGTCCTTGTTGGCTCCAGCTTCTCTAACAGCGCTCCATTAGAACGGAGCTCGATTAGAATGTCATGCTGATAATTGCAAAGGAAAATGGTAGAGAAGGATGTTGAAAGTCACCTCTGGGACATCTCAACAACCTGTGCATCCAGAAGTGTTCTCTGAATAATTGCTACGCGTGTGCAGGTGGGTGCCCAGCAGTTAGTCACAGGAAGGACCTGATTCCAGGGCACACTCTGCACCCTGCCTTTCATTCACCTCCCTGATGAGCCTACTGTGTTTCTTTAGCTAGGTCAGGGTGTTTTGGTCCAGGTTTCACCCTCCCTGGTGAAACGGCAGAAGACTCACTTCCATGACTTGCCTTGTGGCGCCTCAGTGATTCTGGGGAACAACGGCTTTATCTGGGTCTACCCTACCCCTGAGCACAAGGAGGAGGATGCAGGGGGCTTCATTGCAAACCTGGAGGTGAGTAGAGACCATTGTCGCTGTCCTGGTGGGTGGCCGGGCGGGCAGGCACGTGGTCTCCGCTTGCTTCTGTGGTGGGTGGAGTGTGCTGTCTTTTTAACTATATTAAGATTAAGTATTAATCTGAGTTAGTTTGAATTTCTTTTTTTGTTGTTTGCTTTTTATTTTGAAATATTATACATACAAAAAGGAATATGTTTTAAAGCATAATAAAACTACTACCCATGTCCTCATAACCAGGCTTAAGAATCAGTAGCTGAGGTCCCCAATTACATTCTCCTTACTTACTTCCAGATAAAAAGCATCCCTTTTTTAAAAAGTTAACGCAAATGTTCCTATACTTTTTAATTTTGGATTTCTGACATTTATATAAATTAAATCATTGTAGGTATTCTGACTTTTGTGTTTTAATTTTTATTTTTCAGTTACAGTTGACAGTCAATATTATGTTAGTTTCAGGTATACAGCATAGTGGTTAGACATTATATATAACGTACGAAGTGATACCCTGTTAAGTCTGGTACCCTTCCGACACCATACGTTATTACAGTATTCCCAACTATGTTTTATGCTGTACTTGATAATCCCTGACTTTTGTAACTGCCAATTTGTACTTCTTAATCCCTTCACCTTTCTGAGTTAGTCTGAATTTCCACTGAAGTGTTTCATGAACATTGTGTTGCCCTCTTTGACTGAGGAGATGAAGTCAGTGACTGACGGCAGAGTTGTGGGTAGTAGCTGAAGAAGGCACCCATTTTAATCTCCCTTGGAGTCAGCTGTTTGGTTTGGGGTCCCAGAGTGATACTATGTTATAAATGATTTCTGTGGTTTGCTGTGACTGTTCACTTAGTGTGGTCCTGTTTATATTCCCCTTTCCCTTTGCATCCCCTGGTAGCCTGTCTCCCTTGCTGATCGAGAGGTGATCTCCCGGCTTCGGAACTGTATTGTGTCGCTCGTAACTCAGAGGATGATGCTGTATGACACCAGCATCCTGTATTGCTATGAGGCGTCTCTTCCACATCAGGTACCCCACCCAGGGCGCCCCTTTTCCTCACTGAGCTGTGAGCAGGCGTCACGTGTTTATCGATAGGCTCCAGTGTTTTCCCAGCGATGGCAGGCACACCTCCCAAATACCTTTACCATGCCTATTGGTCTGAACTGATCTGGTGGACAGCTTTAATGAGCGTCTGGTCGATCTTTTCCGAAGATACTTGTAACATTCTCAGTGTCTGGCGTCAGTGTAAAGGTTTGAGGGGATAGAGGCGCCGGCCAGCCTCGTGTAGGACAGCAGCCCTCTGGACCTCCTCTCGCCCATTCCGATTTCAGCTCTTTTTAGTGAGTGTCAGAATAGTATCTTTGTTCTTGTCACGGTATCCTAGAGAATCTGCTGATGTGTTAAGTGGGTTCCTGCAGATGAGAGCTTCTGCTTAGCCTCTGATAAATGCAAGGAATATAGAAGGTTTATGTTAACCATGCTTGGTTTCTGCATTTAGCTTTGCTTGATAGTCTGCTTATTGTTGGTTTCTTTTCTGAACAAATACCTTTTCCTTTTTCAGATTAAAGACATCTTAAAGCCTGAAATAATGGAGGAAATTGTGATGGAAACTCGCCAGAGACTTTTAGAACAGGAGGGCTAAGGAGAAGCATCTGAAGAGCAGGACTGCGTGTTCCTGTCTGGAGCAGTTCTTGAAAGTGAACACCCTGATCTGTGGTCCCAGATGTGTGGCTCAGCAAAGCCCTAGGACTGGGAGTCTCGTCACTGGACCTACGTCAGGCTGCCTCCAGCCCACAGACCAGCTTTCTTATGTTCGAAGGCAAAGCCTGGGAGAGGTGAATCGCACCGCTGGCCCCTGGTGCTGCCTGCAGATCCTGGCACTACGGGTGGTTTGGGGTCTTTAAAAGCACGCAATGTTCCAGCTGAGTGGACTCCTATCCTGTAATACGGAGAATCTTTTGTCTTCTCTCCATCAATTCACAAGGCACAATGCCCCGTGAAATTGCCCCTATCAAAACATGGCCTCCCTGACCCCCAAATTATCTGCTTTGGCTTCTGTTCCCACCTCCTCTACAGCACAAGTACAACATGGAAGAATATAGTTGGTAAAGGTAACCCGGCAGTCAAATGGAAGAATAAAGTCAACCAAGCAGCCTTCTGTTTGGCTGGAATCTTATTTCCCATTGCATGCTCTTTCTCGTAATAGATAGGACTATACCCACACCAGCTGCCTTAATCTGCCCTGCCTCTGAGGACGATTTGTAAGAAGTTGAATTATCAATAATAGAATGAATGTCTTGGGTGCTCTGATAAACATGAAATCAAAGTAGGAAAAATGGAGATGGGAAAAGAAAAGCTGGTGTCCTATAACTGAAGTAGTAATGCATTAACGTTTGAATAATTCCAGGTTGAAAGATAAAACCAAGATGCTGAATTTCTCACTGAGGAATGCTATAATTCCCATGCATTGGTTTTTGATGTCTATAAAATGGTATAGATTTTGGAAAACAATTTTTAAAGGCACTCTGTGAAATGCAATTTTGTTTCACATGTAGTGAACGCTTTTTTTATATTTACAAATGTGGCGTTAACATCACTTTCTGTTCTGTGTTCTTTGTAATTCTTGGGAGCTGAGTACATTAGGAGGAGGGCTTAGCACTGCCAGAGGCCCTAACCATTCTACCTGGGTCAGCTAATAAAATGGAGGGCAGTTTCAGTAGTAACATTGAACATGGCATTTGACAATTTTGAAATACAGCTTGGCTTTTTTTTGTTAAACGGTGTATTTTTTTTTTTTTTTTAATTTTATTGGGAACAGTGTGTTTTTCCCCGGACCCATCAGCTCCAAGTCAAGTTGTTGTCCTTCAATCTTAGTTGTGGAGGATGCCGTTCAGCTTCAAGTCCAGTTGCCATTTTCAATCTAGTTGTAGGGGGCACAGCCCACCATCCCATGTGGGAGTCAAACTGGCAACCCTATTGCTCAGAGCTTGCACTCTAACCAACTGAGCCACCCGGTCGCCCCTTAAATGGTGTATTTTTAACATTACTCAGTAGACAATTTTTTTTACCTCATTCTTTTTTCTGTCCCAAATGTATCAGCTGTTTTGAGGACTTTGCAGACAACTGAATATTCTATAGGCTGTGTTGTAACTTTAGATTTGCTAACCTGTCCTGTTTTTGAGAAGACGTGCCAGGCTGTATGCCTAATGAGAGAAGGGAATTAGAAAGGGTGCCTGAGTCCCTGGTTTGGTTTGGTTTTCGCTAGGGCCATATGTAAGCTTGTTGAAAGTTATGCTTTCCACCTGTCCTCTTCCCAAGCTACCAGCCTATGCTGTTCATTCAATACCTGCTGAATGGTACAGACTAAGTGGAAATAACAAAGGAAGGTCTGAAAGCACCTTTTAGTGATTATTTTCTGTGGCCCACTAGAGGGCGCCCTTGTTAAGTATTCCAGCAGGTGGAAAAAGGAATAAACAGAATGGAATAAGGACAGGTTACACAGGTACTGAATCCCTTTAGCAACTTGGTGGGTTGCTTTGCTTTATAAAAGTGAAGATAAAATTATACTTTTAATGAAAAGAATATAGGAACGTAAGGGATTTATTCAACGTTTGGAAACAATTCTGTCAGGCATTTGTTGGGCTCGATTCTAGTTTTAAGTCCTCAAAAGTATCATTCTACAGTGTTATACAGGGAGTAAAAAAGGATAGTACATCTCTAGAAATATAGTCTGGGCTTGGGGCTCACCAAAATTAGAAAATGGTGGAAGTTGAAAAGGGAGATTTGGGATAAGTGCTTATTTAGATCAGGTGCGGCTGGCTTCTACTGACTTTCATGAAGCACAACTTCCATCTTTAATTGTGGAAAACCAGACAAGATCTCATTTGACCCTTATGATAACCTTGTAAAGTTGGCAGGTATGACCCCCACTTATAAGTGAGGAAAGCCATTCAGAGAATTAAGTGACTGGGTTAAGCCCATTAGCACCTGTGAGTGAGTGGAGACCAGGTTTCAGTTCTAGAGAGGTGACAAAACAGTCCTTCAGAGAGTAGGCCGGACTCCCTGTGAAGGGATACAGGTCTAGGAATTTTATTTCCAGCATTGAGACTGACACTTTGGATCGGTACTCACTTTGCTCATTGCCCGTCGCTCCCTCTTTGTGTGCTCTGAGAGAACAGGGATGAGTCCTGTCCCCCACCCCCCACCATTGTGTCCCAGCACCTGGGACAGTGCTTGGCACACAGGGGCTCAATAAATGCCTGTTGAATGAATTGTTCAAGAAATGGACTAGAGTTTCTGACTTGATTGCCTGATTTTAAGCTCAACTAGAGAATGAAGAAGGAAGATGAGCAGGAAATGATTGAAACATGAATAGAAATTAAAAAAAAGCAAGTCTCAAAAAAAAAAATTTAGGGTGGTAATCAGGATAAGATAATGGGTAAATAGAGGAAGAAAGGCGTTAAAGTTGTAAGGGTGATCTGTATGTAAGCCAGGATCAAGTTTGTCAGCCAGACTGTTTTGTGAGAGAGAAAAGCTAAGCCAGTTAACATCTGAATATAAATTCCAGTCCTGAACCTGGGCACAGATTTTCATGTGCTCACATTCACTCCAAGTGACTATTGAAGCCTCCATAAAAGCAACACCATTTCCCAATCCAGCAGAAACATTTCCAAAACACCCGTGTCAAGATAATAATGTCTTAAGACCTATAATGTGGCTGTGGTTTTCCCCTAATATCAGTAGCAACTTATGAAAAAAATCAGTTGTCTAACATTAGGCTGACCGTTATTTGATACTGAATGGTTACGGTGGGAAAACCATGGGCTTTGGAGCAACACCAATCTGGACTCATCCTGACTGTAACATACTAGGCAAGTGACCTTGAGTAAGTTGAGTTTCCGAGTATTTTCCCAGCTGTATAATGGAGCCCCCTCATTGGGCTGTAGTAACGATTAAGTGAAATCATAGTTTATGAAAAACAACAGTGCGTGGTGTAGAGTAGGCGCTGTGATGAATGAATCCCCTTAGAAACGTATAGCCTAGTCAGGTAGGTGCATCGCTGTGGGGAGACGTGGAGAGTAAAGAATAGGGAACCAGGGTGATGTTTAGTTGCAGAGGATGGTTTCTGACAGGTGTGGGTTTGTGTCTGCGTTATTGGCTAGCTCTATAGGCCTGCTAGTCAACAGTATGGGCATTTCCCCGGCTATCACAGAGGATGTTTTCAGGTAAATACATGTACACCTGTAAAATAAGCTTTAATTGTAAAGGTTCCGCTCAAACATCTATGATTGTGCCTGGCTTAGCCTCTGATAGGTGCTCAACAAATGCTGTTTCTCTAATGAGAGGCTCCTGATGCCCCAAAGAAACAATGAATTCTCTAGCAATATGTCGGATGCTTTCCAGTCATTTATTTCTCGCTAATTCTATTATAACCTTTATGCTTCTTGGGAAGAGGTGGAAATTTGGGGTCAGGGAGTGGGCACCAAATACCTTGGTTTCCAGGAGCGAGCTAAATTTTCCCCCTTAAAGAGGCTCAAGGAAGTAATCCAACTCCGGTTCTGGGAAAGTCCAATCCGCAGTTTTCCCCTTGCTTTGGCTCCTCGCGGGTCTTACCCGCGCAGTGGAGACATTGGCCAGCCCTATGCAAGGTCGGCGAGAGTCCACCGACTCCCCAGAGGGCGGGACCGAACGAAGCTCAGGAACACGGAGCAGAGGGCAAGAAGTCTTGGGTGCGCGCGGACAGTGGCGGGCACCACGGGACCACAACTCCCGGCATGTCCTGCAGGCTGCGCCGAAAGCCGTTGGCTAGGAGCTGTAGCCCTACTGCCCACATCAGCCAATAGGACTCAGGAGAGAGACCTGACCCGGATTCTCGGGGACCAATGGTAGTACAGGGGAGGCGGGTGCTTCCTTACTACTCACCTTGCACTCGGAAAAAACACGTTTAAAAGGTCGTGCGGTGTCAGGTTCTGGTGGGCAGGGAGACTAGAGCGGGAAGGCCGGGCCGTGTCCCCAAAAGCGGCGTCAGGAGGGTCCAGGTCTTCGGGAGGCGCGCTCCGGACGTCGCCGGGGGCGGGGCCAGGGGCGGAGCCTGGCCTCGTTGTGGAGCGGCTCGTAATCCATCATGGCGGTCGCGGGGGTCGGTGTTCGTCCCTGAGCAGCGCTGGAGCCGGAGCCGGTTCCCGGGTCTTGCGGCTGAGGAACCCCTCCGTTGTCCACGGCCCCTACCTGCGGGGGGAGGCTGGGTCCTGCGGCGGAGCTCGAGGGATGTGACTGCCCGGCGGCGGCGGCGACGTCCGGGGCCGGGGGAGGGGGTGTCTCGGGCAGAGACCCCCGGGCTCGGGGCAGCTGAGGCGGCCGGGCCTCCTCCCCCTTCCACCGCCTCCCGCTTTCGGAGCCGCGAGAGTCCTTCGTCCCTTACAGCCCCGCCTCGGCTCTGGGACCCTGGGGGTGGTCTCTTGTTTCCCCCAGACCTGAGACACCCGGTTTCCTGAGGCGTGGAGGAGCGTCGCCCCCGAGTAAGCCGCCCGTGCCGCGCCCCGGCAGCTTCCCTCTTACCTTCGAGCCGGCCCTCTCTCCGATTCCCGGCCCCAAGTTTGTCCTCGGAGCCCCCCATTCAAATCCCCTCCCTGCTGTCAAGTGGCCTCCTCTTTATCCCCAGGTTGCTCCCAGGAACCTCTAATGCCCTGACTTCTCCCAATGTCACCTACGGCCCCCCTAGTCTCAGCCCTGCCAAAAACTTTAATGCAAAGGAAAAGTCTGGACTCGTTTCACAGGCCTTTTAAAAAGCGGACTTAAAAGTTGCTGGCAATGCATTCCTTCTCGTCAGAGTCGAGGGCAAGCTCTCGCTGAAGCCTGGGTGACCCGTGTTCTTTTCCGGAGAGCAGGCTAGAAGGAGCAGGAGCGGCAGCTAGTTCGGCAGGAAATTTGTCGGAAGATGAAGAAAGTGGGGGGTGGGTGACTTCCACAGGAAAAGTCCTGGAAAAGCATCCAAAGGCGTTCAACATTTTCTTTACGTGTGGGAATCAAAATGACTTCAGTATTCCTGACCCTTTTACAGCATCCCCTGTGAACATTCCTTGTTTAGGTTTTTTCTCCTTGAAAGGAGAGAAACTGTCATTCAGCCAGTAAAAGACACTTAAAATCAAGGAACTTTTGAGTAACATTGCAATTACATTACTTCAAATCGATAAACTGCGAAAATAATCGGAACTCCTGTTTACACGTGTCAGCCTGCAAACGGCTTTCTGTTGCTCTCTATGGAAGGTGTATTTTTTTGTGTGTGATTGACCTCCATTACTGACTTGTGGAGATGCGGTGAATGTGAAATCCCACATACACGTTTTATATACAATTGCCCTCCTAAGCTCACAGACCATTCTGAAAGATCTTGAACCCTCTTCTGGAAAGGGGTGCCTATCGTTACTTTATGGGGCAACAGCCTGGAAAAGTTCTTGGGGACCAACGAAGGCCAAGCTTGCCTGCCCTGCACTTTATCAAAGGAGCAGGGAAGAAGGAGTCATCGAGGCACGGGGGCCCACACTGCAATGTGTTTGTGGAACACGGTGAGTGCTTTTCAAGCGTTCGGGTCCCATGTTGCCTTAAGTATTCAGCTTTAGGAACGCATTCAGGAGCTTGAACCACAGCGCCTGTGTCGGTTCCTTCCGTTAAAGCTGTGGTTATCTCTTAGTTTCTTTGTAGAAGAAAAAGTTACTTGGTGACTCTGTTACGGCTTGATTCATTTTTGTTCTGTTTCTTTGAGTTGCTTGTTTCTTGCCTGATTCCCCTTCTGACTGTTGACCTTGGACAAGCCATTTTACGATTCCAGTTTCCTGAGGAGGCTGGGCTTAAGTGGTTTCCCAGGATCCATAGTCCGTGATTCTGTTCTAGCCCAAGGCATGGGCTTTCCCCCCAGGTGCATGGGTCCTTTACTACTTTCTAGATACAGAGAGCTTTTACCAAGTCCTTAAGCTCCAAAAGCTTAGGAGCCAGAGATCCTAGTTGACACTAATATCCTTGACCGTTTCAGTCATAAGTAGGACTTGAAAATACTTGGGAGCTAAGTGGGAAAAATCGAGTGGGGAAGCAGCATTCCTCATGAATTGAGGACACCACACTTTTGGTTATTTTACCTTATGCAAGTGCAAGTGGTAATCCTTGACTTACGGATGGAGCGTTCCTCCTCGCTCCCTGTTTCAGATGACATCTGGGGCAAGAAAGGTGGTCTGACATTTTTATGGACATAGTTGGCATTCTAATTCTGACAGTGCCTATTATACTGTTCACGTCCCGTAATTCTGTGTGAAGTTTTCAAGCTAAGGGTCATCTAAGACCAGTGTCTGGAACAGCTGGCTGTGAACCACTTAATTAGGGTTTTCTTTGTACTGCTGCAGCCTGACATTTTTCAGACTGTGTACTTTATATTAGAATGTCGGTTGAGCCTACCCACCCTATAAGCAAATGTAAGATGTGTGCAAGTGGCATATGCTTTGAAATTCCATCACAAATACCTCTTAACAGGTGGCTACAATAAACGAAGGTGTTTCTGTTCAGTGAACTTGCATTTTTGACAGTTGAGGTTTGCCTTTCTTACAGAAAAATATTCACCTTATCTAAAAAATCTGGGTACTTGGATTTTATTTTACCTTAAAACATTTAGTTATATTTTAGCATTGGTTTTAGACAGGCAGATATGGTAATGTGCTGTGTTCTGGTGCTTCCCAAATTCAGCATTTATAAAGTGAATTATTTACATTTTTAACTAGTTATGATCATACAGACTTAGTGAAAATTGGTACAGACTTTCTGGACAGCTTTGGCCAAACATCAGAATTTAAAATGTGCATACCGATGACCCAGTAATCTCACTTCTAGGAAACTATTCTGGTATAATGTAGTCTCCTAGATGTCGTGATACCCCTTCCGGGATCCAGGGTTAAAATTGTTTGCACATTAATGCAATACTAAGATGTTATTTGCACTAATGGTGCAGAAGTAATGCAACTTTCTTAGCTTGAATCAAAGCTGTAGTCTCTAACTATACTGGTAGCCATTGTATTCATGCCATGCACTCATAGTAAAAAATAATCATAATTAAAAATTTTGGTTGTCACTTAAGAAAGTCATTGACGAAGCAGCAAGTATTATAAACTTTAGTAACTCTTGACCCTTGTGTATACATCTTTTTAATATTCTGTGGGATGAAATGGTAAGTACGCCTAAAGCATTTCTGTTGTGTGCTGAGGTATGATGGTCATCTCTAGGAAGAGCACTGGGGCAGTTGTTTGAGTTGCAGGCTGAGCTAGCTGCTTTTCTCATGAACTGTCATTTTTACTTGAAACTATGACAAAACTACAATCCACAAACTATGGTTATTAACACTAAAAAATGTATAAAGGAGTCTTTCAAAGAAAACAACTGGTAGTATCCAATGATAAAATTTTAGCTTTCCAGTGAAAATTAGCATTTTGGAAAACTTGTATCTGCTACTATCGTGTAGAGATTGGTGGTAATATTTACAAATGTAGTATTTTGATATAATGAAATGTATTATTTGGAAGATCTACGTAATTCAGTGAGTCAGTATTTTCTAAATGATCAACACATAATATTATGGAATCACACACAGGTAAAAGATCCATTCAAGGTGCAAGATGGACCACTGGCTTTTAATGTAACAGAATACAAAAGTTCATTGATACAGCTTTAGATTCTATATGACAACTAACCTTTGAGAAACTACCACTAAAAACGAAAAAAATAAAGAGACTATCATTTACCAAGTCTTGGTGTAGCTTCAGAGAGGAATAACTACAGTTATCTAAAAACAGGGTAAACACAGTTATTTTCCAGTAATAATAAAAATATTTAATTTTAAATGAATAATTTAAAATTTTCAGTTTAAACTTCTAATATGGTAAATATTGAGGAGATAACCTGTATAAGTAATAGGGGTCCTCAGTCATTTTTAAGTGTCAAAGACGTCCTAAGATTTAAAAAGCTTAAAAACTGCTGCTATAGAAAGTGTATTGGAAGGCACATAATGCTGTTTATTGTCAGCATACTATAAAGTACTGACACTGATAGGTGTCCATGTAGTGATTAAGTGGAAAACAGCAGTTTGGGGCTCAGTCCGCTTGGTATGGCCCCCTATTTGTAAAATAAAAATTATTTTTATTTGTCCATGCACAGAAAAAAGTGTGGAAGGATTTAGACTGAAGTAGTGGTTATCTCTAGGAAATTGGGATTTAGGTGGAATAGGAGAAAACTTTCACATTTTACTTTGTATTTGTGATATTTCAGATTCCTTTTTACAACAAATGTGTTATTTTGTAATACAAAAAAATACAAAGATTTAAAATGTGAACTTATGGCAGTCCAGTCAAATAGTCACTTCTATGCTGCACCTTTTTGTTTTGTTTGTTTTTTTAGCTGAGCCATCCTGCCACCTGTTGGCAGCTCAGCGGCAGCTCAGTTCGGGCCGGGACTCAAACCGCTGTTGCTCAGAGCTCAAACTCTTGAGCCAGCTCTTAACCAACTGAGCCACTGGGCCGGCCCTATGCTGCACCTTTTTATAAACGAATTTGCCTAAGTCCTGTTTTACTGAAGACAAACACATTTCTTTGGACCTTGGGCATTCTTTTTCTAGGGGAACATGAACACGGTCTTACTTTGGGTTACAAATTTTTCTGGGTCTTCATAGGCTGATCTTTCTAGAGTTGGTAAACATCCATAAAGGTTGGATTAAAAAACTTGCAGTCGTAACTTACAGCGTTGGATCAGACATGACTCTGGAAGCCAAGAATAATGTTGTGTCGTGGTGAATCTTAAAGGAGTGGGCACATGGCAGCTTTTGGCTAGGATCATTCAGGGTCAAAAGGGCTAGTCACAGGTAGGGGGAAAGAAGGAAACCATGATGTTATTTCATGTACCATATGTTCCTTCCAAATTTCAGTGGCTTGACTAAGAAAATTCACATTTAGGAGAGTTGGTAAAACAGGATTGAAAACATTCACTAGTAAACCCCTTTTCCTTAGCATTCCTTTCTTTCTTCAACAAATATTTGTTGAGCACACACTATGTACCTGGTAGTGTTTTAGTCATTGGTGATTCATTAATGACCAAAAACGTATTCCTGCCCTCCTAAAACTTAAATTCTGGTGGGAGGAGACAGACCATAAATAAGCTAAATAAGTAAAATATGGAGTATGTTGATGGTAGTAGGTGTTGAGGAGAAAAATAACAGTGCACAGTATAGGAAATGTTGGGGTGGGGCGGTGATTTTAGGGTGGCTAGAGAGGCCCCACTAAAAGGGTGGCATTTGAGTAAAGACCTGAAGGAGGGAGGTAAGGGGAAATGCCATGGAAATAATGGGGTGAAAACATTTCAGGCAGTGGGAGTCAGGGTGCAAAGGTTCTGAGGCAGAGCTTGCTTAGCACGTTCAAGGACAAGTCCAGATTCGCTGGAGCAGAGAGAGCAAAAGGAGAGTTGTAGGAGATAAAATGGAGGGGTGGAGGGGGAATGACTGGAGAAGACGGGGGCCTTGTTGGCCATTGCAAGGATTTTGCCTTTCACTCATGTGGTTTGGGGAGCCTTTGGAAAATGTTGAGGGAGGAGTCATAGGCCCTGATTTATGCTTTAATAAATCTCTCTGGCTGCTGTGTCCTGAAGGAGAGCCAAGGAAAAAGCAGGGATTCCACTTAGGGGAGTCCATTCTCATCTAATCTAGATGAGAATGGTGTTGGCAGTGGCGAAGGGTCAGATTCTGTGACATCTGGAGGCACAGCTGACTAAATTTGCTCTTGGATTAGATGTGAGATTGTGGCACGTGAGAGAAGTCAGGGTGACTCCAAGGTTTTTGGATTGAATAACTGGAAAAACGGAGTTGCCTTTTACTGAAATGTAGACTACAGGAGCAGGTTTGGGGAGGGAGAGGGTGGTGGAGATCAGGAACTTCTTGTGGGGCATGCTGCATTTGATGTTCCTATTAGGCATCTAGGTGGGTATGTCAGATACACAACTGGGTCTACAAGCTTGAATTCAGGGCTGGACAGAGAGCCCGGGAGTCATCGGGTTATAGGTGGTATTTAGAGCTATGAGAATGGATGATGTCCCCAAGGGAGACATGTTTATGTACGTGTCTTATATATGTAAGGGGACATTCAGTAGTTCATGAAATTAAGACTTTACATTTTTCTATAGGATTAGTTTGAATCTTTTTTAGGTGGGTGAAATTCAGATTTTGCATGGGAATGATTTTAACTCATTTAAAAATTTTAAATCCTCTTTCTCTGGATTTTTTTTTTCTAAATCAGAAAGTTGCAGATTTTATACACACACTTACACACACACACACACACACACACAATATTACTCAGCAATAAAACAGAATGAAATGTTGCCATTTGTGACAATATGGACGATCTAGAGGGCATTATGCTGAGTGAAATACAAATACTGTATGATTTCGCTTATATGTGGAATCTAAAAACAAAACAAACAACTCCTGGATTTATCCTTGTTTTGAATAAATTCAGCATAAACTTCTGTACTTTTTACTGCAATATCATATTCATGGTTTTATTGGCAATACTGCAGCATCCTGAATTGCCAAGAGTGTCTCTTGTGGATGTGTAAAGATTGATTTTTTTTTTTTGGACCTGTGGTGTCTACAGGATAGACATTATTCCTGTTTTTCAGTAGAGAAAGCTGTGGTTCCTGGTGGTAAAGTAGTGTTTTTAGGATTACATGGCTGATTTGTTGTAGAGCTGGGTTGAAATCAAGTGTTTCTTGATAGGTTGAGTATCTTTTCTTTCAAGAACATTACCTTTTGAATATAGATGAATGCCTTTTGAAAATCTTCATAACATTGAAATGAGGGGGTGTTAGATTTATAATTTATTTAATCAAAATTTTTATTTTTTTTCACCATTTTGTGGAACATGTTTTTGATATTCTATTGAATATTCTTACCCTTTGATGTTTGGGTGTTCAGAGATGGTAATATGTAACAAACATACCTTATTTATGCTTTTATAATTTATAATTCAGTGCTTTAATGAATTTAATTTCATAATTCAAAAATTTAAAGACCTATAAGTTTTCCTACAAACCTTATGGCCACTTTTAAAATTTATTTTTAAACTAAATTTAATCATTTTGAATAGATAATACATTTTCTTTTTCTTTTTTTTTTTTTAAAGGTTTTATTGGGGAATTGGGGAACGGGAACAGTGTTGGGGAATTGGGGAAGGGGAACAGCTAAGTTGTTGTCCTTCAATCTTAGTTGTGGAGAGCGCAGCTAGCTCAGCTCCAAGTCCAGTTACCATCCGGCCATCGGTCGGCAGCTCGCAGCCGCTCAGCTCAAGGTGCCGTGTTCAATCTTAGTTGCAGGTTGGTGTAGCCCACCATCCCATGAGGGAGTCAAACTGGCAAACTTGTTAGGAGCACGTGCTCTCACCAGCTGAGCCATCCTGCAACCTTTTGGCAGCTCAGCGACAGCTCAGCTTGGGCAGCGCTCACTGGCCCATGTGGGAATTGAACCAGTGACCTGTTGCTCAGAGCTCATGCTCTTAACCAATTGAGTCACTCGGCTGACCCCGATAATACATTTTCTGATTAAAATTACAAGGCTGTATTACAAATGTTCTGAGAAGCTTGCTTTCATCCAAGTCCCTCTGTCCTTTTTATTCCACTACTGCCTCTGGGAAACCAGCTTTATTAGTTTCTTTTTTATCATTTCAGTGTTTTTTTTTTGTTGTTGTTGTTTTTGCAAATATATATTTATTACATAAAAGATAGCATACAATATATACTGTTCTGTGCTTTTTTTGTTTTTCACTAATTATGTCCTCAGGATCTCTCCATATTGGAATATAGATATCTTCCTTTTTCTTATGGCTACATTGTATCCCATTATCTTGGAAGTATTATTGGTTTTTCAACTCATCCCCTATTTCTGGGCATTGGGTTATTTCCTGTCTTCAGACCTTATATCTGTCATTTCAACTTGTGCCAGTGTAGCTGTGGGAGAGATTCCTAAAAGTGAGAGTGCTGGGCTAAAGGGTTAATGCATTAGTAGGTTAACAGTAGTAGGTAGATAGATATTAGTATAGACACTGTAATGGTAGATGTTACCCCCATGTTCCCTTCCATCAGGGCTGCACTAGCTTTTATACTCCCATCGCTAGTACTGTGCACGAGAGTGGCTGTATCTGCAAAGCCTAGCAACAGAGTGTGTTGTCAAACTTTGGGACTTTTACCAAACTGATAAATTATATCTTAATATGGTTTTAATTGGTAGCCCTCTTATGAGTGAGGTTGAGCATTTTTAATGTGCTTAAGGGGAATCTTTATCTTTCTGGGACCTATCTCACCAGGTTCTTGGTGTGCCAGATACTTAAATAGGCAACTGTGCAATGCCGGGTTGGCTGCCCATGTAGCGTCCGCTACACTCTGCCCCTTCACCCCGTGAATCTCAAGGAACAGCCCCACCCCGGGCTCCAGAGGGGCCCTGATTCAGTGGTTTTCCACTCTGGCTGTACTTCAGAACCTCCTCAGGAATTTACAAAGACTTGTGTCCAGGTCCCACCCCCAGGGGTTGACCTAACTAATCTGAGGAGATGCCTGCACCTTGGTTTTTTTGTTTTGTTGTGTAGCAGTGGGAAACTTCATTTAAAAGGAAGATCGCAAAGGTGGAGGGACCTATTGCAGAGGGGAGGGACTGCTCCAATAGGGAGAGTGCCCTGACCTTAAGGTCTGCAAGTGTCTCCTTGTTTTGTTTTTGTATTTTGTTTTAAAACCTCCAAGTGATTCTGACAGGCAGCCAGGATTGAACATCCCTGGTCCAAGCCAATCACAGGCATCCTCAATTGACCAGTGTGAGGGAAGTCAAGGCCTTTTCTTCCTTTGTGTGGAGCGTGGGGCAGTCTTTGCTTCTAGCAGCTGGCATCAGCCATGAGGGTAGCTGGCCTCAGGCTGGAGCTGAGTGCTGGGGCGGGGTAGGGTGAGAGAACAGGGACAGTGTGGGGCTGCTGCCATCTCTGGACTTCAAATTAGGTGACATACATTTTCCTTATTGTTTAAGCCATTTTGATTTGGGGTGACTATTACTTGTGCTGCCAGTGTTTTCGCTGAAAAAGTAATACATTTTAACCTGATCAGTTTTTTTCCCCTTTCCATTTTTTGAAAGAAAAATGACAGATTCCATTGACAAATATTACAGTTCCTTATATTTGTGTTGCTCTTTAGTGTATATACCACTTTCACATTTACTTCTGTTTTGTAAAATTGGCAAAATCCTGTTTTATGAAGATCTCCTTACCTCTCCCTACTGCAGTGTACTAGTAATTATATCCCAAGGTATTACACACACACACACACACACACACACACACACACACACACACACACACACATTGTTGGCGCTACCTTGTGATAACATCACCTGTTAGAGATAACATGTTACTTACATTGCCTTTAAGACCAGTCCTGAGGTGATGGTGTGGCCTAGCCCCTGCCTCTGCTAGGGACTGGCTGGGTTAGGCAGTGCCAGCCCTCCAGCTGCTCCTAGGTCTCCGCTTGTTCCTGCAGGTGGCACCGCGAGCTGCTGCGCTAAGCCCTGGGCCATGTTTAAAGAACATAGGATCTATAGTTTAAGGAGCTTTTAGTGTTGCAGGCTGCATGGCAAGGAAGCCATGGGCAGCTTGTAAAGCTAGTCAAGGGCCAGTGCTGGTTCTTACTGCCCGAGGAGCAAAGACTGGTGAAAAACTCAGCTCATTTCCAGTGTCTTCCTGAAGCCTGCTCCTGACCACTGTTTGCCTGACTTCAGGTAGCTTTGACCTCAGACAGCATCCATTCTTGAGGAATGACGTCGATTAGCAGGAAAATCAAAAAAGAAGTTCCAGTGCAAAGAATCTCCTATCTTAAGATACATTCAGAACACTGCCTAAGAAGGAATGAAATGTCATATGATAGTGTTTGCCTTTCCTTACCTAAGTTAATAATAATAACAGGTAGCATTTGGTTAGTACTTTCTATATTCAGTGCTTTCTATATCCAGTCACTTTTAATATATTAAATTATTTAACACAACAAAAATTTCAGATATTTTTAACAAGGAAAAACTGAGAACTAACAATTGATCATTATTAGCATATCTTGAAGGTTTGTTTAAGAAGCACATGTGAGCTGTTGCTGGGAGGAGGCCACTTGTGTGGATGAAGGTGAGCACGTAAAAGGGTTTGAACAAGGTGTTGTGAGTAGTAGTGCTAGTAATTACACCCCCCCCCATTCAAAACACACTCTATTGTTTAGTGGATAGTATGGAAGGGAAAATTTGTTTTCTTAGAGAAATTTATCTTTTTTGGTGATCTAGGAGCCTTTCAAAAGCCTAGCAGTGAAAATAGAGCTCTTGAAATACAGAAAAGTATATTTCTTATGTGGTTTGTTAGCAATAAGCCAAGCCCACTGTGTAGCTTTATGTTACTTTGGCTTGGCCATGACATATGATGCCGAATTAGTAGCATCCTCCTTGGCATTGTCTAATTCATGATCATGCCCTTGTCAGTTACCTAAGTGCAAAGTGTTTCCAGATTTTTTTGAGGGCTTTTGAAGAAAAAGTTTAATTAAAATATGGGTATAATGGAGAAAGCCTTCAGGAAATACAACGAATATTATTTTTAAAGTAGCTATTGTACATTGTTTTCTATGAAAACAGCATACATTTCTATGAATTATTCAAGGAAGGTTTGATTCAGAAATTAATTTGCGGTTCAATTTACATGATCAGTGCTACTTTAATTCCTGTTCAAATGAAAATTCATCTGCTCCTAGTCAAAGTGATACATAAAGTAAGGAAAATGTGGGTGTCCTAAGAGCAATTTTCAGGGTGCATTTGGGTTACAGTGTTTCTGCATTATGAAGTCAGGGTTACTGGATGGATTTTATAAATTGAGGAAATCCTCAATTTCTTTCTGTGCAAGCCTACGTCATTGCTGCATGAGAATGTGTAATCATGATGTTGACGGTGAATCAGAAGAGTTGGTAACTCATGACCCTTTAATTGAATTGTTTTTTGAATTGACTTGTGGAAGAGTGATTAGTAAATTCATAACGAATTGTGTAATTAATGGCCACAAATGCACAGTCTGAAGAGCCGTGTCCCTGCACTTGGGATGTCCTTGAGTTGCAAGGCTGGAAAGGACTGGAGGCGACCACTTCTCTGTGCCGAGGAGCAGATGTCCCGAGCTGAGCAGCTGGCTTCTCTGCCCTGAGTGCTTGCCGTGGGACTTGCCGGCACCCACAGCAGCCACGGCGCACCCACGGTGGAGGGAGGAATACCAGTTACCCTGCTGCAGTGCGTGCTTCTGCCAAGACCTGGGGGTTACACAGGAGAGGGGCAAGACCACGCCTGTCCACAGGTACAACCCAGTGCAGAGAAAAGCAAGAGTGAGGCAAGAAAAATTCAGTGACTGGGGGAAGGATGTTTGTGTTTGGACTTTTATAAAGTGTATAAAAAAATAATAAACCATGAATGAAAAAAGGAAAATGCAGTGAAAAGGATGAGGGCCTAGGGGGAGGGCTAAGTGGCTTGGTTGGAATTGCTGATGCCACAGCTACTTGCCACTGCATAGCACCTGAGCCGAGGGGCTGTGGTACGCCTGGCCCAGATCTTCCCTGGTGGGGGACTTCATGCCCTTTCTAGACCAGTCGTCAAGAGGGAGGAACCCGGCCATTTGCCCCACAGTGCTAGTCCTTTGCTGGTGGTGCAAGGCTCATTCGTAGGCCCACCAAGGCTACAGTGTCGTGTATGTATGTTAACTGGTTGTCCCTGGTTTGGGCTGAACCCAAAACATGGCCATGGTGAAGAGCACTGGTACTGTTTACTCCTTAACTTACATGCACCAGCTGTGGTGGGTGTCCTTTTGAGGGTGTCCACTGATGGGATACACGTGGCTTTTCAGTCATTAGCCCTGGGCAGTATACTCTTCTGCCACACAGATGACTATATTGAAAACTTTTTTCTCCTGGCTGAAAGGCAAGGCCCTTTCAATAAAAGGACTCTCGTATCTTCTGAAGTACATTTTGAAAGCTGGAGGCAGTCACTTGATTTCACAGGTGATGGGTTGCATAGAAATAACCCATCTTAGACAGCAGGTATTGTCACACATTCCTTGCCTGTTATAGCTGCTATGTGAGTGCTTTCTCAGTGCCAGGCTCTGTGCAGAGTGCTTGACGTATTATTTTTAAAAGTTACCAAATAATGCCAGAGCCTTCATTCTAAAATGCAATCTAAGTTTGGGGTTCTGTAGCTTAAAACGCTCTGGTAGTTCCCATTATGTAGAGGAACAGTCTCTATTTTTGCATCCTTATCCTTAAAAAATTTTTGAGTAAGCAAATAATATATGTATGTATGTGTGTGTATATATATATATATATATATATATATATATGTTGAAGTTTTCTGTAGAAGGAAAATAAAAAGCAAACAAATAAATAGTAAAGCCCTTTAACTCTCCTTATTTCTCTTCTCCTCCCATCTGACATCTATGGCTTCTGATAGGAAATTTTCCATTTCAGTCTCAGCATGAGGGGAAAATGACTTTCACATTTAGGTTTCTCATTCTGAAGTTCTTCCCCCAGATTTCAGCCTGAATTCTTTTGATAACAGACCTCAGCTCTTGTTCTCTGAAATGCATGTGGGAAAATGTTTGTCAGTGTTGAAATTGGGCATTTTTGATCTTATGGAACTCCAGAATTGTCCGATTATTAACTTCCTACTTGTTTGATTGTAGTTCAAATTCTGTTTTTAAAAGAGTAGAATGTACTCCCAGCAAACTGAAGATCAGATAAATAAAGTGGACCTGGAAAAGTAAGGCTTGGCAGTGTATTAAACCAAGCCTTCCAGAAACGAAAGTACACACTATAGAATGAATAGGTGTTCTTTTGTCCCTTGACAATTTCCTGCTTCTGTGTCTATCTCCTAGTCGAACAGGGAGATAGCGGTGACGTTAGAATCCTGGTTTTATCTGAATTCAGAGCCTCGCTTACCACTTCCCAGCAGTGTGATGGCAGACACCAGCACTGACTTAGTAGATTTACTTGAACACATCCTCTGCTACATGCTTCGTTAGGTGCTAGGAGTATAGTAAGTCTTTTTAATCTCTCTGAGTCTCTGAGTTCTGATTCGAAAATGGGAATCATAGTACTTACCTTGATTGTACCACTGCTGAGAGAATTAAATGAGATAATGAATAAAAAATGTCTAGCAGTGCCTGCCACTTGGTATGCCCCTAACAAATAGTAAGTATTGCTGCTATTGTTTATACTTCTAGCATAATATACCTGTCAGTAATAAGGAGCAGGGCAAAAAGGACGAAAGCGGAGGAAGATTGAGGAATAAACTCGAGGAGAAACACCGTTGTGACGAGCAGTGTGCCTGCCGCATGGTTGTACACGTTGGTGATTAATTATAAAACCCGTGAGTTGTAGCTGAACATATGATGGCACTAGACTGCAACTCTTCAAGAAAATTCCTGTCTGAACTGTACACACTTTTATAGAAAGGTACTTCCTGTAGGGTGATTGGAGGATGGGAGCTGTAGAGATCTTTCCAGCCCTGTGGCCACGTGAGATGGCACTTCGGATGCTTTTCCCTGAGGGTTTCCTGGTTGTCTGGGCCTTCTGGCCATTCTTGCTGTGGGAGGGAGCGTCCTCAGGCCAGACAGCCACTCTTTTTTCCCCCCGCCTGCAATTTACTGTTTCTTCAGGACAGATTATCTCATCTTCAAATCTGCTGCTTCTTGGTTAGCACACTTCATTTTTTCGGCCTTTCTCGGAGTCTGCATAGGTTTTTTTTATGAACTTGTATGGGAAATGGATTCGGGAAGCACAGTTTGGTGTGTGCTACAGTGTGGTTAGTTTGCTAGAGGTAAGCTCTGAGGTTTGTAAGGGTGTGTGGATATCAACCCAACCTAGAATTACACAGTAAAGCAAGCTTTTAATTTTCCCTGGTCAGAAGGATTCACTGTATGGACAAGCCTAAGACATTTACTGGGCTCCCAGAATATTTGCTTTTTTTTTCTTTTTTTGGTTGTGATAATTCTCATGACTTCTGGGAATCTGTCAATGTAAAGGAGCTTATTATGCTCTGCTGGTTATTTGCAGATTGGTTTTCCAGGCCCTTTCTTTTGGTCTCTTATCATTTTTTTTCTTTTTTTAAAGATTTTATTGGGGAATTGGGGGAGGGGGACAGACAAGTTGCTGTCCTTTTGTTCTTCAGTCTAATTGTGGAGGCCGTCGCTTCACTGGCCCATGTTGGTATTATCATTGCGCTCTTCCCGGCTGAGGCAGATCAGTTGCCGGCCACTGGACGGTTGCTCACGGTGGCTCATGGCAGCTCACGCTGGCTGCCGACCGCTCACGGTAGCTTACAGCAGCCCACTGCAGCCCCACTGCAGCCTACACCATAGCCGGCGACTCACGGCAGCCCAGCTCCAGGTCGAGCTGTTGTTCACCATCTTAGCTGTAGAGGACGCAGCGTCACCGGCCCTCATGTGGGATCCAAGCCCAGGTCCTGCTGCTCAGAGCTGGCGTCCCAAGCCAACTCCTAACCAACGCGCCACTCAGCCGGCCTGATCTCTTTTCTTCTTATGTCATTTAGCCGAGTTATTTTTCACCATCTTCACTAGCCGTAGGATGAAGAGAGCAGGAGAATTTCTTTGAGACGCTTTCCATGTAGGAACATTTTTTGACTCCACAGTTCTTAACTTTGCATTTAATTATGTAGTGAAACTGGGCTGACCCAAATGTCTTTGGAGAATTTTTCCAGCTCAAAAAGTTATTTCATTCTGTCTTGTTACTGTGCTAGTGTTGATTTAGTAAGAAAAGATACAGAATAATCTATAAATAGAACTTAGATTTTTGGAACCACCACCGACCACAATAGGACACAGAATAGTTCCAGAGCCCCAATAACTTTCCTCATGCTGTTATCCCTTTGCAGTCACACCTTTTCCACCCCTTTCCCCTGGCAGTCACTGATATGCTCTTGTCATTACATTTTTTGTCATTTTGAGAATGTCACATAAATGGAACCATCCAGTATTTAACTTTTTAATACTGGCTTTTTTCACTGAGCATAATGCCTTTGAGATCCATCCAAGTGCTGCATATGACAAGTTTGTTCCCTTTCGTTGCTGAGTAGTGTTCAATTATACGGATATCCTGCAGCTTGTTTATTCATTCATCTATTGAAGGACATTGGGATGTTTCCAGTTATTGATGATTATGAATAGAGTTGTTATAAACCTTTGCCTCGTCTTGCGTGAACATAAATTTTCAACTCACTAAGCGTATTCGTTTCCTGGGGCTCCTGTAACAGATTACCACAAACCGCGTGGTTTAAACCAACAGAAATTTACTTTTCACTGTTCTGGAGCCGGAAGTCTGAAATTACATCACTGGGCTGCAGTCATGTGTCAGCAGGGCCTTGCTCCCTCCAAAGGCTCTGGGGAAGAGCCTCTTGCGTGCCTCTTGCAGCTTCTGGAGGCCACCAGCACACTGTGGCCTCCGACCCCCTTCCTCGAATCCTCCAGCTTCTCGCTCCCATCGTTACTGTCCTCCTCCTGTTTTTCAGTCAGATCTCCCTCAGCCTCCCTCTTATAAGGACACTTGTCATTACATTTAGGGCCTACCAGGATAATCTTATCTCAAGATCCTTAACTAATGACAGCTACAGAGACACCTTTGCCCTGTAAGGTAGCATTACCAGGCTCCAGGGCACAGGTTGTGTAGATCTCCTGTGTAGGGCCTTTTCTCAGCGTTCCACATGTGGGCGAAGACCTGGGCATGTTTCTTACTGGGTCATAGATAAGTGTACGTTTAATTTTATAAGAAACTGCCCAACTGTTTTGTAGAGTGACTGTCATTTTATGTCCCTCACATACCAGAACTCCCGGCATCCTTGCCAGAACTTAGTATTATCAGTATTTTTTATTTTAGCTATTCTAGTGGGTACTTCATTGTGGCTTTAATTCGCGTTTCCCTGATGGCTAGTGATTTTGAGCATCTTTTCACCTGAAAGCTTTATGCCTTTTAATTTTCCTTTTTCATAACCTTCCTAAGTATGAGAAGGAAAAGAATGAACTGGATCATAGTTAAAGAAGAACATTACTGTCATAGAGCAGAATAGTGCCAAACAGCATTGTTATACAGTATAGACAAAAATATATTCCATTTTATCTTTCAGATTTCTCTATACAGTTTTGTTTGAGTTAATGATATGCTTGATTCTAATTTAAAAGGTGACTGTTCTGGGCCGGCCGAGTGGCACGTTGGTTAAGAACTGGCTTGGGATGCCAGAGGGCCCCGGTTCGGATCCCACATAT
>NW_017731353.1:4436889-4440357 GCF_001890085.2 Hipposideros armiger
TTAGGATTTAGCTGTGTTGATGCGTGTTGGTCTAGGTCCTCATTTTAACTGCCGTCTAGTATCCTGTCATATGATTAAACCATAGATTATCCGTTCTCCTATTTATGGCTGGTGAAGTGGTTTCTGCCTTTTCCACGATGACAGACAGTGCTGCAGTGACTATCCCTCCCTGCATCTCCTGTGCACACGTTCTCCAGGGTGATGGTTAGGCAGGTTAGGCTGGGCTTTGCTGTGGTAATAAACAGACCCCAACCCCCAGCCATTTAACCAGGAAGCTCATTTTTTGTAGATGTGGTTGTGGGGTGCTCTGCCCCACATAGTTACTTAGGGGCCCAGACGGATGGAGGCCCTGGCATCTTTTGGTTGCACAACTGGAGCATGTAGCCTCCTGGACACCAGTGGGGACAAGCAAGCAGCGAGAATTATGAACTGACTGAGTCTTAAGTTCTCCAGCCAGGAAGGGACCCATGGCCACTTCCTGTTGCAGCCATGTCCGGAACTATTGGGTTGTTGGAAAAGTCATGACGTATTTTTTCTTGTTTTTCGTTGCAAAAATGCATCATGACTTTTTTGACAACCCAATAGGTACAAGGTCTCACCTCCTGCAGGAGGCCTAGGAAATGCCATCTTCTGTGTGTTCAGGAGGGGGAAGGATCCCCAATTGTCAGTGAGCACTGGCAGTGCCCACCAAAGGCGGACCCCTGGAGTGGAGCCCTGTGCTGTGTGCTGCTGTGCATGTTACACACCTTAGGCAACGGCTCCCCAGGCCCCCAGCAGATGAGCAACCAGCTCTCCCCCAAGCTGGTTAATTTTGAGATTTTGAATTTGGGAGCCCATTGTCTTCAATTATGGCTTGATTGTGGATCATGGACTTAAAAAAAAATAATAAAGCAGAAGGTGGATTTGTCTTAGGATTTGTAATTCAGTTTAACTGCTTATTTTAAACACCTAGAACAGGGATTTTCAGCTGGTCAGTGTTCAGTTACCAAAAAAAGACCCACTATAACTGATTTTAATGGGAAGGGACTTATTATAGAGTATTTATAGCTGACAGAGTTATTGGGAGGGCTGAAAAAGCCGGTTCTAGGTTGAGCTTCGTGAATGGTTCCCAAGGTCACCCCATGGACCTGGGCCACAAAGGAAGCTGCAGCCTTTCGGCCATTGGGAGGTGGCCCCTCTAGAACCACTGCCACAATCAAGAACATTATGTTCCTGGCTCCAGAGCAAAATACATGTCCTCCCTGCTGCTACTCGACACCCATGAAGCTAATGCCTGGACACAGGACCCCTAATTCTTCCCCGGAAAACCAAATGCTTCCACANATACAAAATCTGTATCATGCTGACTCTCTTCCAAATTACCTTTTTAAATGGAAGATCTTTAACAAGCCCCACCATGACCATGACCCCAGGCATGATACAGGTGTATAATATCTTTTTGCTGCTATCAGGCTGCAGTTCACATAGGTTTAATGATGCTGTAGATCACTTTTAGGTACTTTTAACCATCTTTTAGACTCGATTTTAAGCACTAACCATTTATTTTCTCTTGAAGCAAAAATTGTGCAAAAAATCTTTTGGGGGGTCTTTGATTAAATACAACACAATATCTTCTGTTGCTTGAGTTCTTGTAGAGTTATGAGGGGTAATTACATGAATGCTGATGAGATAAATGATTATCTGAGAATTAAAAACCTCTGTTCAAAATGGCATAGCAGAGTAGAATAAATCAACTGAAGCAGAATAAATGACATATCTTTATAGTATTGTGTTATTCTAATTGTGCTCCTTTTAATATGAAATTTTAGGTTTAAGATAAATAAATAGTACCAGGTTTCAGTCTCTGAAACTGAAGAGCCCATTATTTAAAATGCTCATAGCTTAGAAAATGGGATTACATGGTATTTCCTTGCTAACCTACCAGAACCCACTACCTGCAAAGATTGTAGGTATTTACATTTTTGGTCTGCTAGGTTGCTGTTAGCAGTATGGGCTTTATAGAGTATGGCAACTTGATCAAATATCTACTGTTTATAAATACCGTATTTTGCCATATATAATGTGCACTTTTGGCTGAAATTTGTGAGGGAAAAAATAAGGATGCGCATTATGCATGGGTAGTACTAATTCCTTATCTATATAAATGTTTTTTGGTTTTTAAAAAAAATTTTATTGGGGAATTGAGGAAGAGGAACAGCGTTGGGGAATTGGGGGAGGGGAACAGTGTTGGGAATTGGGGAAGGGGAACAGCCAAGTTGTTGTCCTTCAATCTTAGTTGTGGAGGGAGCAGCAAGCTCAGCTCCAAGTCCAGTCGTGCCACTCAGCTCAAGGTGCTGTGTTCAATTAGTTGCAGGTGGGCGTAGCCACCATCCCATGCGGGAATTGAACCAGCAGCCTTGTTATTAAGACCACATGCTCTATCCCCTGAGCCATCCGGGTGGCAGCTCAGCTCAAGGTGCGAGTTCAGTCTTAGTTGCGGGTGGGCATAGCCCACCATCTCGAACAGGCAACCTTGTTGTTAGGAGCGTGTGCTCTCACCAGCTGAGCCATCTTGTCACCTGTTGGCAGCTCAGCGGCAGCTCAGCTCGGGAGCAGCGTCACTGGCCCATGTGGGAATCGAACCGGCGGCCCTGTTGCTCAGAGCTTGCACTCTTGAGCAAGCTCTTAACCAATTGAGCCACTCGGCTGGCCCCTATATAAATGTTTTTAATTATTTTATTTGTGCTTATGAGTTAAAAGTGTAACTCTAGAAATCAATAATGATATCCGTATGCAAAATAATGCCCCGGAATACAATAATCAGTTTTGTTGAATTTACGATGAACTGCAATGACGAAGAGTCTTGGCCTTCTGTGATGCATAAATATGATAAATTTGTTACCGGTACATAAAATTTCTTATATCTTGTATCTGTTCTTGTGTTTTGTAATTATTTGTTACATATAATTTCTTGTACCATAATACGTTAAAAAATAAATGCTAAAATTCTTTTATAACACAAAAAACAAGTACCTAAATGTAAACAAATAAAAATTTGAATTAAAAAATTAAAACAAAAGATTTTTTTCCCTGAAAGTTTGGGCCAAAAACGTGGGTGCACATTATACATAGCAAAATACGGTATTTGCTTCTAGCTTTTGTCCTGATATGTAAAACCATGCGATCCTGGAGAAGGCACTGAGCTGTTAGAATAGAACTGAGCCTCAGTTTCCCTACCTGTCCAATGGGGATGATGACACATATACTCTTCTTTGCTCCCTTCCAGGGTGGTGGGGACTGAGATGAACTGATGTCTGTGGAACAGGTTGGGAAACTATAAAATGCTTTATGAATGTACAGGATTATTATTATTTCATGACATTCATTTGTCTTCACAATTTGAGATACAAGATCTCTATTCAAATGCTAGTGGTTGAGGAGGTTCTTCTCACTTAAAAAATATTGCCAAGTAAAATTAGATCCTTAGGG
>NW_017731353.1:4441747-4442964 GCF_001890085.2 Hipposideros armiger
AACTGATTTTAATGGGAAGGGACTTATTATAGAGTATTTATAGCTGACAGAGTTATTGGGAGGGCTGAAAAAGCCGGTTCTAGGTTGAGCTTCGTGAATGGTTCCCAAGATCACCCCATGGACCTGGGCCACAAAGGAAGCTGCAGCCTTTCGGCCATTGGGAGGTGGCCCCTCTAGAACCACTGCCACAATCAAGAACATTATGTTCCTGGCTCCAGAGCAAAATACATGTCCTCCCTGCTGCTACTGGACACCCATGAAGCTAATGCCTGGACACAGGACCCCTAATTCTTCCCCGGAAAACCAAATGCTTCCACAACTGGACTTGCCCCCTGCAACAGCAGAAGTGTGCTCTGCCTCACATCTGCTTTGCACATCTTAAGTGATTGTCTGATGGATGGAACCTAGCCGCAAGGAAGGTGGCGAAACGGCGGTTCCTACTTTCCAGCCTCTGCAATATCAGGAGGACACTGGGAGGAGGATGGAATGGATACTGAGCACCAGCCCACCATATCTTCCCCATGGTCATACCCTGGTAGCAAGATGTATGCACAGATTTTAGGGAGTCTTTGACACCTGGAATTTTGTGTACGCTTTTGTGAACGTACAGAGAACATTTTTCTTTGAAAGGACCCTTTGCTTCCATTAGACTCTCAAAGAGGACAATGATGGAACAAAGGGTAAGCACCACTGACCAGATAGTCCAGCGAGGAAGCGCCCAGATTCTGAAATCAGGCAGACCTAGGTTTGAATCCTGTCTGTGCTACTTACTTGGTATGAGACCTTGGACACTTTATTTCACGTCTCTAAGCCTTAGTTTTCTCATCTTTAAAATGGGGGCATTAGTACCTATCTCATAGGGTTGTTACGAGGGTAAAGTATGGAATGCATATATAGTAATTGCCTACTATATTGGCTGGCTCAGAAAAATAACCAATAACTAGTAGTTGCATTCATTCATCATTCTTCAGAAGAAGGTGGCCACCATGAACATATGGTGTGCTGCTGCTTCTGTTGAGAATACCACCTGGTAACTCCTATGTGTGATATCTAATTAAACTTAAGAGGCTATCACGTCCTCTGCTCCCATTGCATCCTGTGTTTACCACTGTGATATTTGTCACACTTTTTTATACTTGCCTCTCTGTTACTCCCTCTTAAATGTCCTCAGAGCAGAGATTTGTGTTGTGCCTATCACATGGTAGATGTTCAGTAAA
>NW_017731353.1:4445079-4457234 GCF_001890085.2 Hipposideros armiger
CACTCATGAGGTGTGTAATGTGTTGGTTATAATAATAGTGTGTACATTAGGAGACCCTTTTGATCTATTCTTGTTTCTCCCATCTTGGAAAAAACAAAGCTCTGTTTTCTTGAGACCTTGCCGCAGACCCTGAAGCTCTTTTTCCTGGGTTTGGGGGGCTTGTGGACTCATGGCGGTGTGCTCAGTGTGAGGGGCCTCTGCTCGAATACTGCTCTCCCTGGTCTGCGGAGACCTGGGCTGTGACCTTCCATCTGTAGACGTCCACTCAGGCTGTGAAGGTGGTGACCGAGCAGGACAAGGACATTTGTGCCGGGACCTGTGCCTTTCAGGAGCTTCGTTGTGCCGGGAGAACACGCTTTAGTGCCATGGATAAGGTTTTGACAAAACACAGAAAAGCGTCGATTGCACTTCTCATTCATAAAAAAATGACTTGTAAGAGTCGTCGCTGTCCCATTATGTGAGCCATTTCGTATTTCACAGGAAGCACTCTCTGTGAGAAAAGGGGCAGCCACTGTTCTTAGAAAGAAGAGCAGATTTACCTATACCAAGGTCAACAAATGCGCATTGGTTTCCTGCTGCAGCCTACTTCCCAAGTTATACTGATTGAGAAAAGCGGCTGAATTGGCGAGGTTTTGTGTTTTCTCATTTCCCTTTCTCCTTGACTTTTGACGAACTGAGTTAGCACCAATGTTTTCCCATTCAGTTTCCCTCCTGGAGTTTGTTGCTTCTCGGGCTTTCTGCATTTCGGTGGGTATTTTAATTAATTGTTTGGTTAAATGAAAGATTGACATTTACCTCAGATTCCCCACACACTATGGCAGCAATCTTCAGATTTCAAATTAGTTCAGTGAGTCACTTAATTCTTCACAACTTGTAAAACATTTTACATCTTCAAACACAACAAAGTTGGTGCCTTTATCAGCTGTTTTTTAGCAATGCTATAAATGGAGGTTTTTCTCTTCTAAGCCATGGAAATACAGTTTACTCTAACATTTTCTCTTCACCTTTGGCATTATCTTGACAGTGTCTAAGGCAACCCGATAGTGATTTGCCAAAAAAACAAGAAGTTAGGGCCCGTGGGAGTCGAGGGGAAAGGGCTGCTTCTATTGTTGCCACTTGCCAAATGTCTTCGGATGCCTAAAAGAAACTTTTGTATACGCGGTGCCAGCCTGCTGCTGGCCTTTGCAGCGTCAGCACTGGCTGGCTGTGTTCCACTATGTGATAACTGGTTTGTATCCACTTTGACTTGACTGTAAGAAGGTTTGGAGGTGTGTGTTTGTCTGCGAGTGTTTTAGGAGGAAATGAAAATAGCTGCTTGCCTTGAGCTCGTGATTGTGGAATCTGGGCATTCGCAGTTTTCTAGGTCCTCAGCCTGGGGCAGAGCTGGGCTCCCTTGGTGCCGTCTATAGCTGTCCTTTCTCCACAGTTGTACCCTGGGGAGAGGGCAGCACTGAACACTGGATGGAAAGGGAGACTCGGGCCGTTTTATTCTGCAGAATTCTCTTCTGACCCTGCGAGAAGGCAGTTTGGAGCCCTGTTAGAAGCTTGCGTTATAAAGGAAGAAACTGAGGCTGGCCCGAACATACATTCTCAGAATCAGTGAGAACAAGTTGTTCTAAGACAGGCTCTGAGATCAGCCCACTTGGGAAGGGCTCATTGATCCTGCGGGAGCACGCCAGATGGTGGGAAGTGTCCAGGCCTTGCTTTCCTGTTGGGAGTCTCAATTTTGTTAAAAAAAACTGGAGGAGCTTGAGTAAGGTTCTGATAACACTAAGAAGCTATGGCCCCTCCAAAGACCCCCAAGCACTGTCTCTTCTCACCCAGAAGTTTCACCTCAGCTCCCTTAGTTGTACAGATGGGACTAACTGCCTTCCTTGACGGGATGTTGCTAATATTACTTAGATGATTCACTCACTTATGTTGAGTGCCTGCTGAGCCAAGCGCTCTGCTGTGGACTTGACATACCACCTCCGTCTTGATTTGCAGAGTAGCTAAGAGTTTGGGCCCAGGAGTCAGACAGACCTGGGGTAGAGTTCTGACTGTCTTTACTAGCAGTCCTAACTAGATCTAGCTAGTTATTTCAGCCCAAATCACAACTATTTTGTTGGGTTTGGGGCGTTGACTCAGGGAGCGTTATCTTGTTCATCGGCGGGAGGCCGATTTGGAAGGTTCTCCGGGGCTGTGGAGGCCTGGAGACAACGCGTGGGCTCTGGTGGAGCAAGGGGTGGCCGTTTCCCAGGACATCAGCCATTTACTGCAATTATTGCTGAGCGTGTGTGTGGGTCTGGGACTCTCCCAGGGGGTTGCATACAGCCTCTTGCTTAATCCTCCTTGTGGCCTCCCAGCATCCCCAGCCACATTCTTCATCCACCTAAACTGGGAGAGTTGGGATGAGAGCTCAGGAAGGCTTCCTCTGGGCCACACTGCCGTTGTTGAGTCTCCACGATGGAACCTGGTAAAATGCAGTCACCTTATGCATAGGTCATGGAGCGATTGGGGTTAACTTGGCCATTGTCTCGCCTGCAGGTCCTGGTGCTGCTGGGATGTCACTTCGCTGCACCAAGGGTGAATGAATGGTAGCTGTGCTTGGTCTCTCCCCTCCTTAAAGTCAGTCCTTTAGTGTGGGGAATCACACTATAAGAACTGGACCGCTGTTACCAGTTACGATTCCTGTTCCTCTTGGGTTTGTAATAGAAGCTACTGTCCGGTAACAAGAGAGTTGTTGTCCCTGCATTTCTCTCTGTTCTCTTAACATAGACCCTTCCACATCTTACAAATGTCAGGGGTTCTGAAAAGCAGGAAATATTCTGATCTTTTCCAAGTGGCTGGATAACTGATCCTTGTCAAAAGACCTGAGAATAGTGGCGGCCGGTTAGCTCAGGTGGTTAGAGCGCAGTGCTCATAACACCACGGTTTCTGGTTCGATCTCCACATGGGCCGCTGAGCTGCACCCTCCACAACTAGACTGAAACAACTACTTGACTTGGAGCTGATGGGTCCTGGAAAAACACACTGTTCCCCAATTTAAAAAAAAAAAAAAAGAGACCTGAGAATATTAGGAATATTAGGATAATAAATCCTTATTATATGGCTTTTCTACTTTTTAAAGAAGAAAATTTCTCTTGTAAATTTTTGGTGGGCTAAGTTTATTTTTTCCCTTTTCAGTGACCAATCATGGGTCTCTGGCATATATTTCAAATCTGATAATTGATTTCTGGTTGAGAATGTAGCATCTGTCCTTTCTCCACCCTGCCGGCCCTAAAGCTGTGTCTCTTTTCTTTGTGAAGAAAAGGTCTTTCTTTTGAAGCATTATTAGGAACAGGAGAACAAAATCAAGAAATGCTGAAATATTCTGTGTTTTTTTTTTTATCAACTCTACCCCTTTTAAAATTCACTGTTAGGCATTCTCAAATAAGAAGCCATTTATCATTACCGAGCATTGAGAGCAGCACTTTTTCCACTCTACCCCACAGACGTTGCCGTTTCACTGCTACAGTATGATCAGACTTACCAGTTAACATTATTTTTCCTCTGAACTAATGTAAATCTTCATTAGTGGACAATCCAGCCATTTCTTCAAATTTCTTTTTTTTAAGGATATGTAAAAGTTAAATTTTTTTCCACAAATGAAGAAACGATTTTATATTTGCCTCTATAAAAGAAATAAATGCTCATTACTAAAAAACAAAATTCAGAAGTACAGAAAGGGATAACAAAGAAAGTATAAATCACCCACAATTCCACTACTTAGAGATAACCACTGCTTATTTTGCGGAAACCTTTCAGATTTATTTTTCTGCTCATAGCCACACCCCTCTTACACAGAAGAGTTCATTTTAGATACGCTGTTTTTATTTGCTTAAAAAGAAACCTTAATAATATATTGCAGACATTTTTCCATGCCATTGAATGTAGAACATGGTAATGTTTTATTTTGTGTTGTGTGTACTTTATTGCTCACAGTGATTATATATGTTTATAGTGATTTTCAAACTGAGTGTTTACAAAGAAAAATGAACAGTTCTGGGTGCGTTCAGTAAGTCAGGCATTGTGCTAAGCATTTTACAGGAATCGTCTCCTCAAATCCATCCCTTTGTCTGAATTTGTGCAATAGAGTCCTTACTGATACTCCTGTTTTCAGCCTTCATGCTTTACAACTTCTTTTTCATACAGAAACCTGAATAATCTTTCAGGAATGCAAATGAGGTCATGTTGCTCCTCTGCTTAAAACCCTCCAGTAGCTTCTTATTTCACTTCACCTAAAAGCCAGGCGCCTAACTGCGATCTGGCCCATGTCCCTGGCGTCTCCTCGCAGCCACATTCGCCCGTCTTTCTAGTCCTTAAATATGACAAATCTGTTGCAACCACAGGGCCTTTGCATTGCTTTCTAGCTCCTCTGCCCTGGGACATTTGGATGATTGGCTTTCTTTTCATTCAGGTCCCAGTTCAAATTAAATTCAAGTGAGGTGAATCCCATAATACATATACTTTGTAGAAAATTTTTAAATTTTATCAAAGTATAGAACATGTCACCTCTAATCCCACCATCCACTCAACATTTTTGTGATTTTTTTTTCTTTCTTTCATTCACTCCACTTATTCATTCTTTTGACAAAATGTCTGTGATATGGCGGTATATTGTACTGGTGTTTGGGGAGGTTACAGCATTAAAAAAGGTGGTGATAATTCTTGCCTCTGTGAGGTCTGTTGGGAGCGTTAATCCTTTCATGGAGGAGGCCGCATGGTGTAATGGTCAAGACGTCAGGCTCTGGGGTCAGACTAGCACAATTCAAGCATTGGTGTACCACTTCCAAGCTCTTTAACTGTGAGTTAGTCACTTAATTCTCAGTGTCAGCTATCTATTTCTGCATGACAAATCACCTCAAAATGTAGTGGCTTAAAACGACAAATATGTATTATCTCAGTGTCTGTGGGCCAGGAATTCAGAAGGGGTTAGCTGGGTGGTTCTGCTTGTGGTCGCCCCTGGGACTGCAGCCTAGATGTCAGCTGGGGCCATGGTCATGTGACGACCCGACACGGGCTGGGGCTCCACCTTGGATGCAGCTCACTCCCAGGGCTGGCAAGGCAGTGCTGGCTGTTGGCAGGAGGCCTCAGTTCTGTGCCACACTGCCCTTTCCACATCCAAGAGACCACCAGGCAGATGCCACAACGTATTTTATGACCTCGCCGCAGAAGTCACACTGTCATTTCTGCAGCATCCTGTGGTTCTGCAGGTCAGTCCTGTTCAGTGCGGAGGAGGACTAAAGAATGAGATTGGATCACCCGGGACCATTTTGGAGGCTGGCAACTGCACTGGCTATAGCATCTTAATGGTACCCACAGGCCCAGTTTATAATGGAGATTAAGTGAGATAGTACACATAAAGTGAATGCAGAAAAGTCCTGGTACATAGTAAAGACTCAAAACAATCTTAGTTGTGATCGTGTGTTCTCATCACCACCACTGCTACCTCCTGTGCCAGCACAAGGGACTAAGGAACCTGACATAACGGGGCAGGGGTGGGGGGGACAGATGGACATGAAAGGCTTCCCCAGGGAGGAGAGACATTTATGCCGAGACTGGAGTAGTGAGCAGGCTTTGGAGAGGTAAGAACATTCCAGGCAAGGGGACAGTGAGTGCGAAGGTCCTGAGTGGAGGGAGGAGAGAGGCAGCATGGGCAGCGGTAAGGGGGGCCGAGGCCAAGATGCGGTCATGACTGTGCCCTGTAGGGAGGTTTCCTTCTGTGGGATACAGCTGGGCTTACCCAGAAACCGCAGAGAAAATAAGAGCTGAGCTTTCTGGAGTGCATTTATGCCGTGAAGTGAGGTTTTCACGTACCATGTGTTTCCCCAGAGCTCTTCGAGTTATTTGATTTCGTTACCACTGGGGGGAAACATATCTGGGTCTTCTGGTTCAGACCAAACTGTTGCTGACCTTTTCACGAGTGAAATCCTGCCTCTTCCATTAGGGGGACTGTGCTATACTTGTTTCAAGCTTGTTTAGTTTATTTAGCAGGATCAGATTCTTGTTCTGATGAATGTACCCAAAAAACTTGAAAATCAGCACAGATTTCCGGTTCCTGGTGGTACATTGTTTCCTGTGCTTGTTATGTGCAGGGTCAAGTGTATTGTGTTTGTGTGCCTGACACCTTGGGCTTGGATGGATTTGATCATTTCAGAGCACACAAGTTGCCTGTCTGCCTGATGAACCAGCCACTCGAAAGACTCAAGTTCCCGACTCCTTTTCTTTTGACCGGTTTCCCATATGCAGAATTCGTTACTTTCCAAGGTGATTTTTTTATTGTTAAATATGAATGGTATGCTTCTCTTTGGACTTTCTAGGCCTTTCTGAAATTATATATAAACATTTGTGTGTCCACATTTTTTTTGGTTTTTGGGTTTTCTTGGTGAAGAGGCTCATAGCCTTTATCAGCTTCTCAAGGGGGTTGTCAGAGGCACAAGGCGAGACTTTGGTGTGCTTATGAGAGTGCTGAAGGCTGCCCCCCACTCTTCTGTGGGCTTCTGGCAGGAAGAGGGGGTGCCATGCAGAGATGCAGCAGGATGAATGTCGCGTGCATGTGGCAGATGTGGTCATGCACGATTTAGTCTCCTCATCCTCTACTGCTGAGCACCTGAGTGTTGGCGGCTTCTTCCCCAAAACCCCAGAATCATCTTCACGATCCATTTTTGTACGTCCTTATTATTTCCTTAGGACAAATGTCTAGAAGTGGGATTTCTGCATCAAAAGAATAGATCCTTTTAAAGGCTTTTGTACATATTGCTAACTGCCTGTCTGGAAGGTATGTCGGTAGATGAGTTTACCTGTGCGCTGACAACAGCAGATCAGTATCTGTTTACAGGGGAGGAAACCCAAGTCGTTTGGTGGCGGAGACATAATTCAACCCCACAGCTCCTGTGTTTCTAATCTGACTCTTAGGCACCCCCCAAGAGCCCCTTTGCTTTCTTTATGCCACAGGTTTAGTGCTCTAACAAATGTTGAAGTTTTTGAAAGTTACATAAATCTATTGGGGCATAATGGTCGACAGGTGTCCCCAGGCTCGGCACTGACCACACAAATCAGCCCTCAAGTTGTGGCCTGGTGGAAAAACGTGTCAGCAGGATTAGGTAAGGAAACTGTCCCAGGAACCTGCTGTTGCTCTCCTTTCAAGCGCTTCCCTTAGGAGAGGAAAAGGGAAGCCAAGGACCGGCTGAATTCATCAGACTGTGTTTGGCAGAATGGGGACCAGTGGGTGCAGGTCATCGCCCACGACCAGTTTCCCAGGGTGCTGGAGACACTGCTGCCCAGGAGCTGCCGCCTGTGAGGGCCCTGCGGCTGTGGTGTGCGTTGGTGCGCTCGGAAGAATGTGGCCGTGGCATTCCACAGACACATACCAAGCACACACGGCCTCCCCCAGCGCTCCCCGCCAGCCTGCCCCGGTCATGCTGAATAATCGGGGCAGCCCACATGACCACAGCCTGGAAAGGGGGTCTGGCTGGGCAGGACAGACGCCTTACTGTTGGCTCAGGGAGAGAAAGGATGACCGGGCACAAACTTCTGAGGAGGACTCTGGGAAACGAATGGGACATGTGCAGTGGCGGCGGCTGGCCAAGGTGGCTTCTGACAGGAAATTGGTGTGCCGTGAAGGTGACAACCTGGGTGGCCATGCTGACTGTCGCTCATCATGACCCAGATTATCAAGGTGAAGAAGCACTGTGCTTTCAGGGGCTTTTTCTTTTGAGTTAATGGGGTCTCACCAAATGTGGTTTTCACATACCAGTGTTGTCCTGTTTTTGATGGCTTAGGACCTGGGGAAAGGGTGACAGCCTATGACCATGGCATCATCTCCCCAGGTGCCCTGCTACCTCCCCTGGATGTCTTCCTGGACTTCTGCCTTACCCTCACTCCCCATGTCTGATGCAGCAGCAAACATCCAGAATAAACCCCAGGGTTAAGTGCTGCCCCGGCCCCGCACCAGGACACCAGCGCTGTCTCTGTCCTGAGAGATTTCCCGGTCTCCCAACCTGGTCTTGTTCCGTCTGTGTCTGCTCTCCTGCTGCCGCCAGAGACCTTTCCTCAGACACCTGCATCCAATCTTTTCACTCCCCAGCGTCCTGTCCTCCAGGGGGGACCCGTTCAGAATAGAATTCCCTCTTCTCTCCACATGTGGCCCCTCATGGTCTGAGCCTGGTTCCCTCTCGGACTTCACCCCCACCCCCCCAACCCCCTTTGTTTACTGGGCAGATCCCAGGCCCTGCCCTCTGTGGGGTACTTGCCCGTGCCTGGCTCGCTCGCATCATGGAGGCCCCAGCTCACGTGGCACAATGTTTAGGAAAGACCGTCTGACCACCCAGTCCAGAGGACCCAAGCCAGCACCAGCTCTGCCTGCTTCCCCTTTTAATGTCGTTACAGCACATGCCATCTGAAATCCCCTCGTCTGTTTATGAAGAGTTGGTTGCTCTCCTGCTAGAATTCAAGGACCCCTTAGTGAGCCCCTTCTTTAAAGGCTCGCCTGGAGAGTCTGGCCTCAAACGGGAATACCAGGTTTGCATTCCGGAAGAGCTGCAGGTTGTAGGAGAAAGAAATGCATGTGATTCCTCAATCCAGCCACAGCACAGACCTCTAAAATAAAGTGTGCACGTGTCAGAAATAGGGCATCGAAACAGAAATGGTCGCTTGCGTTTGAGCAAAGAAAGTTCTCATACAGAGAGAAACATTAAAATGTAGCTCCTAACATGTTTAACTCAGTCATCAAAATTTAGGCTGAGGGGCACAGATGACTTGGTTTTGTTAATGGGTAAATTGGAAGGAAAAAACAGAATCTGTAGAGTAGAGGAGACATGATCACAATGAGTGGAGCTTATTAAGATCTGAATTCAAACTAACTATAAAAATTGGGAGGGAAATCCATTTATGAGCTGATTGGGAAAATTTGAACTGACTGAATATTGGATGATATTAAAGAATTTATTGTTAATTTTTCGTGTGTGTGATAACCAAAAACCATTATGTTTAAAAATTAGTCTTTATCTTATAGACACATATTAAAATATCCCTGAATGAAATGATATACTATCAGATATTTGCTTCAAAATTATGTGGGCAAGAGGAGTGGGTGGGAATATAGGGAAGGCTGGTCAGCTGTGAGTAGGTACTTTTTGAAGCCAAGTGGGGGGTGGTCCCTGGGGGTACTTGGGGGTTCTTAAGCTGTTCTCTCTACTTTGAGATATATTTTTAAATTTCTGGGGATTTTATCCCCCAAACCCCGATTTTCACATGCTAGCTGTCTGCTGGAGCTGAGTGATTGCTGCTCTCCACAGCAGCATCTTTTAAAATGGGAGAGCCTTCCCTGTGCACTTCATTCATATGTTCAACTGCCCATCTCCGTCTAAGTGTCACAGCTTGCAACCTCTTTTTTTCTGGTCCCTTCTTGATGGAAAGGCTGGTGGCAGGGTTTACCTGGTTGCTACATCTGTGAACATGTAAAACAATTCATGCTTTGCTAAGCATACAACTTCATGGGCAGCTTGGTGTGAGCCGGCCCTGAGGAGCAACGTGGAGCTTATGGAAGACACTCGTTGGCACAAGCAAAGCCTCCCTCCGCTGGAGTCAGTGCTGACTCTCCTGTGACCTTAGTCTGGTGGGAATGGAGGAGAGGCAGCGCCAAGTAGCAGAAACAGTGACCACCCTGCCCGCCGTCAGGGCTGAGAACCTCTCTGCAGCCCCCAGAGCCCTCCTCAGGTCAACCCCGACTCGCACTGCTCCAGGGGGTTGTTGCTTGTTACAGCCAGTGAAGAATGGTAGTGAGATAGATCTATGATGGCCGCGACTATCTGCCCCTGTGTGTATCATGTCTTGGCACAGAGTGGTGTTTGCGGAAGGAATGGATTCATGCATCTTTCCAATTGAGAGAATTATCTAGAATAGACCTACTCAATAGGGTCATAGGGAGAACACATTAGAACCTCTCTGTGGGACCTACCTTAGAACAATTGGAAATAAATATGCGTTAATAAGGAATGGCAAAATAAATGGTGGTCGCCATCCTGTGCAGCCCTCTGCAGCTGTTAAAGCTGTTGAAGTAGCTTTATGTGGATTGACATGGAGAGACATTCAAAGTGCTCAACAGAAAAACAAGTGTAATACAATCCCATTCATACTACAGAGAAAACTGGGTCTGTAAATGTGTACAAAAGGCATGGAATGGATGACAAGTATGGCGTGGAGAGGCGAGGGGGCACTTTTCACTGTTTTACATACATCTGTAATTGACATAGAAATTTTAAGCAGTAAACCTAAAGTAACAGAATAGTATTTGTTACACGGTTAGCACTCAATAAATTGTAACTATTGTAAAGGGTGGTTAATATGTATATACCTGGCGCTGTTATAAATATTGCTCTGCAAGTATTTATAAAGTGCTTAGAACAGTTGCAGGCACATAGTAACTGCTATAGTATTTGTTCAATACAAATTTTAAAGTTGCCAAGTAATTTGCAGTTCATAGAGAAGAGAGGGGCTGTGGTGGGGGGGGGGGAGGGAGGTACAGAGAGGCAGGAGACCAGGGTTGTAGGCCCTAGTAATATCACTTCCCCAACTCACCCCTGCCCCTACTGTAGACTTCGGTACCTTGGGTAATTGGCTCTTTCTGGTCTCACTAACATGAAATGAGGATCATAATCTGAAACCTCCTGAAGGGAACAGATAACATCTTAACTCTAATATTTTAATTCTAAAGTTTGCTCATTTCAAAAGTAATATGTTATAAAATAGTCTATTTTATAAAATGTGGCACTATTTTATATTATATATTTTGTATTATATTTGTATGAATTGGATAATTTGTTTCTCTATTTTCAAGTACAGTCATCTCCCCTTATCCACAGGGGATATGTTCCAAGAGCCCCAGTGGATGCCTGAAACAGCGGGTAGTACCAAACCCTGTATATACTATGTTTTTTTATACGTACTCATACCTCTGATAAAGTTTCATTTATAAATTAGGCACAGTAAGAGATTTAACAACAACAAAATAGAACAATTATAACAATGTACTATAATAATAGTTATGTGAATGTGGCTTTTTGCTCTGTCTTTCAAAATACCTTATTTCACAGATTCATTCCTATCATAGATCATAGCAACTTCAGCATACTATTTCTTTTTTTTTTTTCCTTATTAAGTTGAGAACTTTTACCTTTTCCCTGAAAGAAAGCACTTTCCGGCTTCCCGTTGGCATCCCTGAACCGCCAGCATCACTACTCTTGCACTTTGGGGGCCACTGTTAAGTAAAATAAGGGTGACCTGAACACAAGCACTGCGATACTGGGACAGCCGATCTGATAACCCAGAAGCTACTAAGTGACTTACAGGTGGGGAGCATATGCAAGTGTGGAGACCCTGGACAGAGGGGTGATTCACGTCTGGGGTGAGACGGAGCTGGAAGGCTAGATTTCATCATGCTACCTAGAACACAGTTTAAAACCTATGCATTGGTTATTTCTGGAATTTTCCATTGACTATTTTTGGACCTCAGTTGACTGCAGATAACTGAAACTGCAGAAGGTAAAACCCTGGATAAGGGAGGACTACTGTATTTCTGTTAAAAGTGTACTGAAAACATTCACCACATGGTGGCACTCTCCTAAAAAAACGAAACAGTATAGATCAGTAATGAGTTTAAGGCGTGGAATTGAGAGGCAACTAGAGTCCCAATTTATGGTCTATATATTTGTGCTATGAATTTTGGGGGACAAATAGGGAAACAGAGACCTTTCATGGCTCAATAAGTTATGCAGATGTCAGAATATAGGAACATTTGTTCTTTCTTATGCACTGTTACGTATTCATTGTATATTAACTGATGCCATACTTTTAAGATGTCCCAGATATATTCATTCAGAAGCTTGTGTGCTTAACAGGAAAAAAAAACATCTTAAGGAGAACATCATAGATATTTCTCCTTCAAAAATTGGCATTTAAGGGCTGGCTGAGTGGCGTGGTGGTTGGGGGCTGGCTTGGGACGCCAGAGGGCCCCGGTTCGGATCCCACATGTGAGGGCCAGTGACACTGCCCTCTACAGAAAAAAAAAAAATGGCATTTAAAACAAGTGTTGCCGGGCCGGCCGAGTGGTACGATGGTTAAGAACTGGCTTGGGA
>NW_017731353.1:4458394-4463244 GCF_001890085.2 Hipposideros armiger
TGCTGTCCTTTTGTTCTTCAGTCTAGTTGTGGAGGACGTCGCTTCACTGGCCCATGTTGGTATTGTGATCATTGCGCTCTTCCCGGGTGAGGCAGATTGATCACCGGCCATTGGATGGCTGCTCATGGCGGCTCATGCCAGCTGCCGGCCATCACGGTAGCTTACAGTAGCCCACTGCAGCAGGTGCCTACACCATCACTGGCCACTCATGGCAGCCCAGCTCCAGGTCCAGCTGTTGTTCACAGTCTTAGCTGTAAAGGGCGCAGCATCACTGGCCCAGGTGGGAACCGAACCGGCAGCCCTGCTGCTCAGACCTTGCGCTCCCAAGCCAACTCTTAACCAACTGAGACACTTGGCCAGCCCCTGAACATATAATCTTTATGATTTTCTCTGAGGCTGTGAATTAGGGAAGAGTTGTGTTGTTTTCGTTTTTGGCATTTAAAATTTTTCTCGTTTCCTAAATTAACTGTGTTATTCGGGGTTAATCTGTTTGTCTTGGTCTGTTTCTGTGATGCTCTAGGCTTTCCTCCTCAGTCTGGTGATCCTGGTTGTTCATTCGTAGTTAAAGTGGGAATTGGAAGGCTGATTGGGAGTTCTGTATATGTGGGTGGGACAGTAGATTGGCTGATTACATTTCTGGATTAATGAAGAGGGGAATCAAGAAACCCTCTTGAGGGCTTATACTGGGGTACTGACACTCTATATTAGTGCTTTCCAGACCTTCCTTTGATTTCTGTCGAGAAGATCCCTCCTTACTGGGGTAAATGTCTGGGTGTGGAGAGGTAGGTTGGGTGTGTGTTTCATATATAAATTTATAATCCTCGGTTTTCACCCCCATGTCTCACTCCCACCCTCCATTCTCCCTGCCTTCCTCATGTTCGGGCTACTTCGTGGCAGATGGGCTCCCTCTATCACTCGACTCTTTCAAGCCTCTCCTCAGTGTGTTCCCTCTGCTCTGCTTCGCCAGGCCATGCACGCCCCTCCACTTCCAGGTTCCAAAAATTTGTGGAAATTACTTGTCTGATGACAGCCTCCTTTCTGTTTCCTTCCTTGTTGTGGGTTTAGATTTTTATTTTTATTTTTATTATTCATTTATTGTAATCGAAAGGGCCACAGGCAGCAGATGGGATCGCTCCTGTGCTCAGTCCGCCATCTTGTCCCAAGATGTCATTATTTTAGTACCATTGATGATTATGGATTGCTGCAAATAGAGAAAACAAGCTATTAAACCAAATATAGATTAACTCGTACGGTGTTATCTAGAGCTCATTTAGAAGTATTTAAAAGTTCCTTGCATTTTGAACATTTGTCATTTTTCCCCTTGAAAATTAAAAGGTTTGTGGTAAATAGGGAAGAAAAAACTTTCTAGTTAATTGAGAATTACGACTAAGTGAGATGTAAGTATTATATATTGATGAGAACTCTGACTTTTTAAAAAAATTTAAGAGTTGATTTCTAATTACTTAATAATAGCCTTTGGCCTAAGTAGCTGCCAGGTGAATGAAAGCTCATCTCGAGTGACATGGAGTGACCGAGTGGCAGTAACAGCACTGGAGACATGCATGCAGTTTGTTAAGATGATTCAAGTGGTAGTTATGACAACGAAGAGCAACAGAGGGAGAAAGAGAGAGATACTGGAAAAGCAGCGGCACAGTTTAGTAACAGTCAGTATTCATAATGGCAGAGCTGTTTACTATAAAAATTCCATCCTTCTTTGCCTCTTTGCTGCCCTTCACATTTTTTACTTTATGTTAGAGCTTGCTGATTTATAGCAAAAGGCAGTACAGTTTCACCTCTAAAACAAAATCTGTGAAGCCTCGAGATATATTCAAGACTTTAGTCCCCAACAGTAAGTCATGAAAGGACCTTATACTGTTTAGCCCTTGATGCTTGGGAGGGGGAGCTTATAAATTTATATAGAGAAATGGGTTTGAAGTGGTGCATTTGATAGTGAAATGCCTCGATGAAGCAAACATGGCCACTCTAAGAAAAACAATATATATACCATATGAGCAATCTGGCATGTGGGGGGTTACTCTGGGTTTAAAACAGCTTCATACTCTTGATGCTTTTAGGTGGCTGATGTCTTGATAAGAATAACAGAAATAGGGTGAAGTGGCATTTGATTTTGAGGGATACTGCTGGGAAAGCCTGGCATTTAGCTTGATTATAATTTTATAATTTTCAGCTGCTCAGCCATCGTATTAATAGCACCCACTCTGCTTTCTGGCACCAAGGATGCCTTTTATAATTTGAGTGTTCTCAAAAAGAACACTGTGTGAAAATGATCAACCCCAAATGTAAACTACTTTTAAAAAAGCAAACACAGTTTATGTTGGCTCATCCTTTGTTTTTTTATTGTCCCTTTTAGGAGGAGAGCTCTGGGGCCTTTTGGGTAGGCAGTGGACCAGGTAGCACAGGTTAGCTGGTTTCAGGCCATGGGGTTGTAGCCTTGTTTGCCTTCATCATATTGGTGGGGATCTGGGGGCTCTCTGTACCTGACCTGCCCCAAAGGAAACCTCCTGCAGCGCTGGTGTTTGGATTGTGTTCACCTCCTATCCACACTGTAGCAGGTCCTTCCTCGCCTCAGGCCTTTCCACCTGCCATTTCTAGGTGACTTGTTCTCCCTACTCCCCTACCCCCTGTTCTCCTCTCCCTGGCTAACACAGCCTTATCCTCCATGTCTCATCTTACATGTCACTTTTCGCAGAGACCTTTCCAGCCTCAGTCAGATTCTCCAGCACCTGTGCTAGTCCATGTTGGCTCTTTTCATGCTTAATAATGAACCCCACTAGGGTGGCAATTATTTAAAGCTGTCCTCCTTCACTGCGTGGTGAGCTCCGTGCAGGGAAGGGCTGTGGCTCTCTTGGTCAGTCTGCTCTGTCTCCTGGGTCTGCATTAAGTCTGGACATGCCAGGGGCTGGTGCTGTTGATTTTGAATGGCTGGATGGATGGTCCTGTCAGTTACCCACTCATGCTCACCACCTTTGGTAGGTGCAGAGGGGGACTGATTTAGGAGGTTAGGTGAGCCACTCAGTGTCATCTTTATTAGGACTAGAAGAAATACTGAGTTGTTTCTAAAAATGGGGTGGGAAGCGTGGGTAATTGAAGTTGCCCACAAGAAGGTTTCTTTTTTCTGATAAAAAGATTAGAGGAGAGAATTCCAAATGTGTGGGATAGCCAGCACTGAAGAAATTGATCTAGATTCCTTGTTTCCATTCTTTTTCTTACCACGTGACCAAGAAAGTAGGTTGGACTCCGGGTGGGCAGTGGAGGTGGGTAAGAGGTCCCAAAGAGGATGAGCAAGGTAAGAAAAGATTTTGGAAGAATAATGAAGCTGTTGTACTAGTTGAAGAAAAGTGATCAGACCATGACGAGACTGAAGATGAGGACATTCCTGTCACCTGCCTGGTCCTAGCGATTCTGAGAACGGTGCCGATTATGGGTTGGCTGCGAAGGCAGCCTGCCTGGATATAGTCACAGTCTGTTTTGAAGTTGTACAGAGAAGCACACTTGCGTCATTCTGAAGATGCAGTGAGTCAACGCAGTCCCAAGGGAGCAGTAATGGCCTCAAACAGAAACTTGGCATGAAAAATCGCTGTGGATTTAAAGCCATAGTACTTTCTTCGTGTGACTTCATTTGGTGATGGTAAGAATAATTCACGGAAAACCTCCTTTAATGGCAGACCTTAAACACATGTGGAATGATTCTTTTTTTTCCCTCCACTTTTCCCATTTAACTTTTTAAAATAGGCCATACATTTAGGTGTCTGGTTTGAGGGGGACCCTTACTACCACTCACTTCGCATCCATGCCCCGCCCAGCTGCCTTCGGTTTTCTCAGGAAATGTTGGTGTAGTTTTCTCTGGTCATTCTTGACCTTCAGTCATGTTCATATGCATTGGGATGGTCAGTGGAAAAGAATCACCAGAGAAGAATCTTTTCTTTTTTTTTTAAAGATTTTTACTGAGGAATTGGAGGAGAACAGTGTTGGGGAATTGGGGAAGGGGAGCAGCCAGGTTGTTGTCCTTCAATCTTAGTTGTGGAGGGCGCAGCTAGCTCAGCTCCAAGTCCAGTCGCGCTGCTCAGCTCAAGGTGCTGTGTTCAATTAGTTACGGGTGGGTATAGCCACCATCCCATGTGGGAGTTGAACCAGCAGCCTTGTTGTTAAGAGCACACTCTCTATCCCCTGAACCACCCGGGCGACAGTTCAGATCAAGGTGCTGAGTTCAGTCTTTAGTTGCATTTAGTGTTTAGTTTAGTCTTTAGCCCACCATCTCGAACAGACAGTCTTGTTAGGAGCACATGCTCTCACCAACTGAGCCATCCTGCCACCTGTTGGCAGCTGAGCTCAGGTGCAGCTCACTGGCTCATGTAGGAATTGAACCGGTGGCCCTGTTGCTCAGAGCTCGCGCTCTTAACCAACTGAGCCACTTGTCTGGCCCAAGAATCTTTTCATTTAATGTTTACCATTGACCATATTTATACAGAGGGTGCCAAAAAAGTGTATACACATTTTCATAAAGGAAAACTGTATTAAAATTGTAACAGTATATACCGATAACAACAGATGAATGAATACAAGTCACATTTGACTTCTGCAATTACAAGAGGTGCTCAGAGTGGTTACCAACAGTGTCTAGACTCTAGACACTTCTGATGACGGCAAACTACTGCTTGAGCAACTTTGACCAAAGTGTCCACTTGTGTACATTTTTTTGGCACCACCAGTATATACTAGTTCAGCCTGGATTTTAAATGGATATCTTTTCATAGACTTGCAGATAACATCTCACTATAACAAACATCAAGGGAAGTATCCAAATTGTTACTTGGAAATGTCTTTTTTAC
>NW_017731353.1:4466174-4469752 GCF_001890085.2 Hipposideros armiger
TTTTAAAAACATCTCTAAAATCAGGGTATAATTAATAGAATGCCAAAATCATTGGCATAAAAATCAGTATAATCAATAGAATGCTGTCGTTCAATGGTCCATAAGAGTCAAGGTGTATGGTACAACGGCATCTTAGATTTGGTGAATTATAGCGTCCTATGCATATACAAGCTTGTGTGTTCTTTTGTTTTTTCCCCCCTTTTTAGGACATATGGTAACATTGCAGGGTCATAGATTTATATACTGCTACCCAGCTGTGCACAGATATTATGGCCTTTTAAAAATCCATCCCCAATCTGCCTTCCTCTTAAGTTGCCATCTTGTATTGCGGAGAAGTAAAGGGAGGTGTTTTAATTAGCTAATTAACAAGTTCTAATTTTTTTGGTTTAAACACTATCTTTTGGGTAAATTCTGAGACTGTCACATTTTCTACCTTCCCATGGCTCTTCCCCATTAAAAAATGACATCTGGGTGTCTTGGAGGGATTATGAGTCCTTGTGGTGATGAGGGAGGGTCCTTGGCCACGCTTGCCTTTGCTGGTCTCGTCCAGGCTTGTCCCTGGGCCTTTGTGCAGATGTCCCCTGAGCTGCGGTCAGTGAGCGACCTTGCATTTTACTCTTTCGTCTCCATCAGATCCAGGGGACTGTCTTTATTTGCCCTTCAATACATTTACCCTGTGGCCGATGTCATGGCTGTCAGCATGGTTTCTTTCCACAGGTCAGAGAAGAACTTCTGAGTTCCTTTCTCACCCCACAGAAACTAAGGGAGGTGCAGAGGGCTATGATGCAAATCTCCCTCTGCCTCATCCTCTATGCTATGCCACCATTTTTATTCTGTGGCTGTCCATGTTGGTTGCATCCTGCAAGGTGACCTTCTCCCAGAGTTTCAGTTAGGAAGTGGGGCAAAGCCCACTGCTTCTCCTTCAGTCTAACTACCAGTCTGCCCTCCCTTCCCTTGTTACCGGGGAGTGGGCCTTTCTTGTTGCAGTGTCCAGGTTCTTAACGTCTCAAGCAAAGAATTGAACGAGACACAGAAATACAGTGGTGAAAGAGCAGTTTATTAGAAGCGAAAGTACACTTCAAAGGGATAGGAGCGGGCCTGAGCAAAAGCATGCCTCAAAAGGCGCTGACTGGCGAGAACTTGGAATTTTTATTTCTTTTCTCTAGGATGGGCTGTTTTTCCAGGCCTGGGACCACTTGATTGACACCTGTGATTGACAAGGGGCTATTACCTTGTCTTCTTAGACTGCACATTTCCTTCCCAGAATTCAGTCTGTTATAATGATATTAATGAACTTCCGGGCATATGTAGGCTATTATAATGATAATATAATGAGGTTGTACCCTTTACTGCTCAGGTATGAGTGACCAGTCTAATTAAGTTAGGTAGATAAGGGAAGAATTTGGGCTTTAGAGTGAGGGCTCTGGGTGGCCGCTCCCCGTAGGCTGTGTGGAAAGTGCAGGAAAGTTCGGTGGAGACTCTATTCCTGTCTCTAACTTTCTGCCTCATTTCCCCTGAGAGAGTGGTCCCCATAAATCTCTGTGGGAGGTTGAGGTCTCTTCTGTATCTGCTTCCTGCCGAATGTGGGCCTTGTCCCTCACCCTATCTGATCTTAATTTAAATGAGGGGAGGGGTCTTTAGGTCCCGCTTTGGTCAGGGTGCACTGGAAGCACCTTGGGACATTGCTGGGACATTATTCATATCCCGATGGCCCCTAGATGAGGAGAGACACATTCTAGTTAATAGATTAGAAGCGCTGGCCCCAGGAGCAGGACTCAAAGTCCATTTAGCTTAACTTCAGGTGGCATTGTTGTGGCATTGTTTACCCAGGAGCTAGGTCTGGAATGGCCTGGAGAGAATCCTGGCCTATGATGATCACAATTAGCAAGCTTAAGTCACAGGCTTCTAGGTCGTTATTTGAACCAGGGGTGAGAAATATTCTATAATTTAGGCTATGAGCAATCTTTAGGATTCAGAAACCGATTTAAAAAGTGATTAAGACCAGGGACTAGGGAGCTAAGAAGCGAGGCAAAAGGAGACTTAAAATTTCTACAGTGGTAGTGAGGGGCTCTCCCACATCACCCTCCCTGTCTGTGCCAGTCACCAGCTTCTTGCCTCTCATCTCCATCTCCAAACCCATTCTTCCTTGTCCTGCTTTGTGACGTGGAACCTGGACTCTAAACTTTTTTCCATTGCCAGCTGGCTTAACGTTAGGCTTTGTCAATAGAGAGTTTTGAAGGGCTACTGCAGGGCCATAGCGGGGGTGGGCTTCCTTTCCTGTTTCCGGTGTGTAGGTTTTCAGGGCACTGCTGTGTAGGATGCCCGCTGGCACTCAGGAGCCCTCGTAGACCACCCAGCGTAGCACGGAGCTGTCCTATGAACCAGCTCCAACCCATGCACACCCTTCAGCAAGCTTCTCCAGCATGTGGTGGGCTGCTCCACAGGCCATCTCTGGGTCACCCTGGCAAGTGGCTGTGTCACCAGCAGGCTGGGGCTCCTGTGGAGCTGCGCCCTGTCTAAAGAGGTCTGAATCTCATTTGGGGGTGGGGAGGAGGCGCTTCTGAGTGCTCAGGTCTTTCCTGGTTTGCTCTCCCTGGGCTGATGGAGGGCAGGGGGAACACTGGGTTGGTGTGTGAGAGTTGGATAAGGAGGTGCTTCAGAGGATGGGCTGTAGAGCGCGGGGATGCCTACACGGCTTTCCCAGACTGCCTGGCCCTGTAAATAACCAGTGCCAAAGGAACAAATATAGAATCTAAGAACAATTTTTTGTTAGTTAATTCCTTATATTACATTTTTTCTGTTCAGAGTACTGGTGTGGTTTCTGAGTCTTGATTGGATCCTGACAGACACATCAGCTCTCCCCTCAGGATTTTGCAGCGAGGGCAAGTCTGACACACTTGTTTGACTGTTCGCGTCTTCTCTTCACACTCGCATATGGTGGACAGCCTCGACCTTCTCCTTCTTTCTGTCGGGATGGCGCTCCTCTTACGTCATTTCCTCCCTCGTCCTGAGTGCCGTAAACATTTCTTCCAACTCGTCATAGAGGGCATTTAACTTATTTTGCCAACAGAAACGGTGCTGCAATGAAAACATGGCATGTTTTGAAATCAGTTGTTAGCTTTAAAAGCTTGTTATCATACAGTCATTTAATAAGTAAAGCTAATTTGAACCAATAATGCTGGAGGGAAAAGGAAGAAATGACTAGTCAGAATTACAAAAAAAACTAAATTACTGCTTTTGTTTATATTACTTCTTTTTATATTTTGAAGCTCTGTTATTAGGGACATACACGCTGAGTGGACCCCTATATCCTGATGCCGCGTCCCTCCTGCTCCCTGGTGATGCTCCTCGTTCTGCAGTCCGCTTTGTCTGACAGCCACTTCACCTTTCTTCTGATCATGCTTGCACAGTCTGTCTCTTTTCATCCCTCTAACTTGTAACCTGCATATATTGTTACCCTGCGGGTAAATTGCTGTTGCTTTTTCGCTGGAGCCAGGCTCATGGAGGAGGGCAGGCAGTGTCTTGGTTCTTAGGCCTTAGTCTTCAGTCTTCAAGCCCTGTGTGCCTGGACTTCAGCA
>NW_017731353.1:4469992-4475251 GCF_001890085.2 Hipposideros armiger
CCCCCCCCCCAAACAGTAAGTAGATCTTTGCCTGGGTCCTGGGGGCAGGGAGGGCTTCTTACCCATCTCCCATTGGATGGAGACTTTTACATCGTATGAGAGAAAGGTCCAGGAAGTAGGCTAGATTTTATCCTAGCCCAGGATGGAGGGGCTCTCTCCATTCTGCTCTGCCCCGCAGTCTTTCTCGTGAGCATCTGGTAGAAGCCTCATGGAAAAGAGCTTGCAAGTGAGTTTGGGCAGCCCTTGTGTCTGGAATTCCTAGGGGTTTGATGTTATAGTAGGCCACACTCAACTTTATAAGAATTCATTAAAATTTAAGCTGTTTCCTCTTGCCTAATTTTATGGCAACCACCTCTTCCTCCTGTGCTGTGTGAAAGGTCACAGAGCTTGCATGTCTTGTCTCTCCTTGGAGGGATTAGTCATTGTTGAGGATGCAGTGCACTTGGTTACCCTGTGACCTCAGCTCTCCGATTTGCTCAAGAAAAGCTCTGATTTATGGATTATTTATCTTTTTCCTGTTAGAATGGGAGTTAGGATGTTCTCCTATGGCTTTGTAATCTTAAGTAGGAGTGGAACTCTGTATTGTTTCTTCACCTGGCCCGCAGCAGAATTGTGTGGGTAAGATAGAGGGTTAGGTTCCTCACAGATCAGTGCAGTTTGCTAATGCGAACACCAATGGGTATTGATTCTGTTTTTCGTGTCCACCATTGGCACAAGTTTGACCACCCTCTTTTTTACTTTGTATTTTGAAATAATTTCAAAACTTACAGAAAATTTACAAGAACAGTATAGAGAATCCCCACATGCCCTTTACTCACATTCATCAATTTTTAACATTTTGCCACATTACATTTGCTTTACTCTCCCCCTCCATGTGTGTATGGATATAAAATTCATTTTTCTGAGTCAATTGAGATTAGGTTATAACATTTTGCCCCTTTACCCCTTAATGCTTCAAGTGTATTTCCTTAGAACAAGGGTATTCTCTTATTTAACTAGTTATTTAATTATCAATTTGAGATTTAACTTTAATAACATTTTTATTTAATGCACCATTAATATTCCAGGTTTCTGAGTTGTCCCAGCAATGCCCTTTGCGGCATCCTGCTTTCGCCCGCTAAGTGTAAGATCCAGTCAAGGATCATGGACTGTATTAATGTGTCGTGTTCTTTAATCTCTTGTATCTGGAACAGTTCCTCAGTATTTCTATCTTCTACAACAGGGGTTGGCAAACTGCGGCTCACAAGCCACATGCGGCTCTTTGGGTACATTCCATCTTAAAAGTTTGCCAACTTCCTGGATGAGCCAATCCTGTCCCTCACAACAATTTAAAAATTGTTCGAGAGCCATAAATATATTTTTACATAATCACCATTATGTGAATAATATCCTGTAAAATTTTACAAGTGAAACTATGATAGTTTTCATTTTCAATTTTACTTCAGAGCCACAGTTCATGAGCCCACAGTTTGCTGACCCCTGGCGGCTCTTCTGTCTCAAAAGTTTGCCGACCCCTGTTCCATAACATTGATAGTTTTAAAGAATATAGGTCAGTTATTTTATGAATGTTTTTAAATTTTGATTTGTCTGGTGTTTCTTTATTATTGTACATTCCGGTTAGAACTACAGAAGTGTCTTTCTCATGGTGTCCCATCCAGGTGTACCCAGTGTCCTGCCTGACATTAGGGATATTGATTTTGATCATCTAATCAAGGCGTTGTCTGGTTTCTCCATCGGGTAGTTGCTAGTTTTCCTCTTGCAACTAAAAAGCAATCTATGGGGATGACATTCTGTGACCATGTAAGTAATGTGCCCCTCATCAGACTTTACCCCAGACTAAGCATCCATTGATGGCACCCTGGATGTACACATCCCGATGACCTAGAGCCAGGTAGAGGTGTGGAGGGGGAGTAGTGTACCTGTGACAAGCCTTGGGCTCTCTTAAGGTAGAGAAAGGGGTCAGTGATCCAAGGCCATTTCTAGTGCAGTCTTACCTCTCCTTGGAGTCAACTTCAGAGAGGCTGCACTCTCAGAGAAGAGGTAGGTTAGAGGAGAAATGCCTCACACAGTATCAAGCAGCAAGGAAATGGTCTGTTTCACCTTGGGCTTTGGATGGAGGGCAAAGAAAAAAAAGTCACGTGACAACTTGTGGCTACTGACCAGCTCCCACATTAGTTTGGAAACTGATTTTATACTATTGTATAAATAGTGACCACTGCGCCCTCCCCCACCCCCGCCCCCATAACTGCAAGTTGGAAATATTGATTTAAAGTGGACCTAGGTTTTTAGTGCCCTTGGACACTGGACAAATTGAAGTTTTTTCTGGACTCAAAGAGATCCTATAGATCATTCCAACCAATATGAACAAGCCAAAAAGGACACACACACACACACACACACACACACACACACACACGATATTAGCAAGAGTCAGTAGAAATAATAGTAAACCTGGCTTCTAAAAATTTCAGATATTGGAAATATTGAATATAGAATATAAAATAAGTTCATTTAGTACTTTTTTTTGTTTTTGTAGCTGAGCCATCCTGCCACCTGTTGGCAGCTCAGCGGCAGCTCAGCTCAGGCCGTGAATCAAACCGGGGACCCTGTTGCTCAGAGCTCAAACTCTTGAGCGAGCTCTTAACCAACTGAGCCACTCGGCCGGCCTCAGTTAGTACTTTTGAGGAAATAAAAGAAGGAATTAAAAATGTGAGTGAAGAAAAAAATATCATAAAAAACAGCCANGCTGCTCAGCTAGGGCTGGACTCGAACCGCTGTTGCTCAGAGCTCAAACTCTTGAGCGAGCTCTTAACCAACTGAGCCACTCGGCCGGCCCTGGAAATGTCTTTTTTGTAAGATTTTATTGGGGAATTGGGGGAAGGAGAACAGACAAGTTGTTGTTTTGTTCTTTGGTCTAGTTGTGGAGGACATTGCTTCACTGGCCCAAGCTGGCACCATCATTGTGCTTTTCCCAGGCGAGGCAGATCAGTCGCTGGCCTCTGGACGGCCGCTCACTGCGGCTGCTGGCCACTCACGCTGGCTGCCGGCTACACACGGTAGCCCATGGCAACCCACTGCAGCAGGGGCTGCAGCCTACGCCGTCCCCTGTGACCCACAGCAGCCCAGCTCCAGGTCGAGCTGTTGTTCAGCATCTTAGCTATAGAGGGCAGTGTCACTAGCCTCATATGTGGGATCCGAACCAGGGCCCTCTGGCATCCCAAGCCAGCTCTTAACCAACGCGCCACTCGGCCAGCCCTGGAAATGTCTTTTATATTAGCAGATTTGCCAGCTGTATTATTATCTATTAATGTATATTAAAAATATATGATTTTGGCTTATTTTGAGATTAGGAAATTCCCAATAGAATTTTTCCCTTAACCATCTAAATCGGTATTTTCTTTTTTTCTCTTGTCTCTTAAACAGTGAGGCTTCTGGGCAGGAAATGAAAGAGGAGGAGGTAGTACAGAGTAATGCGGTGGCTTTCAAATGTTGTGACCTGCATGAGGAATACATACTCTGCTATGACTCGTGTGTGTGCGTGTGCGCATGTGCGTGTACATACACTCACACACTCACACACACACACACACACACAGAAGAAAGAGAGAAAGTCTGGAGAAAGCCTGTGAATTAATACATACCCTTCTTGTGGAGCATAATGATATTTTCTGTTTTATTTCACTTTTGGAAACTGCTGGCTGTGACCTGCTAGAGGGTGTTGTGACCAAGAATGAGTCCTGACCCCAGGGTGTGAAGGCTGGTAATGTAGAGTGTGGGCTCTAGAGGTTATCTGCCCAGGTTTAAACCCTGGCTCTACCCTCTCTGCAGTGGGACCCCACAGTCACTGACTCACCCCATAAAGCTTTCACTGTGCTTCCTGTGAGTCATGCATGGCGATAACACACGCCCCCCCTCACAGGGTCACATTTACTATTATTCTTTATTTTTTTAATGAAAAATTTCAAACCTATAAAAAGTTGAAAAAGCAGTGCACAGAACCACCAGTATATCCCTCAGTGAGGTTTATCAACTCTTTATTTTTTTTACGACTTCAGCTTTTGTTCAAAATTAAATAAGCAAAAGCAAAAATTTAAAGAAACTTTTACAAATTTCTTACATAAAGTAAGTTAATAGGGACAGTCACAAGTCTGCAATGAATAATTACAAAAGTATCTAGGGCAGCATGAATATAAACCATGTCACAGCATGGCGATCTAATTGTGATATGAATAAGGCATAACTAACATTTGCACCAAGACCAGAATTAAAAAATAAAACATACTTTAAAAGCTTACTTCTACATTAAGCCTCTCTTCCCTCAGATTCTTAATGGGTTTATACTATGCAATTTTTAAAAATGAACACGTCATGTCAAACTATAAATTACATAGATAGGCAGTTAATGTGAAAAGCCCCCTAAAATGTACAAACTAACTGGTACTGAATTGAGTTCTCCATTTACCTTTATGTACAATTAAATGTAAACCGTATTTTCACAGTTTTAAGTGTTTTATGAATAGATGCACAGTACCATGTCAGGTTTGCAATTGTTTCTGAAAACTGGATCTAGGCTCTGCATCCGTTGCCTGTTGGCTCCTGGGATGCATGTGTTCATCAACTCTTAACACTTGCTGCACCCTCTCTATAACCCTCTTTACATACAAACACGTCCCTTTTACCGAACCACCTGGAAACTGGCCGTAGACTCTTGATTGCCAAGGAGAAGCACATTGTCTTACACCACCTCAGCACCATTACCACGCGAAGGAAATCTCCATACTCCAATCACATTCTTTAACGTGAGGTCTGTATTCAAAATTCCCAAAGGCTCAGTAACATTCTAAACATGAACCACTCAAAGAATTTAGGATGAACTAGATGGCCCATGAAGTTCCTCCTAGAGCTGAGGACTCCTCTGAAGTTGAAAATAACCACCCAAAGTGTGACTCTCATGTGGAATATTCAATCCACTGTATCTTTTTGGCCTTTGTGTGAACTTCAGAGAGCTGATGAGGTGATGGGAGGGGGTGGCCTGTGCTCTGTGGGACAGCTGGCTTGGCAGGCAGCACACCTGCCTTAGAGATGGCATCCTTTACTTTGCCGGTTCACACGGATGCGTTCTGGCAATAAAATGGGTGACCAAGAGACACGCCTGCAATGCGAAGGGGTAGGGCAGTGGCCTCCATCTGAATTTAAATGGCTGAGAATTGGACATACGTGTTGGAATTGGAATGTGTCTAGGTGGGAATTGAAGTTCTT
>NW_017731353.1:4481911-4509107 GCF_001890085.2 Hipposideros armiger
GCAATGATCACAATACCAACATGGGCCAGTGAAGCGACGTCCTCCACAGCTAGACTGAAGAACAAAAAGACAGCAACTTGTCTGTTCCCCTCCCCTGATTCCCCAATAAAATCTTAAAAGAAAAAAGACACTTAAAATAGCTAGAGAAAAAAGATTACCTACAAAGGAACAACAGTTAGAGTGACAGCTAGCTTTTCTATAGCAAGAGTAGAAGCCCTGAAATAGAATAGTATTTTTAAAGTAGGCAGAGGAAGTAACTATTAACCTACAATTGTATAGCCTTGAAACTGTCTTTCAGGAATGAGAATGAAATAGACATGTTTGGAGAAATAAAAGCAAAAGGAATTTACCACTGTGAACTCATCACTAAAGGACACCCAAAGGCTGAATTTCAAGAAGGAGGGAAATGATCCCAAGAGAGAAGGTTTAACGTTGAAGAAGATACTAAAATAGACCCAGAGAAGTGGGTTAACTTGCCTAAAGATCCTAGTTGGTTTAGAACTGAGCCTGGACTTAAACCCACATCATCTTTCGTCCAGCCAGACAGAACGGGAGTAAAATGATGTTGAAAACAGAATAGCGTTTACATCCAAGAAGTAGACATAGGGTACCTTGGGGTGCCCGACGTGTTTGCCAGGACACACCGTCGCTTAAGCAGAGTCTTGACAGCCTCCGGAAATTTGCTCGAAGCCTCCCATTGCTAATGCATCATTTTCCTTTCTCCTGACGCTGAGTTGGTCGCTCCAGCTGAGAACTTTCCTTTCTGCCCTTCCAGAGGCCACATGGCAGCCCAGGGCCACAAGTGAGGGAAAGCCTCTCGGCCTTGCCAGGGATGTGACCGCTTTCATTCCGATGACTGCGTGTCATCTGGATTCTCTTCTTTCCTTTCCAGCTCCCATCAGTTACTCCCTGCCATTGTTGGTCCTCCACGAGTTTCTTCTCTCAGTCCTCCACTAGGACCCCTTTCTCCATAACAAACCAGTAGCCATGTCAAATACGATTTCTGACGTGGTGGCCCTGAATGGCACAAAAGGTGGAAGTACTGAGTTGGGGAAGGGTAGAAGAGGATTTAGATGTGTGAAAAATGTGGAGTACAATATTTTAATAGGTCGTCCAAATAATACCATGCCTTCTATTTACGTCGTTGTACTTGGCCACATTGGTCATATGACATCATCTCATTTGGAATCACCTGAGAACGCAGATATCATCCCAACTATATGGATAAAGCCTGGAGGGCTGAGAGAGGTTAAGTGACTTGCCTGTGGTCATGGTTACGCGGCAGAGTCCCGGGACGAGGCCTCAAGGCTCCTCCGGTTTCTCAACAGAGGCACTGCGCTAGTCCCACCTCGCCTCTGCATAGCTGTTAAGGAGCAACACTTTTTAATCAGCCACCAAGAATCTCATGGAATTTGCTTATTTTTAGTATTCCTGTCAGTTTTGATGAATTTCTTCAAAAGTTTTTTCCATAGATTTATTTTGCTCCACATTTCCTCAACTCCTCCAATTACATAACATCTTTCTTCTCCATAAATATTGTGAAGCCTGAATTATCATGAATTTTTTAACTAGTGGTATCTAATAGTAATTGAGATTTCCTATAATTGGAATGTTCTTTCTACCTTCCAGGACATTGTTGATATCATCCTCTCCGTGCATTTTAGAATTTTTAGACTATTTTTTCTGAGAAACAACTTGAGTCCATATAAGCTATGTTGTGAATTGCACCTGTTGACTTAAATTTTTGTACTGAGTGTTGTCTGTTTTTATAGAGGCAGGTGAACTCAGCTAGCAAGTGAAGTTTCAGAACTAAGCCTTCGTTATCCTACAGCTGACCTTGGATCATGCATGGTACCTTGTGTTGATTTAGGTGCTTCTGACTGCAAAGTTTGTGACTACCCTTAGGTTATATACATACGTATCTATATCTATCTATATCTATATCTATCTATACATTTTTTTAATCTGCTAGTTTACATCCATTAGTTAGCCAAATATGTCATAGTCAAGTTCATAAACTAGCTGATTTATTTTGTTCGTTTTGTGAACTTGGAAATAATCTTTTTTTAAAGGCCAAGTTTAAGATACCTTAGAAAATAAAAATATGTGTATTTCCTGGACTGTCCTATCTTTTGAAGGCCAGATTTCATCAAAACAAATGAATCACTGTTTTTTCTTCTTTCATCATCCCCTAATTGGTTTCCAAAATAAAATGATTAATGGCTGCGTTTCTCAACTGCATTGTTTTGATTATAGTCCTACTGGCAGTACTGGTGATACGTTGGGAAACATTTTCAGAACGGATGATTGTTGCTGACTGGTCACATGACTTTAAGGGTTCCCCAAATATATTGCAGCAAGGAAGTCTTCCGAGAAGCAAGCTGTTTCTTGTGCTTTTGTTATAAGTTAAGGAAAGTGATTTTAAATAATGAAACCTTAGTTATGATTCAGGCTTCATTTTTTCTTGAGATCTGTTTTAGTTTTCAGAAAGGAAAGTCGTGTGCATTTTAGCATTCCCTAGAGCATATTTTAATTTGTGGGGTTTTCTGCCATCCAGTTTGTGTGAAAGCATCCTCAACTGACCCTCCGGCAGGATATACTGATCATTCCTGACTGCCTCTCTCTCTTGACATCCTCAAAAGAGCGACCCCTTCACATTTCTTCAGCACTTCATTTGATAAGTGGCTTGAAGCACAGAGCTAGTTGGACTAGCCCGTGAGACCCAAGAGTTTCTTGCGAGCATGCACCACAATTGGGTGTTTTGTTAATTGGCGCACTGCTCCTATAGCTAGTTGGCCATTGAGTATTTCATTTATAGCAACAGGAAGGAATAATGACCCTGACATTATGAAGTGGGTGGTTTTACAATTCCACTTGAGATGGCATCGATCCTTATTGCAGCTGGTTTCACTTATACGTTTTGTTTAAACAAACCCCGTTCCTGGAAATGGCCTCAGAAATAGTCTGTTCCTGTAGCTGTTCCTTTGCTCTTATTTTTAAAAAATGTTTTCTCAACGATATCATAAGTGCATGAGCACGACAGACTAAAAAATTCTGCTTAAAGTTATTGCACTTATGAAAGGGTTGTATAGATATATATTATCTACTCAATAGTGTAAAGACTTAGTTTGATATGTTTACTTTGTAAAACTGACCGAATTACTTTGTTGTTCAGGCATAGCCCCCTTTAAGGGACTCTAATGGCTAGAAATCTCAACTGACAAAACAGAGAAATTAGAGAAGTATTTTTCACTTTGTAAACATGAAAAATTCTTAACAAGAAGTCAGGGCTGGGCTAATTAAGTAATCAGTATATTTTCAAATAGGATATAATTTTTTATTTTAGGTGAGATACCACAATATTGAAATAAAATTTTAAAAAACTGGATGAAAATACAAAATAAGATAATAGTTTCTACTCTGACTTTTCTAAAACAAGTTGTATTACTTAATTAAAAAAATTTTTCATGTGAGAACCTTTTAAAAATAAGAATTTATAAAACATATGTAACTCATGAAGAACATTTTATATAAATTAATTTTGTTACATTGTCTCATAGAATTTATTCTTGTCTTTGGAGAACTTAGTTTGTAATTATTCAGGAATGTGGTGCTTTGTTCAGTGCCCCTCCCACACTCAACTGTAAGCTCCCTTATCACGTGGACTCTGCCCATCTTGTCCTTTATCAGATTTCAGCACATGTCTGACGACCTGGCACATAATAGATGTTAGAAACCTACTGAGTGAGTAAATGAATGAATAAATGCCTCTCTCCTAGATCTCCTAGATGCAGGATCATGATAATCATAGCCAGCTGCCCACATCACTACGTCATGAATATGAAACAGCCAACAGCGTGCTGGTTAATATTTAAATCTTTTTTTTTTTTTAAAGTTTTATTAGGGAATTGGGAGAGAGAAACAGCGTTGGGGAATCGGGGAAGGGGAACAGACAAGTTGCTGTCCTTTTTGTTCTTCAGTGTAGTTGTGGAGGACGTCGCTTCACTGGCCCATGCTGGTATTGTGATCACTGCACTCTTCCCTGGTGAGGCAATCGGTCGCTGGCCACTGGATGGCCGCTCATGGCGGCTCATGGCAGCTCATGCCAGCTGCTGGCTGCTCACGCTGGCTGCCAGCCACTCACAGTAAGTAGCTCACGGCAGCCCACTGCAGCCCTGTTGCAGCTTATGCCTTCGCTGGCGACTCATGGCAGCCCAGCTCCACGTCGAGCTGTTGTTCACCATCTTAGCTGTAGAGGGCACAGTGTCACTGGCCCTCATGTGGGATCTGAACTGCGGTCCTGCTGCTCAGAGCTGGTGTCCCAAGCCAACTCTTAACTAACGCGCCTCATGGCCGGCCCCAATTTTTACCTTCTTAAATATTCTATAATTTACTAGTTTATTTTGTTAATTGTTAATTGTCTACTCCCCCCCCCCCCAACACACACACACAAACATACATGAATGTGAACTCTGGTAGGGCAGGGATTTTCTGTTTCTACCTGTTGTAACCCTAGAGCCTAAGACAGTACCTGGCTCTTAGTTGGTACATGATAAACATTTGCAGAATATTTAATATTTCTTTCTTTTTTTTTTTTTTTTAGATTTTATTGGGAAATTGGGGAAGGGAACAGCATTGGGGAATCAGGGAAGGGAAACAGACAAGTTGCTGTCCTTCTGTTCTTTAGTCTAGTTGTGGAGGACGTCACTTCACTGGCCCATGTTGGTATTATCATTGCGCTCTTCCCAGGTGAGGCAGATTGGTCTCCGGCCATTGGATGGCCGCTCATGGTGGCTCATGGTGGCTCACGGCCGCTCACGCTGGCTTACAGCAGCCCACTGCAGCCTCACTGTAGCCTACACCGTCTCCGGCAACTCACAGCAGCCCAGCTCCAGGTTGAACTGTCGTTCACCATCTTAGCTGTAGAGGGCGCAGCGTCACTGGCCCATGTGGGATCCGAACTGGATGCCCTGCCGCTCAGAGCTCGCACTCCCAAGCCAACTCTTAACCAACAAGCCGCTCTGCTGGCCCAGAATATTTAATATTTCTTAATGATGCTCTCTTTGCTTTGCTCTCAAAGAAAACTTTCCCTATGAAGTGATGTAGTCTCTGTCCCATAGTTTGGTGCCTGGGAATTTTTAAACCCATGGGACTTATGAGCAGTATTCTCCTTTGTGATGAGAGAGAGGGGTAATTGGGAAATCAGCATTAGGGAAGGAGAACTGAGTTAGCAAGTGTTGGAGAGGCTGTGCAGAAAAGTCCCCGAGAGGTGCCATCACGGGGAAGCACAGAGGTGGGGCCCTAGCACAATTTCCCTGAGGAACGCGGCCTTGAGGAAGGAAAATAATGCTTTCATTGAGGCACAATTACATATAGTAAAATTTACCTGCTTTAGCGTATGAATTTTGACAATGCACGTATAGCCGTGTAACTACCACCACACACAGCTTTGTTTCATTACCCTGCAATTCCCTCATCCCTTCGGCTGTCAGCCCATCCTCCCTGGCCCCAGCAAGCACCTTTCAGTTTTCTGTCCTTAGAGTTTTGCCTGTTACAGAATAACATACAAGTAGAATTACAAAGTATATAACCTTTTGAGTTATGCGCTTAAGATTCATCTGTATTGTTGTGTGTAATCATCATGGTTCATTCCTGTCTGGCCGAGCAGTGTCCCCTTGTGTGAAGGGCCCACAGTGTGCGTATCCCTTCAGCTCTCCAAGGACATCTGAGTCGTCCCCATTTTTGATGATTATGAAGAGAGCCACTATGAACATTCACATACAGGTTTTCGTGTGGACGTAAATGCTCACTTCTCTCTGGCAGATAATTAGGAATGTAACTGCTAGGTCATATGGTAAGTGTATGCTTAACTTACGAACAACTGCGCACTTGTTTCACGAAGTGAATGTATCCCTTCCACTCGCATCAGTTCACGCCAGTTTGCATTTCCGCCCTGCTGCTCATTCTGTCAGCAGCACTTGCTGTTTCTCCCCATCTTTGACTTGTCCTTTCATTTTCTTAACGTGTCTTCAGAAGAGCAGAAGTTTTTAATTTTGACCACGTCCAATTTATCAGTTATTTCTCTTAAAGTTCATACTTTTGGTATTATACTTAAGAAATCTTTACCTAACCCAGGGGTCAGCAAACTTTTGAGACGGAAGAGCCGCCAGGGGTGGGCAAACTGTGGCTTGCGAGCCACATGTGGGCTCTTTGGGTACATACATGTGGCTCTGAAGTAAAACTGAAAATGAAAATAAAACTATCATAGTTTCATTTATAATATTACTTTAAATTTTCCTTATTTGTAAAAATATATTTATGGCTCTCGAATAATTTTTAAATTGTTGTGAGGGACAGGATTGGCTCTTCCAGGGGTCGGCAAACTTTTGAGACGGAACGTACCCAAAGAGCCGCTTGTGGCTTGTGAGCTCGCGAGCTGCAGTTTGCCGACCCCTGACCTAACCCAAGGTCACAAAGATTTTCTTCTCTGTTTTCTTCTAGTGGTTTTATAAGTTTTATTTAACATTTAGACCTGCCATCCATTTTGCATCACATTTGGTATGTGGTGTAAGGTATTGCTGGAGAGTTATTTTGCGTGCGGATGTCCAGTGTTACAGCACTACTTGTGTGAACTCGGTTGAATTGCCTCTGCACCTCTGTGGGAAATCAAGTCAGCATATGAGTATGGGCCGCTTTGTATGCTTTTAATAGATTTCTAAGCTCTGAAAGGAATAATGGTAAAAAGGAAGACTCTTCCACTATTTCTGCTCTACTGGTTTCTCCACCGGGAGGCCTTTCCTGACACCTGTAGGCAGAATTAGCCTCTCCTCCTGGGCTCCTATAGCTGTAGTGCATACACTTATTACCACAGTTTTCTCTCCTTGTAATTCTTTGTTCAGTGTCTCCTCCTCCCTTCTTCCCCACCCTCTCTCTCCTTGGAAGAGTATCTTCTTCCTTTTTATCGTCTTCATCACAGCTGGCTCTGTAATGTTTGTTGAATGAATGGACACCCTCAAATCTCTGATGACAAGTCATATCTTTGATTGACAAGTGATGACAAGTCACAGAGTTTTACGAGACGGAGAGCTATACCAGTCAGATGAGACCAAGGAGTGGAGGAAAAGACCCAGTTCTCCTTACAGCAGGACCTGTTTCTCATTCTACTTTGGTGCGACCTCTGTTTTGCCAGGCATGCATGTTGGGGGCATGTTTGGGTCATTGATGGGATCTCAGCTTCTCCCGCCCCTGCTCCTGTGGAGTCCCTCCTTCCTGGGCTTTGGTCACTGCAGCTTCCTTGGAGGTATGGTGTCATTCCTCCTACTTCCCATGGGTGTTTTGGAGATAAATGAGAAAAGGTTAGGGAAAAGTCTGGACGGGATTGAGAATTATTGACTGATTAACTTTTGCAGTTCCTTTGTTTATCAGAAGCTTAAGACTCATGAAATATTTATTGTTAATTAACTCCGATATTTAATTGGTTACTTCTCCCAGCACTTTGGAAACATAACATTTACCACCTAGAGATTCTGCTATGCTACCTAGAAAATGTCCTACAGTAAATCTTAAATATCCTTCTTAACATTTTGATCGAACTGATTTACCATGATGGTCAGTTTCTATGAGAGATTGAACAGTTGGGACTGTAGTGTCCAAAGACATGGGTGGGGCCAAGGTGTATATTTGGGAACTCGCAACGTTGCAGCCTTGCAGGCCTCCGTGAAGGGTGCAGCCTGGAAAGTTGCAGGTGCTGAGAGTATCCAAGTACTCGCTCTGAATGGGAGATACGTTTCTGTTCATTCCAGCCTTTGATGTGCTGGGTTGTGGGATTTCTCTGATTTCTCTATTTTCATCAACCTGAGCTACATCATCCCACTCCCACCCAGGTCTCAGTCGTGTTGATTGTGTGTGCTCAGTCCTCCCGCTCACACATCCTCCTCAGCCAGGAATTCTGCTGGGAGTCAGGAGGGGTGTCAGAGCTGGGCGGAGTACTTTCCTTTATGCTTACTCTCTGGGAATGGACATGGCTCTCATTGGAAGCATCTCTGAAGAAGATGCTGCGTACCAGCAATACTAGAGTATGGTCCTTTTAGGTTCACAGCATGGAACCCAGCAGCCAAACTGGTTGCATTTCTAATCCTTTGTCTCATCCTTTGTATGACATCCAAATAAGAAAAGGTGTCAAAATCATGGAAAACATTGCTTTCTCCCTTTTTTTATTAACAGTTTTGTTTTTTGTGGGGTTTTTTTTAGATTTTTTTTTATTGGGGATTTGGGGGAGGGGAACAGCACTGGGGAATTGGGGAGGGGAACAGACAAGTTGCTGTCGTTTTGTTCTTCAGTCTAGTTGTGGAGGATGTTGCTTCACTGGCCCAAGTTGGCACCATCATTGCGCTCTTCCCGGGCGAGGCAGATCAGTCGCTGGCTTCTGGATGGCCGCTCACTGAGGTTGCTGGCCACTCACGCTGGCTGCCGGCTACACATGGTAGCCCATGGCAACCCACTGTAGCAGGGGCTGCAGCCTACGCCGTTGCTGGTGACTCACGGCAACCCAGCTCCAGGTTGAGCTGTTGTTCAGCATCTTAGCTGTAGAGGGCAGTGTCACTGGCCCTCATATGTGGGATCCGAACCGGGGCCCTCTGGTGTCCCAAGCCAGTTCTTAACCAATGCGCCACTCGGCCGGCCCTATTGACAGTTTTTTTGAGGAATAATTGCAGTCCATAAAATTTACCATGTTAGTGTACAATTCAGTGATTTCTAGGAAATTTACAGTGTGCAACCATCACCACAATCCAGTTTGAGAACATTTCCATCATCTTAAAAAGATCCCTTTTGGGCCGGCCGAGTGGCTCAGTTGGTTAAAAAGATCCCTTTTGTCCTTTTACAGTTAACCCCACCCCCACTCCCAGGCAACCACTAATCTACTTTGTATCTCTATAGATTTGCCTTTTCTGCACATTTCATATAAATGGAATCATATGATATATGTGTGCTCTTTTGTAACTGGCTTCTTTCACTTCTCAGCATGTCTTTGAGGTTTATATAATGTAGCACATATCAATACTTTGTTCCTTTTCATTGTTGACTAGTATTCCATTCTTTGGAAATACATTATGTTTATGCATTCACCAGTCACTGGCAAGCCTTTCTTTGGATACATGCTTTCATTTCTCTAGGGTGGATTCCTAGGAGAAGAACTGCTGGGTCTTGTTTATGTTTAACTTTTTAAGAAACTGCCAAACTATTTTCTAAAATGGCTGTACCATTTTACATACCAGCAGCGCATGAGTGTTCCATTTTCTCCACATTCTCACCAACACTTGGTTTTATCCATCTTTTTGATCATAGTTATTCAAGTGGATGTGAAGTAGTATCTCACTGTGGTTTTAGTTTCCATTTATTGAATAACTAATGATGCTCAGAATCTTTTCATGTGCTTATTAGCCATTTATGTTTCTTCTTTGGTGACATGTCAATTCAAAATTTACCCATTTTAAAAATTGGTTCGTGTACTCTTATTATCGAGTGGTGAGAGTTCTCTGTGTTCTGGATATAAGTTCTTTATGAAATAGATGATAGAACACATGGGTTTTATCTTCCTCACACCAGCACCAGACACTGGAAAGGAGAAGAGACAGTTAATAGGGCTGGCCGAGTGGCGCGATGGTTAAGAAATAGCTTGGGATGCCAGAGGGCCCCGGTTCAGATCCCACATATGAGGGCCAGTGACACTGTCCTCTGCAGCTAAGATGCTGAACAACAGCTCAACCTGGAGCTGGGCTGCCATGAGTTGCTGGCGACGGCGTAGGCTGTAGCCCCTGTGGCAGTGGGTTGCCATGGGCTACCGTGTGTAGCCAGCAGCCAGCGTGAGCGGCCAGCAGCCAGCGTGAGCGACCGTCCAGAAGCCGGCGACTGATCTGCCTCACCCGGGAAGAGCGCAATGATGGTGCCAACTTGGACCAGTGAAGCAACATCCTCCATAACTAGACTGAAGAACAAAACGACAGCAACTTGTCTGTTCCCCTTCCCCCAATTCTCCAGCTCTGTTCCCATCCCCCCAATTCCCCAATAAAAAAATCTTTAAGAAAAAAAAAAGAGACAGTTAATAGTAATAATGATGAATGTGTTGTGAGCTGGACACGGGGCTGTGTGTTTCACAGGCATTATTTAAGCCATTTTCTAAAGGCTACAGAGCTTTTTCAAATGCTTGCTCTCCAATTAACAGTTTTTAATAGATAAAGAAAATAAACCGTTGATTTGGGGAATTCTTAGATTGCGAGTTAGAGCTGGTTGGTCTTTTAATATTATCACCACTAAGACTAAATGGTTATAACATATGCAGAATAGAATGATTTAAACAAGATAGATGTTTATTTCTCTCTCCTATAGCAGGCTGACATTAGCCATCCTGGAGGTGCATGGGGACAGCACAGGGACCACCTCACCTCCTATCTCGTTCCTGTTTAAGATGTGGGTTCTTCCTCAGGACCCAGATGGTCTCTCTAGCTACCCTGATGCCTCGCAGGCAGTGGGAAGTAGAAAAAAGGAGAGGGAGCCCATTCCTTTTAAGAACCTGACCCAGAAGTTGTGTGGATCATTTCTGCTCACATACCATTAGTTAAAACTTAGTCACATGCTAATGCCCAGGTATGAGAGAAGCTGGGAAATGTGGTCTTTTTTCCGGGGCAATGTGTCCATCTAAACCTTAGGGGCTATGGCCTAAAACTGAAGGGTTGAAGGCGAGAGACGAGAACAGACGTTGGGGGCCATTGTCGGGCTTGGGGGGGTTCCTGTAACTAGCTTGTGTGGAATGCCCATTCATCTTTCGTTAAAGAAAGCCTGGTGGACGTGCAGTTGTTGGCCTGAGCCTTACTGAGGAGCTACTCTTACTGGTGCTTTTAGTCATACCAGAATGTTCTTCATGGTGAAGCAGCCATAAATACAAACCATTATTGCTTAGGGAATGTGAAAGTAACTTGGTGACTGAATCTATTTTGGAGTTGCTGTACTGAATATACATCTCACATACTGCTGGTAGGAATGGCGGCAAACAGGAAGACAGCTTCTAGCTTCCGCCAGGTTGGCTTTGAAAGCACAACCCTTGGTTTTGTAGTTTTCTTTTCAAGTGGCTGTTTTCCTCCTGATGTCGCGACAGTGCCACTTAATGTGCAGTTTCTCCAGTAGCTGTAGCCATTCTTGTCTGGCTGATACGTAGTTCTGGATTCATACACCAGATCTGTCATTAGGAAGAAAACGAACAGTGCCATTTCATTCGGAAATGCCATCGCCTCTCTGAGGACAGCAGTCATTTTTAACAAGTGGAGGGAAGAAACCTCCTGGATGCATTTGTCCTTTGTGTGTGTTTAAAACCTTGACAACACACTGAATTGGTACTGAATGATTTGAAGAACCAAGCAGCCACGCCACGCTCCTTGTTTGCTTCATTTCGAGGTTTTCAGGCCTTGGTGACAGTTACCAAGAAAGGCGCTTTCCCAGGTGTAGCTCTGGGTTGCTGAGAGGCTCTGAAATACTGGGGAGCCCCTACTTTTACAGCCCACTTCAGCTGCCCCAGAGATAACGTGGATAAACATGGGCTCCTCTGCGACCTCCTAACTCCTGCGGGGTCTCCCACTGTGGGGAGGCTCACACAACTTGTTTTCTTTCCCTGCTAGCCCTTCTCTCCACACTCCCCTCCAGCTGCCTTCTTCCCCCACCCCCAGAGTAATGTGATCTCCTAGGCCAGTCTGCTGCTTTCGCAGATTCTTTCAGTCTTAGAGAAAGAGAGGAAAAAAATTAACCGTTGGTTTCCCAGTTCAAAGTTAACAAAACTAAAGGCCCAAAACAGTGCCAGCGTTTGAAAATAAAAGGAGCGTTGCTTGTAAATGAGCGATGCCTGCCTGGGCTTTTACCAACCAATCCTTTCTACTTAAGGACTCTTAAGTTTACTCTCAGAAAGATCATAGCTTTGAGGCCTTTAGGATTATTGCAATTTACTATTTTTGATTTGCTTTGTAGATCTTAATCTTTATGCAATATTCAGATTAAAAGCAGACAAACGACTTCTTGTGATTTTTTTAAAAATAAAATTCTGTGGCGTTTATTTCAAAATTTAACCAAAACAAAGGGACAAAGAATTCATGAAAACATACAAAACCTCTTTAAGTTGAATTTAAGCACTTAGAGATTAATAAGAATATCCTAAACTTTTTTTTTTTTTGCGTAATAATATGTCTGTTTATAACTTAACTTTAGGTTAAGTGACTGGATTTAAGAATTCAGGGTTTGGTTGTTTCTTCACCACCAGCGATATTAAGATTTGAGACCTGTAGTTTGCCACAAATCTTAAACAGGTTTTCAGACTGGTGTCCTAAAACTGGTCTTAATTATGGGTACCTAGTGGGTGTCATATAATGGAAGAAAAATCTTCCAAGGGAGTTTGAAGACCTGGGTTCCTTTCCTGGCTCTGCCACTGCCTTACCGTGAGACCTCGTGCAAGTAGTCTCACCTGCCTGTGACTCAGCTATCTCATGTACAAAATGGGCAAAATACATTTTGATTAAGATGATTAAATATTGAAGACCTGTTTTTATCTCCATTCCCTGCCCCAAACCTCACTGAAGTTACAGGTAAAAGATTTTTTAAAAAGTGAAAATACATAAGGACAAAAAGAACCCCAAAGGATAAGTGGCTAAGAGAGGCGAACACATTTTTGGAAAATGGCCGTCGAAAGCATGGTAATAGACTCAGCAGAATTGAGGACACTGAAGCCTAGCCTCTTCTGAGAGACACCTGGATGAGAAGTGAGCCAGTTTGCTTGTAAGAACCTGAGGGGGGAAATCAGAAATTAGAGGCATTAGGACCACAAAAAAGTAGGGTGGTAAGATCTGTAAATTGAATCAAAGGGATCAATTGAAAGCCTGTAAAGGAGTGTTTAGATTTTTCATACTCTTCCCCAACCCCGCACAGCCAGGTGCCCACCCCTCCTTCCCATCTACTGGAGACTAGAGGTATTTTATTTAGAAGTTGCTCTATAAGGTCTCTGGATTTAGGGGCATTACCCCCAGCAGGGGTGCTGATAAGCCATGGGGCTGAAAATAGTAAGCTGGGCTAGAGCAGAATATTTTTTTTTTTAAATGCTGCATACTGAATTGTGAGATTCCCAGCCTTCTCCCAATACCTGCTAGCCAGTACCCTAACAGAGAGGAGTTGGAAAGATTCTTTTTGGGGGGAAAAAGAAATCCAAAATTGAATGGCCCTAGAGAAAAGCCCATTTGGGGATTTTCTTGATGGAAAGGGCAGCTCACTACCTCCCATCATTGAAGTCCACCAGTTGTCATGCCCCTTTCATGCTTGCTTTGTGGTTCCTCACTCATATAGAATGAATGACAGCCAAATTTCTCTAAACATTAGAGAAAAGTCTCTAACCTGATAGATAAAGGGTAAAACAAATTCACTTAAAAAAAAAAGAACGTGGTGGAAATTAAGACAATGCAGGAAACAGAAGAATTCAGAACTTTGCTATCCTCAGAGAGACTGTAAACATCAAACAGCAGTATGTTGTTAAAAACAATAACAATCAGAATAAGCTCTTCAATATTGAACACATTATAGCCAAAATTTTAAATTTACAGAAGACTTGGAAAAGAGCCTATCTCAGAAAGCAGAATATAAAGACAAAGTCATGGACAGTAAGAGAGAACAGGTAAGAAAATTAGAAGCTCAGTTCCAAGGCTTCAGTTTCTACCTGGTAGGAATTCCAGAAAGAGAGAATGGAAAGAAAGTGGAGGAGAATTTAGGAGACAACAATTATTAGGAAAAATTTCAGAGCTTAATGAAGCGAATGTTTTCTAGAGCTAAATGACTTAAATCTTTGGATTGGATTGACTCCCTGAGTGCCCAGTGTAATACTACATGAAAAAAGACTCATTTCAAGACATACTGTGAAATTTCAGCACCAAGAATATTAGAAGATCCTAAAAGAAAAAAGCAGGTCATATGTATAAGATTTGCAATCAGCATGGAACTGCATTTCTAAACAACAATACTGGAAACTGGAAGATAGTGAAGAAATGCCTTCAAAATTAAGTGGGGAAAATTATTTTCAACAGAATTCGATACCCAGCCAAACTGTCAAAGTAAAATAGAAGCAAGGCATTTTTTTTTAGATGCACCTACCCCCAACCTCCAGGAAGCTACTGGACAATGAAATTCAGCAAAATGAAGATATAAGTCAAGAAATAGAACTGAGAATATTTTAAGTGTTCTAGTATTTGGAAAAAATACCACTGTTTGACAGATCTTTGAAATATTTGGGGTGAAAACAGTAATAGGTATACCGAAGACTAATTAAATGAAAAAAATCAAGGCAATTAATGTCTGCAGGATAAACAAAGTTATAAAGGAAACATTCATAGTATATTATTGGTAGTACAGTGAGCAATATTTATATCATAGTAATGTAAACTCTGTTGATTTAACCAAAAATTGTGATTTTACTGTTTTGGGAGGTTGGGGATGGTGATAGTATACTAATACTGTAGTAAGTTAATATATAATGTGAAAAGCTGATGAATCCAGAACCAACAATATGAGGATATTAGTTAGAAATCTGAGGGAGTCTGCCTCTGGGGAAACAGACTGGGGGTGGAGGAAGGGGCTGCTGTTTTTATTATAAGACTTAGCACTACTTGATGTTTAACCATGTGTATATGTAGCTTTGATTAAAAAATAAAAATAAAAAAATGGACATGCTGATAATATTAGTTTCCTCTTGGAGAAAAATTATTGTTTAATAGTTCTGCTTGACTTATTAAGTATAAAAATAGAGTTAGTCTTACCACAATAAGATTTTCTAGAAAGTGGATGTACTTAACTTGAAGGCAGTTGAGTGAGAACTGTAGCCCTGGGAATACCAAGGGGACTGAGAATCAGTGTCACCTGAAAGACAGTCCTGTGTGGCCTGCTCGCCATGTCCTGGGCCTGGAGTCAGCTGCCATTAAAGGTGTGGGTTTGTGGGGGGGTGTTTTGCGCAAAGTGTGGTTGTGAAACTGGCTTTAGGATGAAAAGCAGGGCTCTGTGGCATTTCAATCTTAGCTGCTGCTCGTACCCCACAGCTGGTGCTTCTTTCCCTTAGTAAAATAAGTGATTTCCTTGTCCTCTGGAAAACCTCCAGACTGCTTTCACTCCCTCAGACTGTTCTTCCTGACTCATTTTCACATATCACATTTGTTAACTTTAGCTTTTGACTTAGTCCCAGTAAGACCTAGGCAGAAACACAGATAGACCATCACCTGATACAGTACAAGCCCTCCTTTGGAAATAACAATAGCTACTGTTTATTGAGCACCTTTCATACGTTATTTCTAATCTTCAGAACTCTGTGAGGTAGCTTCTCTTATGATCACCACCACCACCCCCAGTTTTACAGATGAGAAAACTGAGGCTCCGAGAAGTAAGGTGACTTGCCCCAGCCACCACAGGGAATGGCAGATCTGAGGTTCAGAACCGGGCTGCCTGATGTCTTTGCTATTCAGCCTCTGCTGCGCTGCTTTCCCCTCTTCCCTGGTTTGCCCAGTCCAGAGTCACCGGGCCTTTGTGACACTTGACCAGTAAGTAGTGCTAGCTCTCTGGAAACGTGTGAGATGTGAAGCGATGCATGTGTGTCCTTATACATTGTGGCGAATGTGGGTGTGATTGATGTGATCATCCGAGCTGCACTCGCCTTCAGCTGGACTAGGGGACCCAGGGAGCTAGCGAACCCCGCAGGCTGTCACCACACAGTTTGCAGAATCAGAGGAAGTGGGCTTTGCTGGCATGTGATGTGCAACAGCATGCACAGACCTCAGAGTGTTGTGCTTTTCCCCTAGAGCTACTGGCTGGGCTGGAAGCAGTGCAGGGGCCAGTCAGACCTGGGGTTATCTCTCTGGTCCTGGGGCGGGGGAGGGGGGGGTCCCAGGCCAAGCTTCAGCATCCCACCTCCTCCTTCCTTCCCTTGACCTACTTCTGTGGTGGGCCCCCTCTTTTAAAAAACATTCAATCTTTATCCTAAAATCTTCAGAGAAGAGTCCCCTTTTGGTAACTTGTTCTAGAGTTGTACGTTTCTTAAATTAAAAAATTGCTTTCAAATGAATGAATTTGGAAATATCTATTCCCGTTTGTCCTATTCCCAGTGAAAATAAGAAGCAGCTCTTGCCTTTTCCAAAACAGTGGTTTTCAAACCTAAGGATGCACACAGATCGTCTGGGGAACTTGTTAAGATACAGCCCATTCCACGTATGCTGCTTCTGGAGGTCTGGAATAGAGACCCAGAGTCTGCATTTTAAGCAAGCACCGCAGGTGATTCAAAATCGGTTGTTCCTGGATCATACTTGTAGAAACAGCTCAGATCACATACTTTAATTGAGGACCTTTACTTTTTCTTTCTTAATATTCTTAATATATTTTAAAATATTCTTAAATAGTTTTAATTCCCAGAATTATTTTCTTTTAAGACATATTTTCCCAACAGTTACGATTTTTATTTCATCCTCTAGCTTCATTCATATTATCCACCTTTCACTTAAATTGCAAATTATGTGTCATTTTGGAAAGTTCAAGGATTTTGGACCTAACTACTTACTAGCTGTGTGAACTTGGACAGGAATACTTGGTGTTCCCCCCCCACTACCACCACCAGTTTCCTTACCTATGAAATGGAATTAAACTACACAAAATTCAAAGGATTATTGTGAGGCTTTACAGTCTGGCACATATTAGGTGCACAATAAAAGTCTATTTCTTTCCCAAACTGAGTGCAGCTTAACAAACAAGTTCCATACTTCAGAGTCTTTTTCTTTTCTTTTTTTAAATTAATGCCTTTGAGGCTTAATAAGGTCGCTGAGAGGAAATCCTTGGGCCTTTCTTCATTCTAGTAGAAGATTGAGGCTTTCCTTTATTTGCTTGTAACAAAATGCCTTTTTTATCTTGCAAGTGAGTTTCAAAAGCATTAAAACTGGATCTGGAAAGAATAGTCCAGGTCTGATATGGTCATTGTACCATTTGGTGATATTTTCAATATTTGTTGCTGCTAATTCAGTGTTTTGTCAGACCTGTTGATGCATGGTCTTACAATACATTTTAAAAGATTTGGACACAGTTTATAACAGAGGATAAGGTCATTTTAGAATCAAGAGCAGAATATTAGTAATAATCATTAGCTTTTAAAAATAAACTTACATTCCAGTATCAAGTACAGCACATGCAAACAAATATCGGGCCTCTATTAACTGATAGTATTCAAGGATATGGTTAGAATTGCTGAAATGCCCATTAATGTATGATTCTTGGCATTAAGTTGCTAATTTGAGTATAGCCCTGCTGACTTGTTCAGTGGTGCCTTGAACCTTTCAGCCTCCAAGTGTAAAGCCAAAAAATAAATAAATAAATAAATAAACTCAAAAGGATGCCACCAGTACAAGGCAGGGCAGGTGGACAGGAGCCCACCACAGACTTTAAGTCTGAAATGCTGTATAGTGACAGACTTTATTATAGTGTGATCCAAAGCCCTTGAACTTTCCAAAATGGCACCTAAACATATTGTATTTTCCAGCTTATTTTTATGGGTGGCACCCTTTTCAATGTTATTTTTGGCTTTACTCTTGGAGGTTGAAAGGCTTAAGGCAGCACTGACCCAGCCAGCAGTCATTACCTTCAGGCTCTCCAGGGGGCGATAGTGTCTCCGGGAATCTAAGGAGCATCCCCAGTCACTGCACTTGTCACCTGGTGACCCTGTGTCTCCAGGTGATGGGCACTGCCTGCTTCCCTGACTGTGCACTCCTAGGTGCCCGAGAGGCCTGACCTGGAGCCACAGCACTAACTGTAGGTCCGCTCATTTGCAGTAAGAACACATTTTGTGCATTGATCCGAATTTGGCAGGACACTGCTGAAAAGTTAATGACGCCCTCGCTGAGAACCCCTGTGATATACACTAGTCACATCCAGTCCAATCTTGAATTTTATGTGTTATTTTTGGCAGGCCTAAATGAAGATCTTCTTACTTAGCTATTCCTGGTGTCCTGAAGATACTCATGTTTTTGTCGTTACTGGTGAGGCTGGCAAGTAAAACAAATAAGTCCAGCTTTGTCTGCTGGGCCTGCCCACCAGAGCCGGGGTCTCTTAACCAAGGCTTCCTCTGAAACCTTACTTGACAACCTTAGTTATTTACCCAAAGATGCAGATATCAAAGCTTTAATCTACTTGTAATTTATTCTTGATTGGACAGGGCTGTGTAACCATCCCATTGGCCAGAAGCCGGTTTTTGGGTTCAAGGAAAACCTGGTTGTTTTCAAACCTAGGGCCTTTGGCAAGGTGCTTCCCTGAGCTTCAGGTTTTTACCTGGAGAATCAGGAGAATAATTCTATTTTGCTCACAGGATCATTATTCAAATGCAGCGAGGTAATGGACAGACCACGCTTCTCACAAGAGTCTGATACACAGTAAGATCTCAGTACATGTCAGCTCTTAATAGTCACGTGCTCTAAGATGTGGACTTAGGTCTTCGGGTTTTTTTTGCCTGTTGCAGTTTAGGTATCTGACACTGTTATTAAATATCTTTTCCTATTATTGACATCTGATTTTTATTAAATTATTTGGTTTGATTGGGGTCCCCGTTTTTCCCCACTGATCTGGATTTTCTGGTTTTAGGCCAAGTAACACATTCCTGTGATTGCTATTTTATAAGAGGTTAGGATACTGTCTTTATCAGTGCTGACCAGTTACAAAAAGTTTTGAGCCCAGCACAGCAACGAAATGGGTTTTAAACAATGGTGCCCCCCCTGCACTTGCCAAACGAGGAAAGACGTTCTCCCTGGAAGGAAATGAGGCCAAGACGGGACGGGGGCTGTGCCCTGGCGAGCTCTCACTGTGGAGACTCCACTCCCTCACATTGTAACCAGGAGTTCTGTTTGTGAACTCGCACAGCGCTTTTCCAACCGGCTTCTAGCCTGAATGTAGGATTTGACGAATGTGCCACATACTTGTGTAGCTGTCATGTGGTTTCCAGCTGTCTGATTATTCATTCCTTAGACACCCGTTGAGTTAGCCTTAATCACAGTAAGCTCATTTAATATAAATGATGCCAGTGTTGGTAATTATAGAGGAATTTGCATTATTCATCCGCGTTCTGGGGACTTGGGTTTGCCAGGGCACCGCGGCCGGTGGAACTCGGCCTTAAGCGGCACAGGTTGGGGGCGGCTCAGGCAACGGAACAGACGCCCGGGGTTTCGGAAGTGGCGCTGAGCACCTGTGCTCTCCGGCAGGGCCGCCGGGGCCGCCGGCGTCTTTCTGGGGGTGTTAGGACCGCACCCCCCAATGCTGAGAACCACTAAACGCTGTGCTTCAAAGAAAACCTCCTGTTGACTTCGCCGTGGGCCCCGGGTTGGTTTTGGACCGCGGGAATGGTCTAGGGCCGGCCTGGGCCTTGCGAACGCCGGGAGGGGGTCCCGGCGCGGCGCGGAGGGGGTTAAGGCGGCGGGGGCGGGCCTCGCGGGCCGGGGCTCGGGGCCCTTTGTTAACAGGCGCGTCGGGAGCGGAGACGGAGACGCGGCCGCGGCCCTGGGCGGACGCGCGGGGCGGCGGTGAGGCCGCATGGCGGGGCCGCGGGGGCCCGGGAGGGCGCGCGGGGCCAGTGGGGCGAGCCGGGCCTGAGCAGCGCGGCGGAGGAGCGGGGGCGCCGTCCCCGACGCCGCTGGCACGCGAAAATGTTGGAGATCTGCTTGAAGTTGGTGGGCTGCAAATCGAAGAAGGGGCTGTCTTCGTCCTCCAGCTGTTACCTGGAAGGTAAGCGCCGGAGCGGCGCCGGGAGCGGGTCGAGACGGCCGCGCGGCCCCCGCCGGGCCTTCCTGGGCCTTGTCCGCCCGCCCGCCCGCGCGCTCCCGCCCTCCCTCCCTCTCCTTTCCTCTCCCTCTCCCTCCCGCTCCCTCTTTTTCTTTCTCTTTCTTTCTCTCGACCGCCCCTGGACGCTGCCGGCGGGTGCGGGGCCCTCCCTGGACCCCTCGTTCTAACCCGCGGAGAGCCCGCGTCGGGGTGGAGGTGTTGAGGGGCCCCAACTGCGGGGCTGCACCCGAGAAAGTTTGAGAAAGCGAACTCTGCAGGCCTGAACGGCCTTGTGAGAGCCCATGTTGTGGAATAGCCACCGTTAATTGGGAATGATGTGTCAAAAAGGTCGACCCGTGTTTGTGAAACATACGATTTTCATTAAGTACCGGGTACAAAGGGAACATGGCTCTACCATTTATGGATACAGAATTTCAAGTCATCTTTCCATTCCCCCATCCCCACCCCACCCTCCGCGTACCTACAGACCACGAAGAGGTCTTAGGCATTTTCTCTCTTTTTCGTGGAGAAAAGAGAAATTAACCCAGATTTTAAGAAAGCATTTGAATGAGTCCAGAGTGGTGGGGGTGGGGGGAACCCCATGTTAGGTTTCTTCAGTAAAGCTCAGAGCTGGGAGCATTTCACTTTCGCCTTCTTTCCATCCTACTCTGCTTTTTCTTATCTAATCTCATTCCCCTTTTCCCTCTTGTCTTCCATTTTCAGTCCTATTACGGTGACAGCTGAAATTTCAAGATCTGAAATTGATCTGATTGGGGACTGGGCATCCTAGGGACTGCTTTCAGCAGGAAACGCTGATTGTAATTAAGAGATGTACTCCTGCGAGCATTTCCCCACTGTTTTCATTAGGACTTACAGTAGGAATACAAGTGGAGCGCTCATTGCAGAACAAGTAGGATTTCTGCTATAGTGCCATGAAGTTGTAATGTTTTTATTTTTAAAACGGAGAAATAAACAGGCTTTGTTAATTGTCCAGACTACTTTTCTTTCCAACTTTTTGACTTGAGGGCCTGCCTGGAGGTCACATGTGCCGCTAGGACACCAGTGATACTGGTGAAACCTGTTTGTCCTTCTTGCCACCCTGCATGGACATCGTTCCCTTTCCCTCTCTGGGATTAGGGGTCTCAGAGAAGTCTTATCCAGATGGAGTGGGCCTTTCTTTGGAGGGAGGAGGTGGCTTATCTGTCCCCTAAAAGTTGGCATCTGAGCAGTGAAAATCATCTTCAGTTAATACGTGGCTTGTTTTCCCAGTTGCTCAGAATTCTGAACACATTCTCATTTACATCTGTAACGAGTTAGTGTTAGGCATTATCATCTCCATTTTGCAGATGGATTCCGAAGGCGGAGTAGATGAATGGACTTTTGTGACTGCAGAGCTGGAAGAAAGTTTAGGTCACAGCAAAGCCGTGACAGTGTTTTGTTTTCTTGGGGGGAAGATTGAGTACCTACCTGGCTGGCTTAATTATTGTTTTTTTGGGGAAATTTTAATCTAAAGTGCCGTATTCCAGTATGTCTTCAAATGATGTTGGCTCTCACGTCTCAAAAAAACAAAAAAGATATTAGCCGACTGCCTTGGGTTACAGATTCATCCAGGAGGGTATCACTGTAGGAATTCTTTATTGAGTTTTTCTTATTTTGTTGTATTTAATTGGAGAAAATCAGTGAAATTATTGTTTTGTAGTTAAGAGAATTTAACAAATCTCAGTGATCGTTTCATAAAGGGTGAATGTGCTGTTAGTCTCTTGGGAAAAACAGTTGCCAACATCTGGATAAGTAATCCAGCCTTTCGGTTTCTACTGACATCCTAAATCAATCAATCAGTGTTTATTGACACCCACTTGGGCCCAGTCATCACAGGTCATGGAGGGAATTAAGTATGGTCAAGTTTTCCATTCTCTCGAAACTTCAGCTATTAATGCAACTACGATCATGCCTCTACCTGCTACTCAGGCCTGGTTGTCAAAGCAAGTATTAAATGCTTGCTGTGTGCCACACACTGTTTCAGCATTCTGTGATTTCGTTTGCTTACTTCTCAGGATGGCCCTGTGGTTGTTTCCGTTTTACAGATGAGGAAACTTGTCTGAGGTAACTAACGGCTAGCAAGTGGTGGTGCTGGGATTTGAACCCCTGCTGTCTGGCTCCAAAGAACCGGGTTTTAGCCACTCTGTGTTCTGTGGACCATGATATTTATCTCCTTTAGAACTCGCAGTGAATGTTAAAGTGGTATCTTCAGAAACACTAACTAATGCCTGAAATGGAGGTCTCTCTCTTCTGGAAACCCAGTGCTGGTAAAAATGACTACCTTTAGCTATAGAATTAAAATTTTTTTACATGTATATTAAAATAGCTGTACATGATAAAAACTTCTAAAAGGGTGTTTACTGAAAAGTCTCCTGTCTAGTTCCCCTCCCCAGAGACACTCGGGTTTCTTGTGAATTCTTCTAGAAATATTTTATGCATATATAAGCATTTGTAGCATTTGAATTTTGGGCGTCAGCTTTGTGAAATTGTACGTTTATAGCAGCATCTATTCACCCTGACCACATTTAGCTCTACAGCCTTTGGTCTGCCTCAAACTCTGAATTTTTCGATTATTTCTTCCCCCTAGAGATGCGAAAGAAAACATGAATGTTGGCCATTTGAATTCATTTATTTCCACTTTACTTTTATTTGTTCATATATTTGTATTTGCCTACATTGTGCATGAATATTGTACATGGGCTTGTTAGTTCTGTGCTGTGAAATCAAACACTAATGTCTGTGAAGTGAACTCTTCTTGAACTTTGAAATTTATTTTAAGGGCCACTTTTAAATGCTTCTTTTCAGCAGTTAACTTTCTGGTGAATGCTTCACGTGGTGCCAGCCACCCAGATGCACTTTAGAGCTTCTGCTTCGGAGAAGCTTGTGCTCTCTTTCTAAATAACTTTTCCTAAGGTCATCAAATAGTTCTCTTGTTTAGTAACAAAGAAAACCTGAGGCTCCTTCTGTAACCTAATAGAAAGCCCACCAGTCCTTTTTGTTTGGGGTAGTGTTAAAATTGTTGAGCATTTATGATGTGACAGGCCTTGGTGCTAAGTGCCTCACAAGACAGCCTCAGTTCTCACACCAGTGCTGTGAGGCTTTCTGAGGCGAGGTGGAGGGAAGAAGGACCCCCGTTTGCTTTGGTTGGAATACTTCTCAGTTTAGATCCAGGAGATCCTGGTTTCGGTCTGATTTCTCTCCGCTTTTCTGTTCCCTTACCTGTGAGACAGAACAGGCATCCGCCTCTGTACAGCCCACCTTAGGGGACTATTTTGAGGGTCCATGAGACAATACAAGCGAAAGTTTCAAAACGAATAAAGTGCTAAATGTTTCTATTTATACCGACATGTGGTCCCTTTGAGACGTCCTTAAGTCCCGAGAGTTTTATGGCTAGGGTATTGCGAAGGTCCCATGCTCACGTGAGGCACACAGCTCTGGAGCCAGCCAGCCTGGACCCAGGTGCCATCCGCGCTGCCCACTGATGGGGCACACTGCTTGCTCTCTGAGCGTCCGTGTTCTCCTTTCTCAAATTCGGCTCACAGGTAGTCCCTGCCTTGCTGAGTTGGGAGAGTCACAGGACAGATTGCATCTAAATTGTTCAGCACACAGCAAGATGTTAGCTGTTATTTTAAACAAATATTTAGCAGCCTAAAATGTTGGCATTGCCAGTTTCTCTATGACTGAAGTGATGATCGAATTGAGCTGAATCCACCCATATTTTTTGTTGTTAACAAAACAATTTGTTTCCAAGTTTGTTTTGATGTATATAATTAATATTTCCTGTCCTTGGTTTTAAGGAGAAGTGTCTTTCCTTATTCTGACCCGCTCTTATTCCCATGGTGAATATTTTAATTGTGGAAGAAAAAAAAATCCCATAATTGACATCTTATTTCTTCTCTTCAGAGGCAGGATTCCCACAGCTCCAAACATGTAAAAAATGGAGCATTTCATACTACTTTATTACCTTGTAAAAACAAGCTGTAATTTTGCCAGTATAATCACTGATCTGAAATAGAAACAGGAAGAATTATCGATGGATAGGTCTTTAAAATATATAACCTTATTGTATGACATGATTATAGTTAACAGTACTGTATTGTGTATTTGAAAGTTCAAAGAGAGTAGATCTTAAACGTTCTCACAAGAAAAAAATTGTAACTACGTGTGGTGATGGATGTTAACTTATTGTGATCATTTTGCAGTATATACATGTATCAAATTACTATGTTGTACACCATAAACGTATACAATGTTATATGTCAATTATATCTCAATAAAACTGGGGAAAATATATAACAAGAACCAAAGATCAAATGGGACATTGGAAGAATTTAATTTTCTCTGTAATGATGGATCATAATTAAACACAACTATTTATAAAATATTAAACATTATTTGTAAAATAATTTAAGGTAGCCATTTTTTTTAATGGAAAATGTTAAACCGTTAACAAAAGCAGACACCATAATGAAGTCCCTTGTACTCATCCCCCAGCTTTAATAATTATCAACTTATGGCCAGTCTTGTTTTCCTGCCTAGTGAAGTTACGTTCCAAAGCCATTTGGAAGAGTAGCTTTGCCACTTCCTGACTTTTGAGAGCCTCTCACTTTGTCCTAAGATGATGAGACTTGATCTCCAAATTTGTTTTCAAATTCTTCTTTCTTAATCCACACCATCGGGACTTTGTTATAGTCTTTGTGTTGGGTGATGGTGAGAGGGAGGACAGACAGACAGATATATGCGGGAGACAGAAACAGGTGGGATAATATTAGAGGAAGGAAAGGGAGATGGAGCCAGGAGGGGGCAGTACGGACAGACTGAGAGACAAAGACGAAAAGACCTGAGACAGGAAAGGGAAAACCAAGAGGAGAGGGAAGGAAGACAGAGAGGGGGGACAGGGACAGAGAAGAGAGAGAGCAAGGACCCGCAGAGAGGAGTGAAGGACAGGCAGAGGCAGGCGAGGGAGTGGAGGCAGAGGGGGGACTGCAGCTCTCTGCTTCCATTTCCTGCCCTCAAATACAGTGATAATAGCGGCCCGCTTAATGGGTTCTGGGGATTTAGTGCATGGGGCTGGCTCTCAGTAAGGGATCAATAAATATTAGCTATTATCCTGTCACATTGAGTTGCATAAACTTTCACCTCATTACTCTTAAATTCTCTTTAGAGACCTAATCCTTATCGATCTTACCAGTCCTCAAGTGTAGCTAATAGCATCGTACATTGAGTACCTCAAAATGGAATCAAAAGGCAGGCCGTGACTAGAATTAGGCGTTGCCTTTTGGAGCCCAAATACCTCTTCTTGGTCATTTTAGTTTCTCAAGTTAGCCATAGAAATAATAACAGCTAAGGAGACATTCTGGGGAAATTGCCTGCCATTCGCTCCTTTACTCCAGTGACACGGGTCCAAGCTGACAGGAGTCCTTGATGACGCTTTAAAAGAGAACAGGAAATGTGAAACGAATGCTTTCAACCCATCCCAGGCCTGGCAGCCAGAGGGGAAGGCTTTCAGTCTGTTGCAAATGGCCTGTGACAGAAGAAAAATGCTTTTCTGGTTAGCTTGCTCACTGTGGAGTTTGAATCTGGGCCGTGCAGGGACTCACGGAGCTTTTTCTCCCCCACAGACAGACAGTGTGGGGAGGCGTGGCGTGCTCATCATGCTGCCTGCCTGTCAGAAGGCGAACAAACCCTGTTTCTTTTGAAAGCGGAGAGAAATGTACTATTTACGCCTTGTTTTAGGACCTTGGCCGTGGTTTGCTTCCCATTAAAAAAAATGATTGCATTTCCTAGACCTTCATAAGGTTTTCCTGGTCAGCTTGCGTTTGCTTTGCATCTTTACTGTCTGTCATTTCTGCTGTTCTGCTGTTACCAGCTAACAGGTAATTAAGGTGCACTCCTGAGTCATGGCTTCGCATTTTACCTTGTTGCTGAAGACAGACAAGTGCAGGGTGTTGTACATAGGAGTTCATTTTAGTGAACATGGGGCTGTGCTGAAAGGCGCTACGAACCTTGGTCTCTGCCCCAAAGGCGTTTACATCATTGTGGTGACAATAAGAAGAGAAGAAATAATTGCCCTTTAGTGCCCTGGTGCTGGGTACACCACACCTGACTCTCGTGCAGGGTGCATTCAGCCTTCCTGACAGCCCAACTAGGTCAGTACTGTTGCTTTGTGCAAAGGAGGCGTTGAGGCTCAGGCGTGAGTATCTTCCAGACGAGGTGGGCTCAGATTTGAGCAAGGCTTGTCCACCCCCAGCCCAGGCTTATTGTACTGCAGGGCGCGAGTGAACAGAGTCCATACCATGTGTCGCAGGGCTGTAATAAAGACAGACGCCAAGTATCCACATGAGGCGAAGGGGGAGTGATCAGCTGGGGTGAGGCAGTAGGGAGGAGGGGAGGACCAGTCAGGTGTACTAGAGGTACGAGGTCAGGAGAGTAAATGGCACTTGCCAACATGCGCACAGGTGCGGCCACAACAGGTGTTTGGGGAGGCTGGAATGAAAGTGGGGTCCCTGGGAGAGGACGGTCCCAGACCAGACCCTGAAGGGCCTGGTGTGTCTGCTGTAGGAGCTTGGACTTATGAAGTGGTAGCGCTAGTAACAACCCCATCTATTTTTTGAGGGTCTGTTAACATGCTAGGAACAGTGTCTCCTGTGTTATCTGCAAACTGCTGACTACCCTGCAAGGCCCTTACATTGCCGTAGGTGACACTGCTAGTAAGTACGACTGATGATTGACAAGGCAGGGTCGCCTCCCATCTTCCTCTCTGCCTCTTGGCCAGCAGCCATCTAGAGGGGATTTTAACAGGAGAGTGACTTGGTCAGATTTGCATTGCAGAAAGACCCCTCTGCTGACTGAACGGAGGTGGAATGAAGAGGGCGCACTCAGAGAGGGGACCCAGTCCAGGGTGTGGTGGGGCTTGGAAAGGACAGGACTGATCAGAGATTTAGGAGGAAAAGTGGCCAAGACGTGGGTGTGGACTTCATGGGGTGAGAGGGAGAGAGGAGGTGTGAATGACGGGGGTTCAGAGTGGCTTGAAAATGGCGGGCTCTCATTTTATATGGGCCTTTATACCCCATTTTCAGTCACAGTAGACTTCTTTGCAAACTTAGGTGATACGGAATTCCTTTTACTTTTTTGCATTTTGGTAGAGGGAGGGGAACAGGGTCTGTGTATCTTCAAAAAGGTTAATATTTAGACTGCTGATAGGTTCAGAGGTTAGGATGGAGAATTTTGTTCTCTAAAGTTGACTGTCTAGAAACATAATGTAAAAAGATTCCAAGGGAAATATTTGAAACCTTGGGCTAATTTAAAT
>NW_017731353.1:4509672-4573979 GCF_001890085.2 Hipposideros armiger
CCAATTCCCCAATAAAAAAAAATCTTAAAAAAAAAAGAAAGACATTTGCGTAATTTGGACTTCTCACTGATTTGTAGCAGTCTCCTTTCTAGGCCCCTCTCCCGGTGAGATTCCTGGATGGTGCTGAACCATGAACCAGACCTGTAGCACAGGAGTCGTTAATCCCACAGGCCCTTGGGGTCTTGGACAGGAGTCATGGGTCCATGTTCCTTGGATGGGAAAAAATTAAAACTTTATTTCACTAACTTCTAACTGAAAATTGGTATTTCATTTTTTAAAGAACATAGGTAACAAGCCACAGTAATATTAGCAGTACTTCATCACCAGGAGAAATCAGATATTTTCATATCATATAACAGTTTTGATTAGTACTTACATATACTCATTCCTACTTTGAAAGGATAGCAGTTACCACTGGATCTTGTTATATGTTAATCAGGAAGTATATACTGAATGTATTAAGAAAGAAGCCCTGGATCACAAATTTTTAAAAAATGTTTTGAGGACTGTTTCAGTGCCGCTGTTTTCCTTTGCAATCCTTCATATTTATGCATTTGCAGACTTTATTCTGAGGAGTCCCCAGGCATCACCAGCGGGTACATGGCACAGCACAGATGAAGACCCCCTTCCTTGGTGGCCTTGGTGGGTCAGGCTGGCCTTGGGTACCTGTGAGTCCTACTTCCCTTACTGGGTACGGCCTTGTTCAGGGTCATTGTTCAGGGTCATCTCCTTCCTACTCCCAGTGAGCTGGCCTCTCACAACGCCTGACCCGCAATGTGCATGGTCTTATAAATTAACCCACGGGGCAGTGCTTGTCTTCTATTTGACTTTCGCTTTGAGGCCATGTAAATGTTCATTCACTGTGTTTCTCCCACAAGGAACAGGGGCCATGTAATGATTCCTTGTGTCGTTATCACCTTGCCCTACCCCTGCTCCCCAGAAGCTGACACAGTGTTTTGGGGTGCTGGGAAAATTTTGTTCAGAGTGTGGAGTTAATGCCAAGGCTGTATTTAGCTAAACTTGTTTTTTAAATAATTTGAACTGCTCCGGTGAGGGCGTAAATTACAAAATAAAGGACCGTGTAGAATGTAGATAAAATGACTTTCATCAAGTTCAAATTGTGGGAAATATACTTTTCCTCTAAGCTCACACTATAAAAAGTTGTATGAGACGGTTACAAACTGACTTGAGAATAGTCTGAGCATGATCTCATCAGTTGGAACAGAGAAGGAAATAAAACACGAAGCCTTCCCTCTTTTTTGAAGGGTCTGTTTTATAGATGTTTAAATCACAGAGATTCCTTGAACTGGAGGATAATAGTGAAGGGCCCACAAAGGAAATAAGACTAAAGCAACATGGGTTCAAATAATTGAATGTGAGCAGAAGTAAAGGGAACCTTTATCACATCTGACACCCCGTGCCCTCTCGCCTCTCCCACCCTGACATGGTGGGCATGCAAGTGCGCCATGCAGCAGTGACTGCAGAGGGCACTCCAGAGGGAACCGTGGCCTTGGGCACAAGTGTCAACAGGAAGGCGGGAAGCTTCCCAGGGTGTTTTCCTGGAAGTGAAGTCTCCTCTCCCTCCGGGATGTGAAGTAGCCTTGCCAGCCCCTGGAGTTCACTGAGCACTTCCCTCCTCTTCCTGTTTGCCGGTGGCGGTGGCCGGTTCAGCAGCAACAGCCCCTGGAAGTCTAGACCAGATAGGCCATATCAGAGGATCTTTTATAAACATTTTGGATCAGTGACTCACACCTTTAAGAAGGATTATTTTGTATAAAGCGGTCTTTAAGTTGTACTTTTAAAGACCCAAGCCATTTTCTTAGAATACGGTCCAAATAAGTTAATCACACACAGGCCCAGTGAATTTTGTGGCATTTTCAAATAGTTTGATATTCTTCTAGGTGGAGCCATAGCTTTTTAGAGGCTCGGAGGCATTTTTGTAGCTGTCACCATTCTTGGTGCCTTTCTGGCTAATTAATGATCTTACCTGAGTTTTGTTGGTGAAGTTCATTAATGGTGAAATAACCGTAGGGGTTTCAATGGGATGAGAGGCACTTCTGAAGATACAAATCTTAAACATATTTAAAATATGACTCAGAAAGGATGCTGTAGAAAATGATTACTAAAAAAAAAAAATACAAGAATAATAGCAGATGCTAAGATTTCTGTCCCAAGACTTACAAAAGCCGAAAGATCCGTTGGAGGAACAGCAGAGGGAGCTATGTGGGGCTTCTTTTCTTGATGAAGCCTTTGGGCTTCTTTAGGGGGCTAACTTCCTGACAGTGGGATTGGCAAAAAGTTCCTGTGTTAAGCAAGGACGATTTAAGTACATTCTGCAACTTTGGCCTTGTAAGCTGCGATCATTTTTAAGGTTGACGAGCACAGTTCACTATGAAATGAAGCAAGGAACTTGGCATTTATACATTGTGAGTCAATTTTGACATCAGCCTGGATTGGGAATTCACTGGAAGGGTTTGGGGTTGGACTGTGGCTACACTTCAGTGTCTCGATCCAGAGGCATGCATGAGCAATACTTCCCTTTGGGCTTTGGCCATTAATTTGTGGAATGGAGCAAGAACTGGAGAGGAAAATTGAGAGACTGCCTTGGATTTCCTGACGTCCTGTTGAATCAAAAAGCAGTGGGAGGCCCTTTCCTTCCTGACAGGCCCCATCCCTTCCCATGAAATTCCCAGCATCTGTCTCCATGGTAGGGACAGTCCCTCTCTAACCCATACCCTAAATCCAGGGTCATCCCTGGGCGACTGTTTGCGTTCTGCCTCTTCCAGGTGTTTTCCAGGCCATTTCCCCTGATTATGTAACTTTGATCAAATCCAGATGCTGCAGAATGTTTGATAGAAGAGGTCAAATGGCATTTGAGAAGAAAGCATTTCTGTATTCAGGCCTTTGGTTTAATTTCCTGTGTGGGCCTGGTCTTCCAGAGTTGTATGCTCATGGCCACAGGGTTGGGACACCAGAGGGAAACACAAATACTTTTTCAGGACAACCGAGAAGATTCCTTTCTCCCCCAGTGCACTTTTCATGTTAGATGATCACTTACATAAGCGTCAGCTAGCTCTGATTTATAACAGTTTCCCTATTTTTGTACTTGTTTTCTGATTATAAGAATAATCCACATTCATTGCGAGAAATATGCAAAAATATAGAAAAGAATAAAAAATACAAATGTTTGTTATCCCTCCACTTTAACTACTTTTGATGGAACTGTTAACACACTGTGCACATTTTGGTGTCATTCTTCTGGACTTTTTTCAATTTTTATAAAGTTGGGAATTGTTACGAGTATATTCCCAAGCCATTAGATATTTTTTCCAAAAGCATTTTGAATGGATTTGTGATATATTCTATTTTATGGATGGGACCACAAACTAACTTGTATTGATCAGTATTTTGTACTTTTTCTTATCTGTGCTGTTAGTTGAAAATCAGCATATTCAAATCGTTGTGTGGATCTCTTAGGATAAATTCCTAGAGGTATATTAAAGGTTATAATGCAACAGCAGCTCTTTTGACTTGCTTCCACGAAACTGACTTGCTGAATTGACCTGCGCTGCGTTTCCTTCATAACGCACATGGGCCTCCCCTTCCCCGCTGCCTGAATCGCAGCCACACCAGCAGCCAGTTGTGTTTCTTCCCACATCTGTTTATTTCAGATATACTTGTTTTAATTATTTGGTTAGTATGACACCGGTGAAATCCAGATGTTTAAGAAAATGAAAATGTGTGCTTTAGACGGACTCCATATATCAAGGCAGGTAACTTTAAAAATTGCCATGGGACCAGGTGTGAGGGAGGCCAACTAGAGATGATTGAAAGGGGTTGTACTGGGTTACCTGGCAAATGGCTCTGAGCTCTCCCTCTACCAGCAGGAAAGTGAGCCGGAAGTGAGATGATACAGCACAGGTAGGACGCACGGAAGATAGCACCCAGCTGTCATCGCATGCCCACACTCGAAAGGACCGCCCTGGGCCCTGTAGTCAAGACTAGCAAACCAGTACATTTAGGTGTTTTGTTTTATTTTTATTTATTTATTTATTTATTTAGCTGAGCCGTCCTGCCACCTGTTGGCAGCTCAGTGGCAGCTCAGCTCGGTCCGGGACTCAAACCGCTGTTGCTCAGAGCTCACACTCTTGAGCGAGCTGCTAACCAACTGAGCCACTAGGCCGGCCCTCAGGCGTTTTATTAAAAGCACAACAATTCCCCACCTTAACCAGCCTTTTTTGGTTAATCAGTTCCTGGTCATGATGGTGCTAAACACACGTTTAGAGCCAGCGTAAGGACCCACAGAGCAGGGCCTAACACACCACTCAGCCTTTCCCACGTTCCAGGGATGGTCGTGTTGTTACCAGACCCTCGTCTTGACTTATCTTTGCCCCCATGACTCATAAGATGAAATTACCAAGCATGGTAATGACATAATTTGGGATTTACTCTTTGAGAAAAACAATTCCTGAAGGTTTACTTCAGTCAGTGGTACAAAAACTAGAATTGAAAGACCTTCATTATTGATGTTCTACTGGTTTGTTCCAAAGAGATATTTTAAAGAGTATCCATTTCTGAAAGTTCTCCAGTCATGTTTCTGGAAGTTTAGCTCAGTCCCTCAGATGTCTTAGGTGCCTCCAGAGGGTTATTTGTTTGTTTCTAAGTGAACACTGCAGAACCAGGCCCACCTCTGAGATGGGTGTTATTGCCCAAGAAAAGATGTTTGGGTGTCCTCTAAATCCATAAAGAGAGAAAATTAAAACAATTTTGTTTTGTTACCATTTGGGTTTGCCTTAAGCATATGGTAGATCCTTCCATTCTTTTCAAATTGGAATTTTCCCCCTTCACCCCCCCTCCTTTTTTTTCGTCGCATACATCCACTTTCTGCATTTTTTTAAAAAAAGATTTTATTGGGAATTGAAGGAGGGAACAGTGTTGGGGAATTGGGGAAGGGCAACAGACAAGTTGTCCTTTGGTTCTTCAGTCTAGTTGTGGAGGACGTCACTTCACTGGCCCATGTTAGTATTGTGATCATTGCGCTCTTCCCGGGTGAGGCAGACTGGTCGCCAGCCATTGGATGGCCGCTCAAGGCAGCTCATAGCAGCTCACGCCGGCTGCCGGCCGTTCACGCCGGCTCACGGCAGGCAACTCAAACGGTAGCTTACAGCAGCCCACTGCAGCCCACGCCATTGCCGGCGACTCACCGCAGCCCAGCTCCAGTCAAGCTGTTGTTCACCCTCTTAGCTGTAGAGGGCGCAGCGTCACTGGCCTTCATGTGGGATCCGAACTGGGGCTCTGCTGCTCAGAGCTGGCGTCCCAAGCCAACTCTTAACCAATGCACCACTCAGCCAACCCCCGCCCTTCCCCCCTTTTAAGTTTGATTTCTTTTTTTTTTTAAAGATTTTTTATTGGGGAATTGGGGGGATGGGAACAGTGCTGGGGAATTGGGGGAAGGGGAACAGACAAGTTGCTGTCGTTTTGTTCTTCAGTCTAGTTGTGGAGGATGTTGCTTCACTGGCCCAAGTTGGCACCATCATTGCGCTCTTCCCGGGCGAGGCAGATCAGTCGCCGGCTTCTGGATGGCCACTCACTGCGGCTGCTGGCCGCTCACGCTGGCTGCTGGCTACACACGGTAGCCCATGGCAACCCACTGCCACAGGGGCTGCAGCCCACGCCGTCGCCGGCGACTCACGGCAGCCCAGCTCCAGGTTGAGCTGTTGTTCAGCATCTTAGCTGTAGAGGGCAGTGTCACTGGCCCTCATATGTGGGATCCGAACCGGGGCCCTCTGGCATCTCCAGCCAGTTCTTAACCATCGCGCCACTCAGCCGGCCCTTAAGTTTGATTTCTTAACTGTAGTTTCCTTGAGTATTCAGATTTCACTCCATAATAGCCTACAACTGTTAAGATCTACTTGGAAATTTGCTGGTTTCAAAGAACCCTTGTGCATATTTGTTATCATAGGGAAATTCTAGAGTTTGAGTGTAATTCAAGAAAAAAAGAAAGATAAGAAGAAACTTCAGGAAAAAATAATGAACTATTTGACCCTGTAGTGTGAGCAGTAGTCACACATTCCTAACATGTTTAGTATTCCTAAAGAGATGTTGATTGGTTTTCAACTTTAAGAATCTACCTATAGACAAAACATGAAAGATTTTATTATTACAGAATAGAAGGAGCTTATAAATTTTTGCCAGGTAAAAGAAAATATAAAGAAGGCCATATTTGAGAGTGAGGGAAGCTGGAAGGAAGGATAGGCTGTTCACATCCTTATCTGATGAAGTCAGTAGTTGAGAGATACTGTCTCCAGCTAGTGGAACAAGACATAAAGGTGTAGGTCTGTTACTGAAAATACACAGGTAACCAGTAGAGGATGGCACAGGAGAGATGGGGGAGGTGGAGCAGGGGTTATAGGGATACAGCTTATCTTTAGAGAGATGGAAGTGATCTCCCCAAAAATAGCTCTTGTCTCTGGGTGTAGAGAAGAGTGGGATAGAAAATGTTTGCCTTTCAGTATAAGCCCTTCTGTACTATTTGATTTTTAAATTATGTGCATCTATTAACTTTAATACATACAAAAATGTTTTAAAGCAAGAAACTTTCCCTCCATATTGTAACATAAGCAATGGCAGATGTATGAAGATGGGCTATTTCCATTTCTAACTGAATTCATTTTGAATTAATGAATTTTAAAAGCTTAAACTATTTGAGAACAGTAGTTAACACATTGGAATGAAAATGCATAGTGTTTTTCACAAGATTTGGGAAAGGAAGAGTTCATTTTTTAAACCACCTTTCTTACTAATATGTAATACGTGCGGGAGTTAAGAAACAAAATAAATTAGGAATGTGTAATGTTGGCAATACCTTTTTTGTTCCTGAGAATACAATTAATTTTCCCCCCAATTCTTCTCCCTGTTTCTTTCTTCTCTTTCCCCCTTTCTCTTCCAGAAGCCCTCCAAAGGCCAGTAGCATCTGACTTCGAGTCCCAAGGTCTGAGCGAAGCGGCTCGTTGGAACTCCAAGGAAAACCTTCTCGCTGGTCCCAGTGAAAATGACCCCAACCTTTTCGTTGCGCTGTATGATTTTGTGGCCAGTGGGGATAACACTCTCAGCATAACTAAAGGTAAAAAGGCTGTGGGCCGCTGCAGGAGGCAGAAATCGGGGAGCTGTAGCTTGACTGTCCACCCCTTTGGTGATTTAAAGAGTGGATTTAAAGTTAGGGATGCAGAGATACCCCCCAAAATAATAGCATCAAGGAAAAGAGTCACTTTTCCTTGAGAAGAGTCCTTAGTATCAACAGAGCTTTCCATGTTTTATGCTGCAAAAGACATATGGACCAAACACTGCAAATGCTTTTTTTTTTTTAAAGAAAAAGTTGGGTTTTTTTCTCTAAAAAGCTTCCTTATATTAGGAACAGAGCACTTGCGTGAACAAACATAATAGATTTATAAAAACTGAGGTTATATTTTTGTCTGTTTATTCAATAAAAACAGGAAGCTTCATATAAAATGTATGCATATACACTTACAAATGCATATATTTTTGTGGACTTGTTAGAGTGAAGTAGGTATTTAGGAATTTGGAGATTTTTAGTACTCATACAAGAATAAGTGAGAGTGAACGACTTAACCTTTGACGCTGATGTGTCTGATTTGGTTCTGTTCTTCTAAGGTGAAAAGCTCCGGGTCTTAGGCTACAATCACAATGGGGAATGGTGTGAAGCCCAGACCAAAAATGGCCAAGGGTGGGTTCCAAGCAACTACATCACGCCCGTCAACAGCCTGGAGAAACACTCCTGGTACCACGGGCCCGTGTCCCGCAACGCCGCCGAGTACCTGCTGAGCAGCGGGATCAACGGCAGCTTCTTGGTGCGGGAGAGCGAGAGCAGTCCTGGGCAGAGGTCCATCTCGCTGAGATACGAAGGGAGGGTGTACCACTACAGAATCAACACAGCTTCTGATGGCAAGGTAGGGGCCCCTGGTGGAGCGCTGGTGGGTGGGAGCTGAGTCATTGGCCAGGAGAACCCAGAGGTCCCGCTACTGGGTTGATAAGTTATTGCAACAAAGCTCGACCAAGAAGATGTTTGAAGACACTTTCAAGTAAACAGCAGGCATTATTCATTAGCCTTATGAACGACCCTCTGTTGAGGACCGATCACGTGATATTACCAGTCCACGGGCCGGGGTGGTTCTCTGATTGTCCTGCTGGACTTCTGTTGTTAGCAGTTTCATAAGATGGGTGGAATATCTGTTGGGTTTTACATTAAGAATCTTACATTAAGATTCTTCCTTTTTAAAAAATGTCTTATGATAGTAATTTATCCTCAGCGAGTAAAATTTAGACAATAGATGGATATTTTTAAAATGAAAAGCCACCTTACTAGCGCCTTCCCAAAATAAGTCTGATACATGGCCTTCTTCCTGTGGATAAAATCGTGTGTGTGTATGTGTGTGTGTCTCTATACAGTTTTTAAACAAAAATGGGATCGCTTGATACACATAATTTCCAAACCCAAACTGTAGTTTTGTAAAGGAGTTGAAATACTGTGTATGGTTTTGTGACCTTCATATAAATGTCCTTAAGAATCCATGAAGTGGAGGAGGGAGGAGCTTTTACCGAGATCCTACTATGTGCTGGGGCACTTTTCAGTCTTCATCTCATTTAAACCTCACCTCAGTCAGTGGTCAGCGCAGACACTGCTGCCATCTGCTCTTTTGCATTAAAGAAGTGATGGAGGCTGAGGGCTGAAATTTCTTGCTGAAGGCCACGTAGTTGATGGAACGAGGCTGCAACCCTGCCGTCTGCCCTACTACAGTGCACTGTCGCTGAGGGTGTAGAGAGATGGATCATCGGGGTGGGTCCAGATGGTGTATGTATTTTTTAATAATATGTAACGTATGCACATGATTTAAAAAAGAATCAATTACAGTGAAAGGTAATTCTGTCTCCTAATTTAGTTCCCTGCCCAGAGGCAATCACTGCAACCAGCTTCTGCCAGAGTTACGCGGTATATATATGTTTATATTTAAAAACCCACAAACGATGCCTACTGCACACTGTTCTGTATCCTGCTTTCCCACCTGATAATATATTTGGGAGATTGTTTTATGGCAGCGTATTTCGAGCTGCCTCATTCTTATTAATGACTGCATAGCACGGATGGCCCATCATTTATTTAAGCAGTCCCCTGCTGGTTGACGTTTCGGTTGTTTCCAATCTTACGCTATTATAAATAACATTGTTATGAGGTAGCTTTCAAACCTTCAGAAAAAAATCTCGTCCTGCTGTAAAGAAAACATTTACATCACCACCCAATACACTAGTAACAAAAGATTCGTGAAGCCCTACTTTAATATATATAATGCACGCTGATGTTTTGTATTCCATTCTGTTCTGTTTCATTTCTTAAAAAATTCTGGTCATAATCCACCAAATTTATTTCACTGGCCCCTTTGTGGGTCATGCCCTGCAGTTTGGAAATACACTGCACATACCTCTTTGTGCTTAGTGGAATGTGTGCAGGATAAGTTGCTAGGACTGATTGACGGTTATGTGCGTTTAAAACCTGTGTAGGTGTTGCCTGATTACTTTCGACAGAAATTATCCAAACGTGTTTTCTCACCAGCAGCATATAAGAGTGCATGTTTTTCCTCACCCCCATCAGCAGTGTATTATTAGACTTGTAAAAACATTTGTCACTGATCGGTAAAGCTGGCATCTTATTGCGTTTTATATGCAAGTGTCATATTTTGAGTGATCCCTATGCCATTTACTAAATTCATCTTTTCCTACACATTCGAAATGCACCCAATTTACACATATATTTAGGCCTGTTGATCTACTCTCTGTTCTCTTCCATTGCTCTGTCTATTATGCCAGTACCAGACTTTTAATTGTTATAGCTTTATAATGTGTTTTAATATCTGATAGGCTAGTCTTCTCTTCTTAATCTTCTTAGCATTTTTATGAATCGGGATGCATTCGTTTGCACTGCTCAAATGCACATATATATTTTTGCTGTTCTTACCTGTTATTGTTTTTTCCCCATGTGTCAGGGTATTCTGGCCAAAGGCCTGTTGCCAGTACCTGATGCTTTCCATCACTGCAGATGTCTTTATGTCAGCACTGTGGTTTGTATGACAGACAGCACAGTCTGATGTGGATGTGTGACTAGAGATCAGCCTTATTTATCAGCTTGCTTTTCAGCTCATTGTCTTTATCCCAGATGTTGAGCTAGGTCCTTCCATTCTGCAGGGTGGTGGGTCCTTTGAAACCTTGCCTTCAGACCTCAAGGGTGCCTTTCTAGTGAATTAGAATAGCAGAGTGCGCCACCCCTCGGGGCGATTGCCGGGAGTTGACACGGTGTTTCCTGTCTGTGCCTTTCATCCCAAGGCAAGCCACGCTGCTGCGTGTTCATCAGCAGAGGTTTGGACTGGATGGGGCAGTTAGTAGTGGTCTCTTTCTCCTGGAGTTCAGTCCGTATCCTTGGAACAGATGCAGCAGGCATGATCAAGTTTGACAACTCAGAAGGAGAGAGCAAGGCCTGTGTGTGGGATGCAGGACGAGAATTTGAGTCAGCCGATGAGGAAGCCAGGCCCTCTGTCTGAAAGCTGGTATGTGCCAGGGTCCCTTTCACTCCGGTGTAGCTCCGGGAGCACATTTGCTCAGGCGTTCCCCACCCCCGGGCAGCTGGGCAGTGTCCTCGGTCTCTCGCCCTCCAGCTGTCTGAGCACCTGGAGACTCCTGGGCCCACAGGGTCATCAGGCAGACCATCTGCGGAGGCTCCTGTCTGAGAGGGCTACACCTGAGGGGCTGTGTTGGGTGGGCTCATGTTCCTGGAATGAGTGGAACAGTGTCAGAGTAGGGAGGTATTACAGTGATGCATGAGACAAGACTGGCTCGGCCCTGAAACAAGCTGCTCCGAGCAGAGCTTTGAGGCAATCCTTTTAGGAGTTCTACGGGGAACATTTAACCCTGGTAGGAGGGACAGGCTGGGGTTGAATAATTTTATTCATATTTTCAAATTAGCTGATCTTCAGAAAGCAACTGAATTGAGAAGATTCTTCTCTAAGGCCCTGGCTTACCTCTCTCCCCATGTTCCTGAGCTTTCGGCAGCAGTTGTCGCCAGTCAGCCAGCCCAGGGCCACCAGCTCTGGGCCCATGGTTGGGACTGGGGCATTTAGAGCTGGACTCTTTTTTTAAAAAAAGATTTTATTGGAGAATTGGGAGAGGGGAACAGCGTTGGGGAATCAGGGAAGGGGAACAGACAAGTTGCTGTCCTTTTGTTCTTCAGTCTAGTTGTGGAGGACGTCGCTTCACTGGCCCATGTTGGTATTGCGATCACTGCGCTCTTCCCAGGTGAGGCAGTCGCTCACCAGGCCATTGGACGGCTGCTTATGACAGCCCATGGCAGCTCAATGGCAGCTCACGAAAGCTCACGCAGGCTCCCGACCAGTCTCACTGCAGCCTACGCCGTCACTGGCGACTCACGGCAGCCCAGCTCCAGGTCGAGCTGTTGTTCAGCATCTTAGCTGTAGAAGTTGCAGCGTCACTGGCCCTCATGTGGGATCTGAATGGGGGCCCTTCTGCTCAGAGCTGGCGTCCCAAGCCAACTCCTAACCAATGCACCATTCGTCCGGCCCTAGAGCTGGACTCTTCTTGAAAGGACCATACCAGATTGAGCCATTGCTGTTTCCTAGGAGTCTTGTCTGAAAATCTTCAGATACCCTGGGATTTGGTTGTCGTTCTTTGATGCTTTCCCAAAATTTGTAATCCTTTGCCCGCATAGCAGAATTAGACTGATTTTCCCCCTCCACCCCTGCCTAAATCATTCTTAGTTCTCCTGCTTTTTTATTTACTTCTGTGGGATGTCTGTCAAGTTCCACAATTTCTGATAGTCCTTGATGGAGTCTTCCCTTCAGAGAGATGCCCAGCTGACATTTATTTTCACAGTCTGCTGAAGTGACAGGTTTAGGTTGACAGGAATGGAATTTGGGCTTCGGCTTTAGCAGAGGTGGCAGGATGGGCCAACTGTATAACTTCTTGGATTTTGAGAATTACCCCCCCCCCGCCCCCAGCTCAGCAGGTTCTCAGGCATCCCAGTGAAAAGCCCGCTAAAACATGGCTGACCTGCCCTTGTAGAGGAGACTGGGGCGTTATTATTTACTGCTAATTATTAAGTACTGCTTTGCTGCTGGTGTCTGAGACACTCTCGGGGGAACGGTGCTCCTGGCTGAGCAGCCTGTAAATAGTCCGCCCAAGGCGGGACTCCAGGGTCTGAAGCCACGAAAGGGCACCCGGGCCCAGGTCGATGAGCCTGTGGGCGTGGCTGTCAGGAGGAAGCCCTTCTGTTGAGCTGCTTTGACAAGCCCTGTCTTTCGGGCTCCTGCGCGGTGAGAAAGAGGCACAGCCCTGGCTGAGCACCCAGAGTGTTCATGGAACCAGGTGTGTGGCATAATGACATGCCACTCATAATGCTAGTTTCACTTTCTCCTCGGAACATGCCAGGAATTCCTGATGAAGGTTACCTGGTTCACGAGCAAATGCTGCTCAAAAACTAGAACTAACCAGAAGGAAGCCACCAGACTTGACTGTTAGAAGACGGTTGTGCAGTGCATTTAAGGGAGAGTAGTTTTAATATTTAATAAGTGTCAGTATATAAATTTTATGTTGAAAGATGAACTGAATCATAGGATCTGTGAATTTAATTATTGAAAAGATAAAGTTTGTCCATCCAGTGAAACCGTCCGTAACTGAAACCTCTAGCTGAGGAGCCTGCGAGGAGGTCGGATGAGACCAGGAACAAACTTGACGCTAACGAGGGCCTGGGGAGGCGTTAGCGTTCTGTCCAGTTGAAGGGGCACAATCTTTGGGTTGGGGAGCCGTCGGTAATGAGCCTCGCTCCCAGGTGACCTGCCCTGGACTGTGCCATTGGTTCCCAGGGTGAGGGGGGGCTCCGATTCCAGGAGTACCTCCTGGGAGTGGCTTTTCTCGCTTCTCACCACTGCTGGGTAGGGAGAGCACTGTCCTCTGAGCTGACCCAAGAGAAGAAGGCTTGGAGCATGGTGCCCTGTAGTGAAGCCATTGGACAACTGACAGACTTTTGCAGACAGGGGTGGTGCTCGGGAGCTGTCCCCTCGTGCCACCCAGTCTTCTTTGTGAACTGTACTTGTGACAAGAGTGCTGGGCAGGCTCAGTAGTGCTGACCTCCACTCCCCGCCAACCACCACCAGCACTCATGCACGTGTCCAGGGTCCTGAGCATAACACTTAGCATGTCCCTAGAGCTGTTCACCTGGAGGTTTCTCCTCAGGGCTCTCCAGTATAAAAGTGGGGCCTCCTAGTGGACCGCCTCATCACCCTGGAAGGGACAGCCATTCAGAGGCACCATCTGGCAGAGGGACAAGTTCCTCAGGGCTGTGGAGTCTGTGGACAGTTCTTGGGTTGCTCAGAATTTTATTTTAGAAGGATTGCTACCAAAAGATTGTAAATTATAAAACCTCTGAGCCAGAGTTTGCTATTGGCTTGCCTGAGTTTTAACTGTTCATTCATGTCATCTCCCCAAACACAGAAGGGAGTAAGGGAGGGAGAGAGGAAAATCTCCTTGTTAATGAATCTATTTACCCTCTTGAGGGCTATAGAAGGGATCAACTTGTATGTTTGTTATTTCCCTCTTTTAAAATATTCTAATTACCTGACATTACAAACACCCAGAAAGTAACAGTGTCCCCCATAACCAGCATCCATGGCCTCGGCCATGCCATGTGTGTTTTCAGGCTTTTTCTTCCCTTTTCTTTTTCTAAGTAATAAGATGTTAACAGCTACAGCTGACTGATCCTATGCCGTTTTCTCCTCCCTGCCCTGGCATCCCCACTGTTCTAAATCTGTATTCCTTCTTACCACGTCTTTGCGATTTGGGCAGGTCTTACGAACACCTAGTCGTGGTTTTAAGTATCCTTTCCACCTGCAGTGTTCGTTGGCTGCCCTTAGTGAGCCAGTAGATTCCATATGTACCTGGATCCTACTGTCCTGTGTGGATTTTAATGTGGAATTGTTTTTGCAATGAAACAGAGAAGAAAAAAGATAGACGTCACCATCCACAGTGCGCCCTGTCATCTGCTCCTTTCCCTCCTCCCATCTCAGTTGGTCCAGACGAGAACTCCTCATGGAGGGACTCCCTGCACAGGTGCTCACTGCTGCATCTCAGGTGCATCTCAGAGGAGACTCAGGCACTTGTGTCTGAAACCCTCCTCATGCCCTCCCTGCCGCGGAAAAACCTGGATGGACTTGGGTAGCCCTCCAGCCCCCACCCTGTTCCTGGAGAGTGCCGACTGGGGCACCCCACGGGGCACGCTGCTGGGCCTTGCAGATCTGGGTCTCTGATGCTTCTTTGCTCACATCAAGGGAATAGGAATGAGAAGTAGATTTATGTTTTGTTTAGTGATTTTCATCTCTGATCATCTTTAGTTCTAGATAATTGTAGGTAATAATGATAGGTTTTAGTAACAAGCCTAATCATTTTTTTAAAATTTCTTTCCAAGGGGCTGGCCGAGTGGCTCAGTTGGTTAAGAGCTTGCTCAAGAGTGTGAGCTCTGAGCAACAGTGGTTTGATTCCCAGCCCGAGCTGAGCTGCTGCTGAGCTGCCAACAGATGGCAGGATGGCTCAGCTTAAAAAAAAAAAAAATTCTTTCCAAATGCAAATAATCATTAAGTTCTACTCTTCACTAATCCACAACTATTATCGAGTACCTATTATGTACTTATTTCTTGTTCTCGATGTATGGGAAACAGGATAAAAACAGCTTAGGGCTTTCCTCTCATGAAGCTGATGTTCTAGTAGGTGGAGAAACAATGATCAAGCTGATAAACAGGTATAATGCAGAGAAGTGAGAGGTGATGATGACAAGCGCTGGGTGATTGATGGCTGTGGATTGGTGGTCAGGGAAGACGTCATGGACATTTACACAGGGCTCAACATGGTGAGAGGGGAGCAACCATGTGAGGATTAGGTAGGTGGAGCATTTCAGGCCGGGGGAGCTGCAGGTGCAAAGGCCCTGCGGCATTTTATAGCAAGTCAAATACAGCAGTAGAGAAACACACCTAAGTGGTTTTCTGAATGCTTGAGCCTGGGTGGAGAGCCGTTTACCTGAGGTTCCGCTGTGCATCACATTGAGGCTCAGCAAAGCTGGTTCACTGGAGTTGTTTGCATTTGCATCTCCTTTGTGGGCTGAAGGCTGTCCCTGTTTTCCTCAGCTCTACGTCTCTTCAGAGAGCCGCTTCAACACTTTGGCCGAGTTGGTTCATCATCACTCAACTGTGGCAGACGGGCTCATCACCACTCTCCACTATCCAGCCCCCAAGCGCAACAAGCCCACCGTCTATGGCGTGTCCCCCAACTACGACAAGTGGGAGATGGAGCGCACGGACATCACCATGAAGCACAAGCTGGGAGGAGGCCAGTACGGGGAGGTGTATGAAGGCGTGTGGAAGAAATACAGCCTGACGGTGGCCGTGAAGACCTTGAAGGTAGGCCCGGGACCACCCAGTCGGGAGTCCAGTTAGAGCCACCGCTGCTCACAGTGCCATTGTCTGCAGTGATGCAGTGATGCCCGTTCAGGTGGCCGCCTCCTGCACAGAGGCCCCAGGGCTCACGCTGCCGAGGAGGTGACTCTTCAGTCTTTCGTGCCTTTGGACATTCTCATAATGGAGTCCTTCTCATAATCTCAGTGTGTTTTCACGTCGGGTGAGCACTGAGAAGTGCTGTGGTTTTGGGTATAAGAAGATTAGTCATTTGGAGAAGTTATTTCATTGTATGGCAAGAGTCTTTTTTTTTTTTTAAAGACTTTATTGGGGAACTGGGGGTGGGGAACAATGTTGGGGAGTCAGGGAAGGGAAACAGAAAAGTTGCTGTCCTTTTGTTCTTCAGTCTAGTTGTGGAGGACGTTGCTTCACTGGCCCAAGTTGGCACCATCATTGTGCTCTTCCCGGGCGAGGCACATCAGTCGTCGGCTTCTGGACGGCCACTCACGGCGGCTGCTGGCTACACACTACAGCAGGGGACTGCAGCCTACGCTGTTGCCGGCGACTCATGGCAGCCCAGCTCCAGGTTGAGCTGTTTGTTGTTCAGCATCTTAGCTGTAGAGGGCAGTGTCACTGGCCCTCATATGTGGGATCCGAACCGGGGCCCTCTGGTGTCCCAAGCCAGCTCTTAACCATCGCGCCACTCGGCCGGCCCCTGGCAAGAGTCTTTTAAAGCCGTGGCTTTCCATCCTGTTTGTGTGGCACTGGGATCACTTCCTATTGATAGTTAAGAGAAGGAGGGGAAAAAAACCTCTGAGTTTTGAAAGCAGGAGATTTAACCAAAAAGCCTTTGACTCTTCTGTGGACTTTTGCTGGCAGATTTGAAAGGCAAGTGCTGTGTGCTTCCTAGCAGGTTCCTGTTCTGTGTATTGTGTGTCCAGACTTCTGGAATGAAGCAAACATGAAGGCTTCTTACTAACTCCGATCCCCCCACCCCCCATCTTTCTTGTTATCTGTGACTTGCACCCTCTCCACTAATGCACAGTGTTTGTGGTTTCCAGGCGGTTTGTTTTCCTTTTGAAGTTTTCTTTTGAAGTTCTTTGAAATCTTTAGGACGCCAAGGGAAGGAAGTTTTAATTTGCAGCCGCCTTCAAAATGTGATCTGCACTTTACCTATGGCGAGAGTGTCCCCTAGTGTTGAGCTGCATCACTGTCACTTGTTTTAAATGGACTGGCTTTGTTGACCTGTGCACAGACATGGAGAGAGAGCCCGGTTTTGTAGCTCTTAGAAAGAAAAAGAACCGAAACACCCACTGTTGGGAAAAACGGACCCAGTGGTGTGTACGCTTCTCAAAAGTCAGTCGCGTGCGCACTTTGAGACCAGTACAGCCAACTCGCTCCTCTTTTAGGGCCTCTGCTACTTCCCCTGATGCTTCCACTCAAGCACAGCACAATGGAAACCATGATTTCTGGCTGATGTAAAGTGACACTTTAGAGAAAAGATCACATTCTTTAGTCCTAGAAACCCAAAATGGCTTCCTGGCACTGTGTCCCCTTAGATTGGTCCTTGGGCATGACTTACACTATGTGGGGGGGGCATGGTTTCAGGTCACTGTGGGGACTCCTTGATATTTTGCAGATAGGTTTTTTAAAAATTTAATAAGCGTTTATTGAGTTTGTCACTTCTATTTGCCAGATCCTGGGCTTAACATTGGGGTTGTGAAAATGAATTCGAGTTCTTTACTTCAGGCTACTCTAGGTAGTTAGAATAGTCTAGTCAGTAGGAGAAATAGGCAAGTACAACACTAATGGCAGTGCAGTGTGATGAGGGCCACATTAGGCCTGAGGTTGGCTGTGTCACCTCATGGGAGTGAAAGGAGGGACCGGTGAGCGCTGCTTGATGGGGAGAACATGAAGGGGATGTAGAGGAGCAGAGGTCAGGAGAGAAGGTGGAGGGCAAAGAGGACACAAGTCCCAGAGGGCTTGAGCCCAGCCGAGGAGCTGGGGGCTATGCTGGAGGCAGTGGGGCGCATTGAAGGGTTTGATGCCCAGGGATAAGATGATAGGATTGGGGTTTCCAAAGAGGGCTACGTTGGTGAGCCCTAGAAATAACTAAACAGCTATTGCCCCTCGTCTCACAGATGGGACGGGTACAGGGACAGGCGTGTGACCAGGCCCAGTCATCGGGCCTTGACTTAGTTTGAGAAACTGTTAGAGGCCTAGGCGTCACCCACTCATTCGCCAGGATTTGCAAAAACAGAACAAAGAAGAGTAAAAGCACAAAGTGCACTAGATTTCAATCCAGGCAAGGCTGTTAGAAAACTTTAAAAAGAGACTGAGTTTGTACAATTTGAAATGTGGGGAAAACCCAGCCTAGTAGCTGATGCTGGGGCCCTGTTTTCTGAATGACTGAAGGAGGAGGATTCTAGAGGCGGGACCTCCAGGAGCTCGGCGGCGGCGGCAGTGCTGGTGCTGGTGGGGCAGCGGTGGTTTTCTGTTTCCAGTGAATCAGAATTATCTGGAAGTGGGTGCCTGTTAGAATATCCTTCTCTAATGATGTGTTATTATACTTTTTATTACATACTTTTAATGATTTTCCCTAAGATCTTTATTAACTTGTCCCAAATTACAGGATCTAGTTGTGTGGAGTTCTCTGAGTAGCTGATTAGGGAGAGGAGAATGCATTATTTTCTAGACCAGCAGTTCTCAACCTGTGGGTCGCGACCCCTTTGGGGTCGAACGACCCTTTCACAGGGGTCACCGGGTACTCGTATGTGGGCATATCTGCATGTGGGCCCGGAGACAGACAGAGGAGCAGTGTCTCGGTTCCTAAGACCATCGAAAATACGTGTTTTCCGATGGTCTTAGGCGACCCCTGTGAAAGGTTGAGAACCGCTGTAATCTAGAGGTATGTTAACCCAAAATGTACTAAGGAACTCCTGAATAAATAATCCCTCCTTCTGCCTCACCTCTCTGCATAAAAACCATCTCTACTATATGTTCTCCACGTGTCAGATAAGTGCTAGGATTAGTATTTTGGGCATTTACCGCCACTGTAGAAGTTGAGAGCTCTGAGTGGGTTCTAAATGACAGTATGGCTGGCTGACCTTTATTGAGCTCTTACTATGTGCCTGGCAGACTTCTGAGTCCTTTATTTATAGCATCTCATTTAATTCTTACAACAACCTTAAGAGAAGGGTAATAATACTAGCACCATTTCAAAATTGAGAAAACTGAAGCACAGGGAAGTTAAGTAACTGGGCTAGCATCACACAGCTAGAGCGGCAGTCAGGATTCAAACCCAGGTATCCTACTCCAAAGCCCTATTATTATTATTATTATTATTATTATTATTATTATTATTAGTTACTCAGGTTCTTATTCCTCATATTCCCTGAAAAATATGCATAAACCACAGTTATGTATTTTAAAAATCACCCCTTCCACCTCCCCCATTCACTCCGCTCAGAGGCTGTAGCTGTGCTCGACCTTGCTCTTCAAGACTCCTTGCAAAGCCCTGCAGCTCCAGCCCAGGCTTTCGCTGGCTCAGCGGCTCTCACCGAGCACCTCTTCACCTCTTCGTCCAGACCTCTCTGGGCACCTGGGTGTCGTCTCCTCCCTGCTCCCTGTCCTGCCTGTTTGGTGTTGCTGGCCCCTCAAAGGGCAGTGCCAGCTCCTCCTTAGCCAGCAGGGGGAGCAAGGCCCTACGTTTACGCACTACGCCGTATTGACACTAGGCAGCTTTAGGTCCATACCTTCAGGGCGTAAGGAAGACCGGAAGAGAACAGGAAAAAAGGAGGTGCTAGGCTGACCCCTATGGATGGGGAACTGGAATGACAGCCAAACTGGAATTCCCACTGATGGGGAACAGCTAGTTTGAATTTTGACAATACTCAGTAGGTCGTAGGCTTAACTTGACCCCTGTATTATCTGTGTTAACGGACATGCCCAAGAGAACCAACTGTCCAGCCAGAAGCCCCGCATTTCACATGAGCGGTATTCCAGAAGTTAGTGAGCCAGTTGTTTTCTAGTCGTGTAAGTGGCAGAATTAGCAAAGACTGCGTTAGTCTAGTTGTGGCGTTAAAAGTGAATCGTAAGCTAGCTGACAAATTTACCATTAAGATAGTGGAAAATTACATTGTTATAAAATGTTGTTTTAAACCGTACCCAGTTTTTCAGCTAGTGATGCATGCACATAGCCTCCGCCACCCTTGATTTTTGTCTTTCCAGAAATAGTCCACGTGTGCATTATTTTTAATCCTATGGCAGCGTGCTGTAGACACTGCTCTGTAGCTTATTTGTCCGCGTAATGTATCCGGACAGCTGTTCCTTGTCAGTACACATAAGGCTGCCTTGTTTGTGTGGATGTATGTCAGCATGTACCAGCCCTCAGTGGGCATTTGTGTCCTGCCCAATACGTGGCATTACTGAAGGGCCCCCAGATTCTCCTTGTTTGCACATATGGGAGAGTGTCCTGGTGGGCCAGCGCCTCAGAGTGGGACCACTGGACCAAGGGCCACGTGCATTTTTTGTCTTCATCACATTCCCAAAGGAACTCACACTGTGTACGCTCTCCTGCCAGTGCTGGAGAAGGTGCCTGTATACCACACCTCACCGCTCAGCGTGCTTTTTTATTCTGTTATTTTCCCCCCTGGAAATTGGTTTTATTGGAGAGCAGAGAAGGAAGGGTTTCGTGACAGCATTGACACTGGACAGCCCCACACAGTGGCTCTGTGACTTGACGCGGGGGGCTCTGTACTGGGGGAGAGGCCACGGTTGCCCTGTGGCACTTGCTCCTCTACTGGGTCCTCTTCTGGCTGTGCAGCTGGATGCAGCTGCCGTATTTGGGGACCAGTGTTCTGGGGGCTCCTCTGTGAGTTGGTTTCTCGTGCCCTTTTTGCTTGAGCTTCAAGTCCCACATCTGGCCCGTGAACTACCTTCCCCAGTCGAGCTCAGAACCTGCCCCCTCTCTCCAGTGTGTTTTTAAACACGCGACCTTGGTCTACCTGATGGGTGAAGGATGGTACCTCACTGATCGTAACATTTGGGTAAGAACCAGCAACGTGGAAACTAGACAGGAGCCCAGGTTCAGGGACAGCAGTGCTTGCTGAGAGGGAGGCAGCGAGAGCGCTGAAAGCTGTACAGTAGCAACAGGGTGCAGAAGCTGTACAGTAGCAACAGGGTGCAGAGCCAGTTTTAAAGACAGTGCTTTTTTTTTTTATGCTGGAGAATACCTGATGTTGGGGGTGGGGCCAGTGAGCAACTGGGATGAAGCTGGTTAGAACATACCTGTGAGAAACAGTCTAGGAGAATCGGTCTGTGAGAAGGACCAAAGACAGTGTTAAAGAAGCAGCCTGTCTTTCATACCGGCGGTCTATTCCGCCTACTTTTCAGGAGTCAAGGTCACCTGTCTTAGTACCAGTGAGTGGCGCTGATTGATTGCTGACAGTGGGCTGAGCACTGCGCTTGGCACTCTGTGCATGAGGCAGATGCCAGTCTCCCTCCCGTCTGGTAGATGAGAAAGCAGTTCAGAGGTGCCCCTTGTTCTCTGTCCTGTAAGGAACTCGCCGTGGCTCCTCAGCGGCACAGCTTGGTCGGTGTGACTTACAAGCCGTCCTCAACCTCTCTGCTGTCCCAGCCGAGATGTGGGCCAGTGACCCATCTCCCTCCCTCATAGACAAGGCTGGAATTCACAGCTTTTACTCAGAGTGTTGCCTTTACCCTCATTAATCTGAGTTAGTTTTATTTTTCTATGTAAATAGAAGAATTCTCTTCAAAAACTTGATGGAACGTTTTTAAATAAAAGTAGAGGCATGTAACAGGATGATAGCATTGGGGATATTTCCAGTTTACACGACTACAAATGTAGTAAGCTGTTCGTAGTTTAAATTCTAAGTTGAACCAGGTCTGATTCCAGCAGAGGGAGACAGGTTCACTCACGGTGGTTGTCCTGAAAGAAGGAAACAAGGATTTATTTATACTGTCACACGTGTGTGTGTGTGTGTGTGTGTGTGTGTGTGTGTGTGTGAATGAATGAACGAAGACAGACAGACAGACCGAGAAGAGGGATGCTTTTGAAAGCTGTATTGTTCTTTTCACATGTCCAAGCTTCTCATGATCTAGAATATGGTTCTTTTAGAGAAGTGTCAGTGGCTGTAAGATGATATTTCTGAAATGATATCACTATGCGTAGTTTGTATGGTGCTTTGAAAAAAATACAACTCCACTTGTCTAGAAAGCTTGATTTGAGTGCTACTTTTTTGAGCATATTATTGGCCAAGCAGAGTTCCAAAAGCCCCTGTCCTTATGTGCGCAGCATCGACTCCCCTGGTTCTGATAGGCATTCGCTCTCCAGCCTTTGACATTAGCGTGTCACCCTGGTAAATCAGAGCACTTCATGTCCCAAACAGTACGGCTGGCTGAGCATGGCACGGAGCAGAGAGGACTCCGAAGAATTAAATAGCCAACGGGGTGGCAGCAGCAGCAATGCGGCCTTTCCCCTGTACAGCTTGACACAGAGGTTACCGCCGATGTTTAATTGACATTAAGAGCAGCTCGCCATTTTTAAAGAGCAGTAAATTGTTCCTGAGTTTCATCTCTCAGGTCCCTAAGCAAAGGCTGACACGAACTCATTGGTCATGCTTGGCTTGTAAACATGATTGACTAAAGCAAGAAAGCGCTAAGTAAAGGTTGACCTGTCCTCGGGAAGGCTTTGCCAAGTTCAGCGGCCAGGAATGGGGCAGTCACGGGGAGCACTGCCGTAAGCACACCTTAATCTTGTTGCCCCGAGGGCAGGTACGGTGTGTAAGCCTCCACGTTTAAATAAACCTGATAAAGTTTTCCTCTTGGGGGAGTCTAGTTATCAAGACATTCACTCCCCATCTCCCATACAGCCTTTCTCTTCAGACCATTCAAACTCCATGTTGAAGCTTGGAGGGTGGGGTCTTGCCTCCCTCGTTGGCCTTTATAGCCAGGTTCGCACGGTGAACAGACCATGTCGTTTCCCACCTGTTTTGATGGTCAGTTCAGAAGACAGTGGGTTCTTTTAAGTCAAAAAGGTTTACACAACACAAGCCCCAGCCAGGCTCTGGGATGATAGGGCCAGGCGAGGCGGCACAGCCCTCCGGATGGGAGCCTAGACCGAATGTCTGTGGGGACATTAGAAATACCACCACATCCGCTCTAGCATTTGCTGATATCTCTGTCTCCCTGTGAGCTTGCTACTGATCTTCCTGTGACTTGTGTTAGGGGAGCTGCTGGTGAGGAGGATTTTAGAATCTGAATAATGGACCTGATGGATAGTGGTGATGGCTTCATTATAAGCCCCATGGCACCGTGTTCTTCAGCAGTTCCACATTCTCTGTTTCTGCCATATTTTGAGGCATCGTTCTTCTTTGGTAGTACAATGTCTTTTTGTGTCACCAGGGTCTCTTCCCTTAAATTGGCTACATTTCAGATTCTTCAAGTGATTTTTTTTTAATGTTACTCATTTTAAGACCCCTTGCAAAGCAGCTGTTCCTGAGGGAAATAGAACCATGTTTGTGCTGTTTGCCTGCACACCTCCCCTGCCCCACAAACTCCACAGGTAATGGAAACAAATACAGTCTGCATAGCAGCCAGCAGCAGCAAGCCGCCCACGTATACAAGCCAACCTTGATGTATTGCCCTGGGTGAGAATTCAAAAGTTCAACACCAAAGGGTTTGAAAACTCGCTGTGCCATTGAGGCGATGGTTGGCTGCCATGGAACCCGTCCAGAGCAGTGTGGCAGTTGAAACTGGGGGGCCAGGATGCTTGTTCGTTGAAGCTCCAATTTGTATTAACCATTCACACCGTATATTTTCCCACGTAAACACATTCCTTGCTGAAATAGTTTCACCACCTTTTTTTTCTGCAGGAGGACACCATGGAGGTGGAAGAGTTTTTGAAAGAAGCTGCAGTAATGAAAGAGATCAAGCATCCTAATCTAGTGCAGTTACTTGGTGAGTGTGTGGAGCTCGGCAGGGGGGCTTCTCATTAAACCCGTGGGGTGATCGAGGTGGCGATCGAGGTGCTATTAACCAACAGATGAAGGGCTTGCTACATGAAGATTTCTGATTCGGACGTTGTTCTCTGCCAACATTCAGCCCTCAGTAAAAGGAGGTGCGTGCGTGCGTGCGTGCGTGCGTGCGTGCGTGCGTGTGTGTGTGTGTGTGTGAGAGAGAGAGAGAGAGAGAGAATTTTATTACTTTAGATTAATACCGAAAAGTGTCAAATGCAAATCTCAACTTGACTTCTGAAACTTAAGAATTTTCAAGAGTTCCTTCACTGAAGTGATTCTGTAAGTAGACAGAGCCATCAGACATAACCTCCTGGGGTGAACTAACAGCGATTTAGGCCATTTGATGTGCGCCTGGCCTTTGCTTCTGAACTCAGTGGCGGCCTCTTCCTGTTTAAGTTCATTCATTGGCTTGAGAGGAAGAAAAGAGCGTGGCCATGTCCCTCCCCTGGGGACATCATCTCAAGTCACAAGTGCTTGGAGAACCGTCTTAGCCCAGGACTTGGGGGCAGAGTCAGAATCCATTTCAGAAGCCGTTTTCTTTAGTGCCAATCCTTTCTGATGCTTGTGCGATGCCTTGTTGGCAGGGGTCTGCACCCGGGAGCCCCCGTTCTATATAATCACTGAGTTCATGACCTATGGGAACCTGCTGGACTACCTGCGGGAGTGTAACCGGCAGGAGGTGAATGCTGTGGTGCTGCTGTACATGGCCACTCAGATCTCATCAGCCATGGAGTACCTGGAGAAGAAAAACTTCATCCACAGGTAGGAACCTGCCGAGGCCACCTCCCCACAGAGCTGTGGCATGAGCTGGGGCCCCGGCACCTTTCTGCAAAAGTCCCCGCCTCGAGGCCTTATAGCTCGGCCTCTAAATTCAGCGCTGGCAACATGTTAGACCTTGGAACAAGGACAACGCTGGGTTCCAGTGTTTCCAGCTCTGGGTGTGCGTCTAGGGCCCAGTTCAGCCAGGCCTAGGCTTTGGACATGGAGCAGTTAATCCCCAGGGGGAGAAATACTTCACCTCAGACCCATTCTGGACTAAGAGGAACATTCAGTGTTTCATACGAGGCATCCTTCCTATTATCATCACAGCTCCTCTGAGGTCGAGTGCTCCTTGTTCCGCCAAGCCCAGCGAGCATCGTAATGACCTCTTCCTGGGAGCGATCGGCCTCGCCCTCACACAAACCTGCGGTGACCACCAGGGCATGGGCTTTGCTTTTGTGTTGCGTGTTTTTTCCCTTCTCTTTGTTGTCATTTCATTCTCCACTTAACTTGCTGTCATCAGTTTCAGCGATGTTTCCACAGTTGTCGGAATTGTGTATATGTGGCTCTAAATGAAGCGTCTTTGCTGTTTTAAAGCCCAGAGTGTTTTGACCTTCAAGTGTGCCACAATTATCTTGGTCTTCACATTCTTGGCTGGTGGAAATGGCTTCTTAGCAGAGTGACAGCCTATGCAGGACGGAGCCTGTGGGCTGTGCCGGAGTCTCTCATACAAGACATTCTCTACGCCACCACTGTGACCTTTCCTACCCAATTAACTCAACTATGAAACCTGTACATGAGATTTCATAGTGGGGAATAAGAGTAGCATGTGTGAAATGCTGGCGGTTCCTTGTAAGACAGATTCTCTATGCGCCAGGAGAGCCCGGCTCAGATGCTCCTGTCACTCAAGAAAGTGAACCCTCTGAGGCTGCAAATTGAGATTTCTTGACTTCCCATTTGCTTTGCATGTCTAGGTGTGTTCTCTTTTCATTCGGGCAAACTCAGGATGCTTTACCAAAATCCTATTAGGCACAACTCTTCTGTGTTTAATTTCTCTCTGATTGCTGATGATCAAGCTGTCGTATGCAGCCGTCACCTTAGCTGCTACCTCTTCTCAGCCTTCCATTCCCGTTTGCCTTGTGAGGTCATGGTTAACGTGCATGAACCAAAGATTAGACCCCTGCCTCCATGGTAGACTCAGGAGGCGAGAGGAAGCTAATCAGACAGGAGAGAATTTTTTTTTAAAGATTTTATTGGGGAATTGGGGGAGGGGAACAGCCGAGTTGTCCTTTAGTTCTTCAGTCTAGTTATGGAGGACGTCGCTTCACTGGCCCATGTTGGTATTGTGATCATTGCGCTCTTCCCGGCTGGGGCAGATTGGTCGCCGGCCATTGGACGGCCGCTCACAGTGGCTCAGGGCAGCTCTCGCTGGCTGCTGGCCGCTCACAGTAACTTAAGGCAGCCCACTGCAGCTCATGGTAACCCACTGCAGCAGGGGCTGCAGCCTACGCTGTCACTGGTGACTCACGGCAGCCCAGCTCCAGGTCGAGCCGTTGTTCACCATCTTAGCTGTAGAGGGCGCAGCGTCATTGGCGCATGTAGGAATCAAACCGGCAGCCCCGCTGTTCAGAGCTCGTGCTCTTACCAGCTGAGCCACTCGGCCGGCCCAACAGGAGAGAATTTTTAGGCTACATTTGGATAAGCATCAGGAAGAAAGAGGAAAGCAGGAAACACAATTTGGGTAAAGAATTCTGTGGACTTTGTTACCAAGTCTAGAGAGAACAAGTGGAGACCCCCTTGGCCATAAGTTCCCTGTGGTTGAGGACTGGCCGATATGTTTGTTCCTGGTTCCTGGCTTAGAGCAGTAATAACCAAACAGACACTTAGATGACACTTATATTCTCTAGGCATCAGTCGAAGCACTTTACATATTAATTAGTTGCCACACACAGCAACCCTAAGAATTAGGGGCTGTTATTCTCATCTTCGTTTTATGGATGAGGTAACTGCATCTCAGGGGAATTAACTTGCTCCAGGTCACAGGGCCGGGGTGCCTGCTCCTGGGGCCGCCTGTGCTGCCTCACCCTGGTGGGACCCCAGGCGGGTGCTGAGGGTTGGGCACTGCTCCGGTGAGGAGTTAACATAAGTACCTGGGGAACCAGGCTCCCTTTCCATTGTCAGTATTGCATGTTTCCTCAGCGATGGCGGGTTTGCAAAGCTGGAAAGCTAGCCAGGAACTCTCATGGATGGACTTTTTCCTTTCCCAGAGACCTTGCTGCCCGAAACTGCCTGGTAGGGGAAAACCACTTGGTGAAGGTGGCTGATTTCGGCCTGAGCAGGTTAATGACAGGGGATACCTACACAGCCCACGCCGGGGCCAAGTTCCCCATCAAGTGGACTGCGCCTGAAAGCCTGGCCTACAACAAGTTCTCCATCAAGTCCGACGTCTGGGGTAAGGGCTTCTGCTCCGGCCTGTCTGCCCACCCAGGCTGGGGCTCTTTTCCCTGTTTTCCTTTCTCTCCTTGCTTTTCTACTGCATCTTTCATTCCTTTTATTTTTCATTAATTCTCTTTCTTTTTTTTGTTTCTTTTTTGTTTAAATATCTTTTCTGCCCTGTTTTCTCTCCAAAATGAAGTAAAAGTGATCTTTTTCTTCCGAAATAATTCAGATTAACTTTTGCTTTACTTACTGTGTTTGTCTTCACTCTCAGTGTGGGTTTGCGGGGGCAGCTAGCCAACTCTGCAGGCACCCAGAGGCCTCCTTTCATGCGCAGAATGCCGTGTAGTTTGGTTTGGGCTTGACTAGGGCTCTGAAGCCTCATGTGACTGTATTTTGTTTTACTTTTTTTTTTTAAAGATTTTATTGGGGAATTGGAGGAGGGGAACAGCATTGGGGAATCTGGGAAGGGGAACAGACAAGTTGCTGTCCTTTTGTTCTTCAGTCTAGTTGTGGAGGACGTTGCTTCACTGGCCCATGTTGGTATTATCATTGCACTCTTCCTGGGTGAGGCAGATCAGTCACTAGCCATTGGACAGCCACTCACGGTGGCTCATGGCAGCTCACGAAAGCTCACGCCAGCTACCGGCCAGCCCCACTGCAGCCTATGCCGTCGCCAGCGACTCACGGCAGCCCAGCTCCAGGTCGAGCTGTTGTTCACCATCTTAGCTGTAGAGGGCGCAGCATCACTGGCCCTCATGTGGGATCTGAACCGGGGCCCTGCTGCTCAGAGCTGGTGTCCCAAGCCAACTCCTAACCAATGCACCACTCGGCCGGTGCTATTTTTACTTTTTTTTTTTTAGCTGAGCCATTCTGCCACCTGCTGGCAGCTCAGCGGCTGCTCAGCTTGGGCCAGGACTTGAACCGCTGTTGCTCAGAGCTCACACTGTTGAGCGAGCTCTTAACCAACTGAGCCACTCAGCCAGCCCCAATTTTTACTTTTTTAAAGAACTTTTTTTGGTAAGATTTTTATTGGAGAATTGGGGGAGGGAACAGCATTGGGGAATTGGGGAAGGGGAACAGACAATTGCTGTCCTTTTTGTTCTTCAGTCTAGTTGTAGAGGATATCGCTTCACTGGCCAGTGTTGGTATTATCATTGCGCTCTTCCCGGCTGAGGCAATCGCTCACCAGCCATTGGACGGCAGCTCAAGGCAGCTCCCGCCAGCTGCCGGCTGCTCACGACAGCTTACAGCAGCCCACTGCAGCCCCACTGCAACCTACACCGTTGCTGGCGACTCACAGCAGCCCAGCTCCAGGTCGAGCTGTTGTTCACCATCTTAGCTGTAGAGGGTGCAGCATCACTGGCCCTCATGTGGGATCTGAACTGGGGCCATGCTGCTCAGAGCTGGTGTCCCAAGCCAACTCCTAACCAACGCGCCACTCAGCTGGGCCCTTAAAGAACTTTTTATTGTGGCAAATTGTAACCATATACTAAAGAAGACAGTTGCCTGCTGAGCCCGCGCACCCATCACCCAGCTTTCCTAATCATCACCTCACGGTGCGTTCTCTGTGCCCTGCCCCCTCCCCTGACCCTTATTTTGAAGCAAATCCCAGACATCATGTTATTTCGTCCATAAATATTTCAGTGTGAATGTCTTAAAGATGGCCTGTTTTATTCTCATAACCACATTACCCCTCCTCCCAAAATGGACAGTAATTTGTGAATATTATCGACTATCCAGTTAGTGTTCTAATTTCCAATTGAATCAGAAAAGTCATGCTTTTATTTTACAGTCTGTTTGAATTGAGATCCAAATATGGCTCACACAATGTGATTGGCTGTGTCCCTTAAGACTCCTCTGATCGGCACGTTCCCACTCCATCTCTGTATTTCCCTGACTGCTTATTTGTTGAGCAAATCCTGTCATTTGTCGTTTAAAGTTTCCCACCTTCTGAATTTTGCTCATTGTGTCCCCGTGGTGAGATTTATTAGGTTCCTCTCCCATCAGTACCCCAAGTAAATAGGTAGTTGGATCTAGACAGCTCAATCATACTCAGGTTTGACTTTTTCCTTTTAGTTAAGAGTTCTTAATAGGAGGTGGTGTGCTTTTTCATCATTAGGTACATAATGCTTGATTTTCTCTCTTGTTTTAAATGATTTTAACAGCTATTGATACCCTGTGCCTAGATCCACTAATTTCTTAGGCGTTGCCAAATGGTAGCTCTCTAACTCTGTCATTTCTTATTCATTGATTAGCTCAATACTCGTATAAGAAGAAACTTTCCCTCACCTACTGTTTGGTTATTCAGAGGTACAGTTCATATAGGAAAGGCAGGATAAGTGTTTGCTTTCTTGCCATGATTTACCAGTTTTCAAAATAAGTTGGTTTCTTAATACTTTACAATGATGACCAGTTAGATTTTTGTTGTTTTTTTTTTTGTGATATTATCATGAATGCTCTCATATATAATGTGTTTTAGTATATTTGATGTGTTTTAATGCACGGCAGTTGTTTAACCTTATTGGTTCAGATTGTCCCATCTTTGACCAGTGGGAACTTCAAATTGCTCGGGGTCCTTTGACAAGACCCTTGTAGTCTCCAAAAGCATCTGTGCTGTCTGTAATGAGAAGATACTCCAGTGTCACCCCCTGCCTCAGACCTGAACCACCCATTTCTCCAGGAGCCCTGTTTCCTTTAATGGGGTCTGGAGTTTCAGGGCTATACTCTGAGCCTTCAAAACTTTCAAAGATTTCTTAAGATTTTAAGAAATGTTTCGAGTTAAGAGGGGCTTGGAGATAATTTACGCCCAGGCAGGAGAGTTGGTCTGTCTGAGGCACAGAGCTAGTTGTCACAGAGCTGGGCGTAGAAATGGTCTCCTAGCTTCCAGCCTTAGATTCTCACACCACGTATCAAGATGATCACGTTACCTAAGAGATCTGCAGGGGCTGATCGGCAGTCCTCTTCTCTCCTTCAGCGCATCCTAGCCTGGGGGCGTGAGCACGCTGAACGTTTCATTCCGTCCTGGGCTGTCGGTAATTAAGAGCCTGGTAAAATCAGTGCCTGGCCTGCTTCTGAGGGTGTGACGTCTGATGTCTTCCACACAGGTAACCAGCTGTAAATGCAGTATAGTTCACACGTTTTCAATAACCTTTTTATCTTTTCCTTCTAGCATTTGGAGTGTTGCTTTGGGAAATTGCTACCTATGGCATGTCACCTTACCCGGGAATTGACCTGTCCCAGGTGTATGAGCTGCTAGAGAAAGACTATCGCATGGAGCGCCCGGAAGGCTGCCCGGAGAAGGTCTACGAACTCATGCGAGCATGTGAGCCTTCCCCCACCAGTTCCAAAAATTATACATGGGCTTTGTAAGACGTGCCGCTTCAGGAGTGTATCCATCAAGTAGAACGTTGAAGTGTTCCATTCCCCTTCTGAATTCCCCGTCTTCAGAGCAACAGATGGAACAGTTTGGTACATCTTTTGCAGACTTTTTTCAGTGTTTCTATACATGTTATTTATACATAATATTTGCATGTGAGGGTTTTTTGGTTTGCTTTTTAATGCAAAACTGCAATTGATGGATACCAAACTTGGATTTCTTATTAATAAATACAAATTCCTGGACCTACTTTCAAAATTCTGCTGTAGTAGGTAAATACTCCAGGGGATGTTTATGTCGTTTGTTTTATTACACATATAAAACCATACCACAACTTTTTTTGCACTTAGCAGTGTAGCAGGCATATCTTTCCATGTCCATAATTCAAAGAAATCTCTCTCTCTACCTGTCTCCCTCTCACCCCCCACCTTATTTTTGTCTAGCTGTTTAACATCCCGTTAAATGGTTTATTCATTCACCCAGTTCTCTTTTGATGAAGATTTAGTGGTTTTACACATTTGTTTGGGTTTTGCCGTTATAAGCAAGGCAGGAATGAGCACCTTCATACATATATCTCTGTGCTGGTACTTCTAGAAGTTGAACTGTTGGCTTAGAGGGCTAAGTGCATTTTAAATTTTGATCAATTTTACCAACTTGTTTTCCCAAAAAGGTTGTACCAATTTATACTTCCACCAGAAGTGTGAGTGACTCTGTGTCCTCACCAACACTGGGATTGATCAGTCCTTAATCCTCGTTTTAATCTTGCTTTGATTAGCATTTCTTTACTGATGAGGATTTCGGACTTGGATAACCATGAAGTAAGGGTCAGATAGAAGGTGAGCTATTTGGCTTAGTAATTTTTTGCACTTGCTCAAGTTGGGTTGGGAAAATATATTTGTAAATGCAGTCTGGCTGTCAACGCCTCTGGGGTTTTACAGTCTACATTCCTGCCAATATCTAAAGTCTTTTCAAATTCATAATGTCTGTAATAGGACGCAGTGGCATTCATCACTTCAGCTTGTCACAACAAAAGATGGGTAGCAAGAGTGGAATGCTTCTTTGTTTCTAGACTTTTCCTTGAGAATTGCTAGCCCCGCGCCTGTTAGCCAGGCCTTGTTGGGGTCTGACTCGGGTCTCACTTGTCCAGGTTGGCAGTGGAATCCCTCTGACCGGCCCTCCTTTGCTGAAATCCACCAAGCCTTTGAAACTATGTTCCAGGAATCCAGCATATCAGATGGTAAAGTGCCGTCCTTGGGTGCCTGCAGTGGGGTGAAAGGTTGGGGTAGGAGGGACGCCTGTGTGGGACTCCAGCTCTGGCTCTGTAGCTCACTTCCAGGTCCAAGTGTACGGGCCAGCAAGTTACCTGAGACCAGAAAGATGGGCAGAGGTGTTGAGTGTATAGCCATGCAAAATTCTGAAAATTGTGAAGTGATGTTTCTTTAGCATTTCTCTCTCTCTTCTGTAACTGTGTAGGTGACCACTGTTACTTTAAAAAGAAAAAGGAAACCAACATACCAAAATGACAGCATTACTGATGGCTGCTGGTTTTTGTGTTTTGTTTTTTTGTTTGTGTGTGTGTGTGTCTGTGGTTCTCAGAAGTGGAAAAGGAGCTGGGGAAAAAAGGCATGCGAGGGGTTGCAAGCACTCTGCTGCAGGCCCCGGAGCTGCCCACCAAGACGAGAACCTCCAGGAGGGCCGTGGAACACAAAGACCCCACCGATGTGCCCGAGACACCCCACTCCAAGGGCCCAGGAGAGCCTGGTATGTCCCCACCCCACCCCACCGCGGGCCCAGGAGCCTCAGCAGCCTCAGGGCCAGTGTGGCAGATGGGAAGCCGTGCGCGGAGCTGCACAGAAGGGCAGGCAAACCCCACGTTAGTGGTCCAGCAGCGGAAAAGGCTCTCCTCTCCCCGCAGCGTCCTACCCCTCCCTCTGGGCATCATTAGGGGCCATTGGCTTCAGCAAGCAGGTCAGTCAGCTGGGCAGAGGTGCTTATGAAACCCACTGAGAAGGGCCCACCTTTTCACGTGTCACCACAGCACTGTGGTTGGTGCTTGTGCAGGGCACATGCAGCAATAGTGAGTATCGAACCAGGCGGAGAGCGGCTTGTCGTGAAAGCACTGGCAGGAGCAGCTCACTGGGACTGACGGGACCAGGAGACACCTGCAGCCCAGAGCTGGTGTCCTCGGGTGTCTCGGAGAAGGGCGAAGGGGATGGGAGTGGTTTGGGAGGGGTCTCACGATGTTGTCAGGAATCGTATTAGCAAGCACTGGTCTGGTGCTTCCTGTGTGCCAGGCTCTATTCAGAATTAGGCTGCTCTGATGGAGCAGTGGCCCCTGCCCCCCTGCTCCCCCAAACCCCAGAAGTCTGGGTTCTGATGCAGACAGGCTGAGGTAGGCCAGCATCTGGTTTGTAGAGGCTCCTAGGGGATGCTCAGATGGACCACGGACTGAGTGGGAAGGGACAGGACAAAGCGGGGATTAAGGGAGGTTTAAGCACAGCAGAATCTGGAGCCACGATTCCCAAATTTTTCATTATATACCCATATTAATAAGAAAAAGTTGAGGGGGCGGCCGAGTGGCTCAGTTGGTTAAGAACTCGCTCATGAGTGCGAGCTCTGAGCAACAGGGTCGTCGGTTCAATTCACGGCCCAAGCTGAGCTGCCAACAGGTGGCAGGATGGCTCAGGTAAAAAAAAAAAAAAAAAAGTGAATGTGCAACCTATATACATCGGGGGTGCCAAAAAAATGTATACAAGTGGACACTTTGGTCAGCATTGCTCAAGCAGTAGTTCGCTGTAATCAAGTGTCTGGACTCTATGGGAACCACTTTGAGCACCTCTTACAATTGCAGAAGTCAAACATGACTCATATGCATCTTTTGTTATTGGTATATATTGCGTGTTACAATTTTAATACAGTTTTCCTGTCTTAAAATGTGCATACATTTTTTTGGCACCCTCTGTACATGGCATATACATGTACTACTGCACCAGTATATTAAGTGTATTATAAAATATACCAAAAATATACACTGAAAAGGTTTACATAAGGAATCTATCCAAATTAGAATGCTTGCTTTCCACACCCCTCTGGGTCACCTCACCGGAGGGGCCATGGCATATAAACTACCCAGGACCGTGGCCCCTCCGTCCTTCCCTTAGTTGTCATGTTTCAGGTAGTTGAGCGGAGGGGAGGAGGAGAAGCCGCTGTGGAAACTTGGGGTTTATGATAAGGCCGGTAACGGGCAGTCTAGTTCGTGTTTGCCCGTCAGTATTCCGCGAGGGGTGTTTGGTGTCTGATCTATGGTGAGTCGAGGTGTCAGCTAGCTGACCAGCGCTGAGATAGAGTTGTGCACAATTCATTAGAATTTTACCTTTGCCTTCTTCCTCTGGCTTAAATTTTAGGGACAGTCTCTGGCTTTCCCTGAATCAGATATCCTGCATGCCACCTGATGTTTTGATAAATGCCCCTTGTACCTCTGCTTTGAGTTACAAGGTGTGACAGAAAACCTCTCTTCTTGTAGCTGCCCCCTGAGGGAGAGGTCTGTCATTCACTAGCAGGGAGCTTGGCAACACCAGAGAGATTTCTTAGGAGCCATTACTCATATTTAATGATTTAAAAAATGGAAAAGGTCACCCCTTCTTGTTTCCCAAGCATAATGACCATTGTCACTGCTCCCTGTGGGACGTGTCCCGTTCCCTCCAGGTCACACCTCGTAGAAACCACCAGCTGGCCGCTCTGAGAGGCACAGGTTCTGACCCTTTGCGGGCCTTATCGTGGTTGTTACTCACCAGGCAGTGAGAGGACTCTGCGGATATAAAGGAGACCAGTACAGGGATCGGGGAGCCGGGGATGTCCCGGCCTTTTGTCCCTCTGTCTTCAAGGCCAGAGACCTAAGCTTTTCCTAGTAAGAATACTAACAATGACAGTAGTTACTGAGAAAGCGCTGTGGTGGATGCCCCGTGTTCACTGTTGTATTATACTCTCTCGACAATGCTATGAATTGGTTTTATTATCCTCCATTTTATAGCTGAGGAAGCTGAGGATGAATGAAGAGAAGTAATTTGCCCAGGGCTCAGGTGAGCGGCAGAGCTGGTAGCCACGCCGGGGCTTTCACAGTCCAGAGCCCAGCCCCGGGGCCAGTCCTCTGCAGAGAGCAGTCGGCCGGCCTGAGGTTTCCCGCCTGCCCGGGAGCCCCTGGTCTGGACTTGTTAAACCCTCCCCAATGTGTTTCAGACCCCCTGGACCACGAGCCTGCTGTGTCTCCACTGCTCCCTCGAAAAGAGCGAGGTCCCCAGGATGGTGGCCTCAATGAAGATGAACGCCTTCTCCCCAAAGACAAAAAGACCAACTTGTTTAGCGCCTTGATCAAGAAGAAGAAGAAAACGGCCCCAACCCCTCCCAAACGCAGCAGCTCCTTCCGGGAAATGGACGGCCAGCCAGAGCGCAAGGTGGCGGGTGAGGAAGAGAGCCGCGAAATCAGCAATGGGGCGCTATCCCTTGCACCTTCAGACACAGCCGAGCCAGCCAAGTCCCCAAAGCCCAGCAGCGGTGCTGGCGTCCCCAACGGAGCCTTCCGGGAGCCAGGGGGCCCAGGCTTCCGGTCTCCCCACCTGTGGAAAAAGTCCAGCACACTGACCAGCAGCCGATTAGCAGCCGGCGAGGAGGAGAGTGGCGGCGGCTCCAGCAAGCGCTTCCTGAGATCCTGCTCTGCGTCCTGCGTGCCCCACGGGGCCAAGGACACAGAGTGGAAATCTGTCACGCTGCCGCGGGATCTGCAGTCCACAGGGAGGCAGTTTGACTCGTCCACATTTGGAGGGCACAGGAGTGAGAAGCCAGCTCTGCCACGGAAGCGTGCAAGTGAGAACAGGTCTGACCAAGTGACCAGGGGCACGGTGACGCCGCCGCCCAGGCTGGTGAAAAAGACGGAGGAAGCGGCTGACGATGTCTTCAAAGACACAGCCGAGTCCAGCCCCGGCTCCAGCCCTCCCAGCCTGACTCCTAAACTCCTCCGTAGGCAGGTTGTGGCAGCTGCTCCCTCAGGTCTTCCCCACAAGGAGGAGGCCGGGAAGTCCAGTGCCATCGGGACAGCTGCCGCAGCGGAGTTGGTGCTCCCCACCAGCAGAGTGGGGCCAGGTGCCTCGGGAGGGACCAGCAAGGGCCCTGCTGAGGAGCCCAGAATGAGGAGACACAAGCCCTCCTCCGAGTCCCCAGGGAGAGACAAGGGCAAGTTGTCCAAGCTCAAACCTGCTCCCCCGCCCCCCCCACCAGCCCCCATCGGGAAAGGGGGGAAGCCCTCTCAGAGCCCGAGCCAGGAAGCAGCTGGGGAGGCAGGCGCCAGCGGGAAGGCGAAATCCCTGGCTGTGGTTGTGGATGCTGCCAACAGTGACGCTGCCAAACCCAGCCAGCTGGGAGAGGGCGTCAAAAAGCCCGCGCTCCCATCCATGCCAAAGCCACAGCCATCCACCAAGCCGGCGGGGACCCCGACCAGCCCAGCCCCCACTGCCTCCGCACTGCCATCAGCATCCTCAGCCCTGGCGGCGGACCAGCCGTCCTCCACCGCCTTCATCCCACTCATATCGACCCGCGTATCTCTTCGGAAAACCCGCCAGCCTCCAGAGCGCATCGCCAGTGGCACCATCACCAAGGGCGTGGTCCTGGACGGCACCGAGGCCCTGTGCCTGGCCATCTCCAGGAACTCCGAGCAGATGGCCAGCCACAGCGCCGTGCTAGAAGCTGGCAAAAACCTCTACACATTCTGCGTGAGCTACGTGGACTCCATTCAGCAAATGAGGAACAAATTCGCCTTCCGCGAGGCCATCAACAAACTGGAGAATAATCTCCGGGAGCTTCAGATCTGCCCGGCAACAGCAGGAAGTGGCCCAGCAGCCACACAGGACTTCAGCAAACTCCTCAGCTCCGTGAAAGAGATCAGTGACATTGTACAGAGGTAGCAGAAGCTGGGCGCCAGGCCAGCCGGAGCTGCCTTCCGTGCCCGAGATGGTGGCTGACACGGGACCAGTGAGCTGGGACCTTGGCCCAGGAACCGAGGGCCACCGTGGAGTACAGCCCTACTACCTATGTGCACCCACTGTCCTCCAGCACTTTCCTCCTCCTCAGCCGGGCTCCCGGAGCCACGTCTGTCCTGAGTCCTGTCTGTGACGTCCCCGCTTGGGGGACTGCAGCTGGCACACCAGTCCCCTCCCCACAGAGCGCTTCAAGGCTGAGCTCTTCCGGGAAGGCCGGGGCAGCGTTTCCTTTTTGTTTTTCTTTCTGGAGGATCTCCTCTGGCTGTGCCTCCTTCTCCATTTTCCCTAAGAACGAGTGCCCTCACCCGGAGCCGTGTCACCCTCACTCACCCGGTGGAGGGAGCCTGTCCCCTCATCCTCCTCGCGCCTCCTGTACTTCAGACACGTTTCCAGAACAGTATCCTGGGAAGCTCTGCCCGCTGGTCACTCTGCCCTCCACTGCTGCCGGGGGCTGATGCCCTCACCATTCCCTCATGTGAAGGACAGCTCTTGATTTGGGGGGGAAAACAGGGTGTTAACAGCAACCAGCCCCTGGCTCCCAGGACGGGTGGGGAAGTGAAGAGGCCCTGCCATCCATCCTCGCTGCGTGTCCTCAGAGCCCAGCCCCTTGCTCTCTTGTGACATGCACTGCTCATCCTGGATAGAAAGCTTGAGTCTTAATGGTAGCAGGGTCGCTGTCCAGCATGTGGGGCGGGGGAGGCAGGAGGGGGCGCTTGCTGGGTGAACCGCTGGTACCCGGACGGCCTGGCTCTGGGCCCAGGCAGGTCTGCCCTGGGCCCAGGGCTCCCTTACTTTTGAATTTCCAAGTATCCTGAAAAGACACTTTGTCTTGATTTCTGACCGATTTCTTCCCCCTCCCTTGTGCTCTAAGACAAAGGAGATTCTTGCAGGGTTCTTTCTTTTGTAACAAGCCAGTCTTCAGTTTTTCTGGAGTTCTTGAAGCATTTCAAAGCCCTGCCCTCAGCACAGCTGCCTCCGATACAGACTTTGGGCACCAACACGCTCACAGGAGGAAAAGGGCTGGGAGCACCAAAGCCCCAGCCAGTGTCAGCTGCACCCTCGTGGGCAAACATCTTCCTGTATCACCACACCCACCACTTAGCCTAATGTTTCTGTTGGGGTTACTGGGGATGAAGAAAACCACAAACAAAGTGAAACCCCAGACAAGAGCAGTCTCCCCTGGGCTGCCCAGGACCAGGCTCGTTGGGCAGGGGCCCAGGCCTCCTTGACCTTGACCTAGAGCAGCTACTGAAGAGTGGCACCTGCCTGGGCCTGACTGCAGGCCCAAAAACAACCCTTGGAGAAACCAGGACAAAACCACCTTCTCGTGACTGTGACCCCACCAGGCCCCGTTTTTTCGCTCATCACCTAAACCAGTATTTCTCTGGTAGAGATGGTTTCCTCTGGACCGTTTTATGCTGTTCTCACAGCGCATCACCTCTGCCCCGCCCCAGACTGCTGTGTTACACAGACTGAGGGAGGTGCTAGAACACCACCAGTGGCCTTGCAGACAAAGCAGACACCCCACCTAGGTTCCTCGCCTTCCGTTTCCATGAGGTACTGGCCTCTCTTTCTTCACATGATGTGCCACTATATTTTGCATTTATACCTTGGTATTACACTCTGGTAGACTCGCTGTTTTATAAATGACGTGTAAATACTCTTCCACTGTCTCCCCTTCTCGAATGCCTATGGTGTCTTTTTTTTTTCTGGTCCAATACATTTAGTTTCTGTATATGACTGTGTTTTTTGAATCCACATCTCTCCTCTAGTATTTTTTAAATAAATGTTTACAACATTAGGACTTGGGCAGGTTGCTTTAACCCCGTTGTTAGAGCCATGGCGCGTGTGGGAAGGGAGGGGCTGGAGGGTGCGTGTTGGGTTTGACAGAACAGCACAATGGCGGGATTGCGGCAGCATCCTGTGTCATCAGCCCTTCACAGGCAGTTTCGCGGCCCTCATCCCAACCCCTTCCTGCGCCCTTGACACTTACTTGCTAGCAGCCCGGCCCTTGTCAGCGGCACTGAGTGGGCTGTGCCACTGCCAGGGCCACATCTGCCTGACTGGCATGGGAAAGGAAGGGCTGTGCCAACTGTCAGGCCGTCACAGCGTCATTGAAATGGGGGCGGGGAACGTGATGTTCTGATTCCTCACTGGCCTGAGAGCTAATCCCTCCACTAGCGCCTTTTTTCTTTCGCTGCCTTTGAACTCACTTCCTGCCACTGCCCTCAGCCCCCGAAGCGCCCCTCACTTGTGTTGACACCCCGGGTGATGGAAATACCATTCGGGCCCTGCCTCGGCCTCCCCAAGCCCCCCAGCAAGGGACTGTGGGTGGGGGCGGTGCCGACGTTTTCTCATCTTGGTCTGCATTTGACACCAGCTGACAGCTTGAGAAGTGGAAGTCAGGGAAGGAGGGAGCGCCTTCGGATAATGATACTTATTAAGCCCGCAGACTTGTCGGAGTGCACAGCTCCTGCTCAGCAAAGCGTAGTGAGGAGCACGGTTCAGCGAAACCCTTTACCGGAGACCTCAGGAGTGACATGTGCGACGCGCCAGGTGACAGTGGTGAGCACACTACCTGGGACGTGGGCTGCTCAGTGGCCACGAGCAGCACCAGAGGCCAGGTCCACAGGCACAGCCCAGGGCCCAGGCCACAGAGCCTGTGAGTGGCTGAACCGTAACTGGCCACCAGGTCTCCTGAGTCGGGGCTTTCCCACAGGTGATAGGGCCTTCCCTTGAATGACAACTCAATTCAGAAAGAAGACGTAGAATGATGATCGTGGCAGCCACAGTGATGGCTTCTTCCTTCGTGTCAGACGTGGACTGGTCATGGGAGCTTCGCGGCAGCCTCTTGGGCAGGGTGTTACCCCGGTTTTCCAGGGCTCAGCAGTGAGTGGCGTGTCCAGTCATATCTCATGCACGGTGTCACACAGCCGTCACCTTGGCAGCTGCGCCAGTGTGCAATGAGAGTCATAAACGACAGTTCTCCCTAAGAACCTTCCGTATATGTCGCCTGAGCGTAAAAACTAGGTCACAGAACCCTTTGAGAACTTACTGCAAACTGGATCTAGCCCCTGAAAAGTGCACATATGACAGCTTTCAGGTCATTTTGACTCCTGCCCTCAAGTTCCAGAACCTAGGAGTACCCAAGGGCCAAGCCCTCCGACGGGCTGGTATCGTTATCATGAAATAAGAGCCCAAAATGTCAGAAATGTTAAAAAGCAAGCACTTAAAGATCCCCAAACTGAAAATCCAGATGTGATTGGCAGAAGAAAGGATAAGTACACGAGGCACGTTGGGTGGCGGAATGTCACGGAGCAGTGAGAATGCACCAGCTGTGCCGCACCCAGAGGAGGAGTGACTCGCACAGACAATGTTAGCAGGAGCAGCCAGACAGACTGGTGATACCAGAAGCTCCCGTTTATTTAAACGGGCACGGCTAGTTGGTGAAACGGTGTGGGAAGTCAGGACGGAGGGTCATTTAGGGGTAGGGGTGCATGCCGGGAGCTGTGGGGGGTGGTCTTGGTCTGGGTGGTGCTGGCTAATGCGTGTCGTGGTGAAAATCCGTCAAACTGAACCCTGAGGGGCACTTTCCCGATGTGTGTGACATCTCACTGAGCATTCCTAAGATCCCAGCTCACGGGTGCGCTGTTGGTGCCTCCGCAGCTGTGCTCAGCGTTACCACATGAAGCCCTCACACCTTGTTTTATGAAGGAGGTTCTGTCACTGTCCTCATTTGACGGGTGAGGAAACGGGGGCTTAGAGATGTAAAGCCGCTTTCCCAAGGTCACACAGCACGTGCCAGCTTATAGCTCCTGTGCAGATGGCCACAGCAGGACTGGCAGAGACCTGTGCTCTGGGGCCAGGTTCCTCCCTCTATTGTCAGGGAGAAGACGTCAGTTATAGCTCACCCAGCTTCTCAGGTGTCAAGATGTTTTATAGGAGGTGTCCCCAAATTGAGCACTCTGGGAAAATCAGTTTCCAGTTTCTAAATGTTGTCTTGGCGTAGAAGATAAGACTGACCAGCCACGGTGGCCTGCCCACGCCTCCCCTCATTGCTGGTGGTCACCCAACGTCTTGGGCAGGGCCCCCGCTCCCCACTCAGGGTGGAAGCACCTTGTGTGGGTTGGGTCTTCAGTGGAATGTGTTGTGCAGCATCTTTGGCACTGGGGCCAAGTCAGGATGAGGTGGCTCCTTGTCCATCACAGCAGCTGCCTGGTGGCTTGCTGCCCCCACGAGTCTCCTTTCTTAAACATTTTTATTAATATTTCAAACATAGGAAGACAGACAGAAATACTCCCCATGCAGTTTAATAGCTAAATACTTTTACATCTACACCCAAGATGAAGACTTTTGTGTTGAGAGTAAACATGAATGGATGCAACAGCTGTCAGGTGCCTGCCCTGGACGGGAGCAGCCGCCACTCCAGGTGGAGGAACCCGGGCTGCCCGGGAGCTGACTCTGCTTCCAGAATTCATGTTTTCCAGCGAGCTTCCCTTCACATCTGGAGGGTAACCTTCCCCACCAAGCAGAAAGCAGGGCCGCAGGGCGGTGTGAGAGGCCCCAAACCTGGACAGCTGGTGGGGTTGGGAGTGGGGTGGGATTTAAAGAGGCGGTTTAGCCCAAGTGGTGGGAGTGGATTTAACACTCTTAGCAGTTTGATCGCTCTGATTGTGAGGGTTATTGAGTGTGGATATACAGGCAGCTGGAGAGAACAGCGTTGATTTGTGTTTAATGATGAAAGTTAAGGACAGGATATCCACGCCTTGAAGGCCTTCCCACCCCTTCTATCTCAGATTTCTCCATAGAGGTTAATCTAATCCAAACTAAACCAAAGACAAGCCAGGGCTTACCCAAAGGTGTGTAAACACACACAGGAGTGTCTCAGCCTTGGTGGCCTCCAAGTCACATATTAGTGACCATGGGAGCTGCTCTTTCTGTTTAGGATGTCTTCTCATATTGTAAGAGTAGAAACCGGCAAGTGAGGGGCAGCCAGCGGGCCGTGCTGGCCCTGCCCGTGGTCTGCTTTACCTGGTCGTTCATGTGCGAGCTCTCCGGCTCCTTGCATGGGCAAGCAAGCTGAGGGAGGAGCGGTCCAGGTTGCTGCCCCCTCCCCCTTAGGGTAGAAGTGGGCACTGGGGTGAGACAGCCTGGGCCGGAATCCTGCTAGCCTCGTCCAGCCACCCTGTGACGTGCATCTCAGCGCCGAGCTGTTCTTTACAGACAGTCACACTGGGGCTCGTTTACTTGAGGTTTGCCCTCCGTGGCTGGAGGGCTGTTTGCTTCTGTTAACCAACAGACGAAGACCCAGGGACGTATTCCATCCCCATCAGACTATCATGTTAGCAGGAGGCATCCTGGGTTACCCCCTTCTGGGACAGTGGTGGCAGCCGGAGTATGATGTCCCCTGCTGGTCTCTGTCACAGCAGCCCTGAGCCCCCGGGCTCGTGAACCAAAGCACAGGAGTAGCGTAGGGTCGTGTTCTGACTCCCGTGCTCCTGTCACATCTTCCCCCCCTTTTGCCCCCCGCCCCAGCTCTGCTTCCTAGTCAGCTGGCTCTCCTGTGGCTCAGATCTGTGTTCCCCTTAATGAAGTGGCTTTCTAGCTGCCGTGGACTGAGAGCTGCTACTGGGGGATGTGAGTCACTAATAGAATGGAGAACACTGTGAAATACTCTGAGGTGTCAAGCTGGGCCCAGCCCAGTGTGGTTCTAAAAGGCTAATAAAAATCCACCAATTAATTGTGACAGCTCAATGGGAAATTATTCAATTGTGAACAGAGATAGGCAGCAGCTCGAAAGGAGGAGGGGAGATGTTGCCATAGTAACATCAATACAGGTTCTCATCTCAGCAGTTGAAGCCAGCCTGGGAGTGAGCAGCGTCAGGCTGCTGCGTCTGACACAGGATGGGACGCAGGACACCCCGGAGCAGCGAGTGGAAGAGACGCTCTGTGGCCCCAGGCTGAGTGCTGGCTACCCACCCACCCACCCACCGTAGAGATGGGTTCCCTACACCCTTGACCGTGGGCATTTTACCAGCTGCCAATTAAGGGGACACTGGGAGAGGTGAGTGGGCGCGTGCGATTTCCCCAAAGCTAAGCCACTGGCAGCTCAGGAAAGGGCCGTTCCTGGGGCACAGAGGACCTGCAGGCAAGAACCAGGCGAGCTTCCCACCTCCGTTCTGCAGTTTACAACTTTTATTTCGCAAGAGCCGTTCAACACATTCATACTCCGAACATTTGAAATGCAACCTTGCTACAGCAAAAGTGAAGTCCTTGTTCAACTCCCACGAGAGCGGTGGCTTGGCAAACACTGTGCCACCAGGAAGGACAGTTACCAGAAGGGAATGGCAGCTGGTTCTGAACAGCAGCTCGACGCCACAGCAGGGTTTTCTTGCCAGAGGGATCTTGTGTTAATGGGGTGGAGAACAGGATTTTATTTTTTCATTTTTAACTTTCAGAACCATGCTCTGTGCCCAGTGGAATGCTCTCATTCACAGTTGCACTTTGGATGTCAGCTACAGACGTCCCTGTGGAGACTGTCAAAACTTTGATTACCCCGCTGTAATCACTCAGTCCGCCTACCTTCCGCTTGGAGCCTGCACAGCCAGCTCTGCCTAGTCATTTTCGTGGCCCAATGGCGACCTCGGCTCTGTGGCTGGGGCCAGGAGCTGGTGAGAACCAGGCCGCGGGGAGGGGGCCAAAACAGACAACAGTGCCAGTGTCAGGGAGCTGCCGCAACGGGGGGCATTTTCTTCTTCGCAGAGATAGTTTGCTTTTGGTCACTTTATTGACACCACCCAGACTTTTGCTTCAGCAAAGTTGGAAATCAAAAGTAAGCACCCCCCTAACCAATCCTACTAATAATTCATTATAATAATACCCACGCCTCGGTCTGTGAGGCCTAAGGGGTGGAAACGGTGAGGGGAGGGTCTGAGGAGAACCCCTTTCCTGGATGCCCTGGCCCCTTCACCGCCGGCCGAAGCGGAAGCTAAAGCCGCCTTTCTTCCTGCTGTAGCCGCTGAGCTCCTCAGCCAGGGTCCCTAACGGGCCGCCAGCCTTCTCACCATCAGCCGGGAAGAAGCCGGTGGCCTCACTGCCATCATCCTGCCTCCCAAACCGGAACCGGAAGCCAGCGCGCTCTCTGCCTGACATCTGCAGCTCCTTGGCCATGACGAGCAGAGCGTGTGGGTGGGGGACGGTCGGCCGCCCAGAGGAGCCCCGTGAGACGCGGCCTTGGTGTCTCCCGGTCAGGTCGGCCCAGCTCATTTTGCCTCCGATGCCGCCCATGGCGCCCATGGGCTCTTCTCCATCCAGTAGAGGAAAGCAGATGCCCAGTGGCAGGAAAAGGAAGCAGGACAGGAAGCACGGGCTTCTCATCTGGTCCGGAGGGAAGAGAGAAGGAAGTTACAGGCTGCCACGTGGGCCATACACACTTAGCAGCACTACCCAGGGCCTGGGCCGCCATCAGAGGCGAAAGCTGCTGGCTCACCTGAGCCCACCCTGCAGACGGCATGAGGGAGTGGCGCTGTGTTCGGGCACCTGGCCTTTCTTCTCTTAGCAGGTTCAGGCGCTGATTGCACTAACTATTAGGCTGGTTGTCCCACCCCTGCAGCCCCCGGATTTGACGGCTGTGGCAGTTGAGCTCTAATTCCACCGCTGCTGGGACGGCTTTCAGCAGCACGCAGGCAGCCAGGGAGAACTTGGGTTCATTCTTTTATTGTGATTATAGACTATTGACCATATCATCTCAGAGCCACGGGGTAGGAAGTTAATGGCACCAATCTCTTCATCTTCAACTTAATAATAAACGGGCCTAGCTAAACTGTTTAGCTGGGACACTGCTAATGTCTTTCATGTGGAAATAAATTGTTCCGAAAAGCAGGAAACAGATCGGATAAACCTGGACTAACCCAGACCCACCTGGGGAGGAGAGAGTAAACGTGGCCAGGCGTCGATGGTCCCTAGCGAGCACCGTGTGTGCACGGCTGCACTTCATCTTCGCAATAAACCTAACTTGCAGGCAGTCATTCCCATTTTTTTCAACAAGAAAGCTGTCAGAAAGGCTGAGAGACTGTGCCTAGGCCACACAGCGAGAAAGCGAAGGCTCCGGGATTCGGGATTCTAATGGCACTTCAAGCTGGGGCGCTTTCCATCCATATCTGACACCATCCTTACAACCCTCCAGGAGGTATTAGTTCTTCCCCGTTACAGCGGAGGGAGCAGGCTCCAACAGGTGACTTGCCTGAGATCTCACAGCTTTATAAATGACAGAAGTGGGATGCAAGCCCAGGTCTAATGGCCTCACTCAGGATTTCAATGCGGATGGTGGTCTGTGTGTGGCAGTGAGGCGGGGTTGAAACCAGACTAGAGCTCACCGCATGCCCCTGCCTCTGCAATGACTGCTTATTCCCTGGCAAAGGAAGCCTTTTTGGTAACAACCGTGGCGAGTCAGTACTGGCTTGTCCTCTGACGAGGAGAATGGAGGCTGGAATTTAGAGAAGATGGCACAGACTCCCAGGGCTGTCCCCAGGAGTGGCTCCCTTAAAGAGGTTTCAGCGTGAACTCAGCCAGAAAGCTTTACAGAAATCACAAAAGCATCCCTCTACCCAAATCCAGCCCTCCTAAGCTGCTCATCGGGGCTGGAGCCACCTCTAGCCTGCTTTGGGAAGCCCCTCCATCGGGCCTGGGCGGAGTGGGGCCCCCCACAGGTGTCTCCTCTCCAGAAAGTACCCGGACAGCTCTTTGGACCGGGGAGGGTCCCACCTGGCAGACGAACCCACCTCGGGATGGCCTCTGAGTCTTGACAAAGGAGACATCTTGATGCACAGAAGGAAGTGGCTGTTCTACCCTTTTGGGTGGTCATGGTCATGAACCCCTTCAAGAACCCGGTGGAAGCTTGGGACATTTGCCACTGAAAACTGGGCCCCAGCACAAAGCAGGGCGTCAGGCTCCAACATCCAGGACATGGCAGGAAGGGCACAGGATGGAAGACAGGAGCCAAGCCCTGGAAGGCAGCTGTGGCCAATTTCTGCTGCTCTGGACTCCAAGACAGCGCTGGCCTCGCCTCTCTGGGCCTTCCCAGCCCCGTGGTTGCCCTTTCCAGCTCCTGACCTGGATGAGGGCCTGAGCGGGGTTCCTGCAGGGTATGGAGCGGCTGTACTCACCATGCTGTGGGCCTGCTCCCCAGGAGGGCTGGGCAGGCTCCTCTGGGCTCTGGTCCAGGACGTGTGGCTCCCGGGCTCTCCCTGCTTTATATATGTCCCCTGGGTGGCCTTGCCACCCGCCTGCTCGCTCCTGCCTCTGACTGCTGCACATTCCTGACCCTGGGATTCCATTGGGGACTCCGGTGGTGAAGGAGGGGGCAGCGCTGGCTGCATTGACAAAAGGCCCAACGCAAACAGGATGTGGTCTGATGAGAGGGGCAGACCGGGCTGCTGTTTGCCCAGAGCCCCGCCTCACTTGGTGAATCATGGGCAGGGACCCTCCAGCCCCTGGAGGAGGCGTTGGCACCCTCCCTTAATAATTCTAATGGCCCTGCCTTTGTCAGGTCGGCCTCACTCCGGAGAGGCCGTGGGGTGGGTGGGTGTCCACACCTCACACCTGCCCGGCCAGCACAGCCACTCCCTTGGGCTCAGGAAGCCACACATCTGTGAAGTCAGCAATTGCCTTTCAGTCTAGCAGGTGAGCAGGTATTAGGAGCCGCAGTTCACCTCACGAGGGATGTCCGGTGCCGAGAGGCTGAGCAGGCAGTGGGCCACCTGCTTCCTACAGGCGGGGCGGAAGGGGCCCGGGCCTGGACCTGGGCGAGCGCCCCTCTCGAGCCCGAGGCGCCGCACCACTTGGTTTGCTCCTCAGAAGAGATGCCCGGTCTTTCCCGCGCTGTAACCCCGAGCCTGGCTCGGTGCCTATGCCCATTTGGGAAAGGATGGATGGACAGACGAGCAGTGCTTCGGAAACTCGGCTGGCTCTCCGCTGGGAGGCCGGCACACCTTGCTTTCTGAACCTCAGCTGAGAGAGGTCATACCACCTGTCCGGCCGCAGTAATAGGTCATGGAGATGAGGCTGTTGGCCCACCTTGGCGAGGGCTGGGTGACAGTTGTCATGGTCATCGGCGCCCACAGTGGAGGACTCCAGTGTTTGTCACTCTCTGGCCACTTGCTCCCAGGTAGATTTTCCCTAGGTGAGCTCACAGGTGTGGTGATGTCACCTGCACGGCATCCCCACAGTGGGCTATGGGGTGCGAGGGGGTGGCATCGTGGCCCCACGTGTCCCTGTGGGATCTGCTCTGGTCCAGGCATCTTGCTCACATCTCAGGGTGTGCGGTTATTCACCGCGCAGTCGGCCCTGCGTGATCACAGAGTCTGCTCCGGGCCCCGGCCAAGGGGGCCGGCAGGCGCCCAGCACAGGGGAAGCATTTGCCTGTGGGCAGCACCCCTCTGGCTGGCCGCACAGCCCCTTTCCTGCCCCGTCCTGTCCTGCCCGTGCCCTGTGCTCCCTGCGCTGTATCTGAGGAGTGCCTGTTCAGGAGGGCCAGCAGGAGGCGCCGAGACAGCCCTATTGGCTCACAGCCTCTGCTGCTCACCTGGCCCAGATTTTCCCCCCACTGGTTTTAGTGAGGCTGTGGCCGCCCCGCCGCCGTCTGGAGGCAGCTGCTCAGGCCAGGCTGGGGACAGCACAGGATTTCCTTCACCCAGCTGGCCTATCATCTTTGCCCGTGGGTGTTGGTGTGGGGGAGGTGGCAAGGAATCACCCCTGGGGGCCACCACCCCCATGGGAATACAGACGGCCTCATGGACACATCCCTGCCCCAGCAGGCTGGAATAGTTACTCCCCTCATGGGGGGAAGACGGCTCAGAGGGTCAGTGCTTAGCCCCAACCCCAGCCTTTCTTCTGCTCTCCAGCAGGAAGCGCTGGTTTCCCCTTGACCTTGCTGGAGAGAACGGAGTCAAGAAAAGGCAGATAGCCCATGGTTGACTTGGGGCCTTTTCAAGGGGTGCCCCCACGTGCCCCCCAGAACAGGTGCTGAGGTAGCTTCCATCGCTGAGGCCAGGGCTGCCTCAGAGGGCTGGCATGCGTGTGTGCGCATGTGTGCGTGTGTGTGCACATGAGGGAGGTGTGGGGTCATTTTATGTCCCTAGTTAACGCTGGTTGGTTATGACACTGGGTGCTGGTTAACGATGGGGCACGGCCTACAGTGGGTCACTAACAGGCTGTGAGGCCTTGGGCCAGACACTCGCCCTCTCTGTGAGCCAGCTCCACCAGCTGTAAAATGAGTTTTTGGTTCCCAAGCTGTGCTCTGTGGAATTCCTGGGGACACCGCGGATGGTGGGGAGGGCAGCTGTGGGGTCAAACCCTGAGGCCGCACCCCTGCCCCCAGGGGGAAGCCCCACCTGCTGTTGGACACCCTGGGTTCCAAGAGAAGGCTCTGCTGTGAAAACAGCCACGTGCCCAGGGGCCCTATTAGGACGAGGGCTGGGGCTCTGGGGAGTGGCCATCAAAAGTCCTGAGTGTTGGGCACAGGTTTGGTGTGGGGGCAGGGCTGGGGAGGAGAGTGGGGAGGCCCTCATGTGACCCCGACTCCTCAGCCCAGCTCCACCCGCCCTGCCCCCACCCTCATGTAGAGGTGCCTGGAGCCAAGTATGATGTCGGATTTGGTGACAAGCTTCCCAGCTTGGGTTTCCCAGTTGCCCCCAGAACACCTGACCCAAAAGATCATTTTCAAGTGCACTTCCTGGGCTCCTCAGAGCCTCTAGTGTCCCTTCAGGGAAGGAGTCCCCACACTTGAGCAGCTAGGGGCGGTGACAACTGTGACAGTTGGGCAGGGTCTAGGCTGCCGCTGTGTCTGAGAGAGCAATGGGATCCGTTCATGGTCAGCTTCTGCCACAAAGGCTGTTCCTGGCATCAGGGTAAATGGGGGGAGGGCCGTGGCTTTGGGAGAGGGGCCAGGGGGCCTGCTTTTGTGCAGCTTGGAAGCCACCAGTGTGAGGTTCCCTGGGAAGCCGTCCTGGAGGAGGGTGTCCAAGCTCACCCGCAGCCTGTCCTTGCTTCTCCAAGTGTGAACTGAGACTGGATGAGGGCAGGACCCGATGGGGCGACACAGACTGGGACCCCCTCTCCCACCTACCCTTTAGTCCCACGTGAGCCCTGAGAAGTGGGCTCCACGCCTGCTCAGCCGCGCACCAACGGTGACCTTGGGCAAGTCCCGTCACTTTCTGTGCCTCCATTTCTCCACCTGACTGTGGACGACATCAGTGTCTACATCCTGGGGGCCTGTGAGCTACTGGGGAAGGCAGGGCGGGGCTGGCATGGTCCCCACCCAGGCTGGCTGCTGCTGTCCAAGAGCCCAGGCCGTGCCCTCCTCCTGGGCTTCCCAGTGTGCTGTTGCCTCAGCTCCCGGCGGTGCTGCCTGAACACCGCCTGAACCCCTCCTGCCACGGGGAACCTCTTCTTGTGCTGTATTGTGCACTGTTTGTGGTGAAACGCAAGCACCCACTCAGCTCTAAGAACCTGTGACTCAGGCCACCGAGTTTTCCCATTTGGCTCCGTGAACTGAGCCAGAGCAGCTTCCTGCCCAGGGAGCCACCTCAGGGAAGGTTTGGTGGCTGCAGGGAGCAGCCGAGTCAAGCAGGCAAGGCCGCCCTCTGGGGCAGGTAGCCAGAACCACCTCAGTCACTTCCAGTGGCCTGGCTGGGGGTCCCGTCCCCAGGCATCCCTGAGCCTGTGTGGAGCTGTCTGAGCAGCAGGCCTGTATGCATCTTGGCAGAGGACATTGTAGCATTCCGGCCGTGGTCAGGGATGGACAGATGGGGGCCTCTGTCTGCCGCACATGCTGGATTCACAGTCAGCCCAAGTCCTGGGCATGTCCACTTCCCACTGACCCCACACGGGGTCTTTGACGCAGGGGCTCGATAAACACTGGATTTCATTAAATAAGCCCAGGGGACTGCTTTGTCCTTAAGCCTCAAATTGGTTTTATAAGTAAATAGCCATTAGGGGCTGTAGTTCTTAATAAAGACACTCAACTCCTCAGCCCCAAGAGACCCACAGGGACAGTTTGTCCCTTGGGGACCCTGATGTGATGCACTTGTGGAGCAGCCCAGGTTCATCCCCCGAAGCCCAGCCCCCCGCGCAGCTCCTGCGGGGACATAAGGTAGGTGTGGAACTGCGCCACCTGGGAGACGCGGGGGATGGTGCAGGAGGCAGTCCTGGAACCTGGGTGTTGCTCCACTGTGGGTGCCGAGCAGGGTTAGCAGCAGAGGCCTGGGCCGGGTCACCACGAGACTTTATTGGAAACAGGAACACACACGACATCAACTGTACATGGCCCAGACGACACCCGTCGCACGCCATGCTTTGCCCATGGAAGTTGTGCAGGCCCTCAGCAGCCCTGGTGCGCCCCCACCGACCCACCCAGACTTGTGTGCAGTCAGGCACAGCGGGAGGCTAAGGTGGCCAGCCTCGGTCTGAGCCCCCCGCCCCCAGGTCCAGCCTCAGTCCTCTGTTTATCGAGTCCTGCCAGCAGCTTGGTCCATTTGGAGTTTGGGGACAGCCCTCTCCTTGCAAGCATCTGTAGGAACAGGCCTTGGGGAGGCCCTGGCCCTTTGGACCAAGGCCCAGTGGCCTTTTTACTGGGTTTGGTACATCCACTGAAGTGTCCTTCTGCCAGCATGTTGCTCCTTACATGCCACAGGACAGAGATCTGCAGCTGACGGTGGGCCTCACTCATGTCCCTGGCCCCCATGTCAGCAGACATGGCCCCCCCTCTTCCTCCCTCCCCTCCTGCATAGCAGATGGAGCTGGCAGTTCCTGTTGACACTCCTCACTAATCCTCCAGACCCTGGGTGACAGGGCTCCCAGCTTCTGGGGTTCCAGCCCCAGCCAGAGGCCTGTGTGGGTAAGGGGCTGGGGGTGAGGGGACCAGGAAGAGGTGGGCACTGAGATACTGCTTCCGCCCCAAGATAAACATAAAACCTATTTACATGCAGCTGCAGAGGGAAAATGCAATTTGACAATTGCTCACAGTTCTGTCCTTATCTCCCGCTGGCTGAGCTGAGGCCGTCAGGGTGGAAGCCCAGGTCCGTCGGTCCTCTGGACTCGGGGAACTCAGGTGGCCAGCCTCTGGTTTAACTGAGATGTACCCAAAGTTTGGGGGACAAGGCCTGAGGCCCCTGGCTGATTCCACAGAACCTACCTGTGTTTGTGAAGAGGATCTTTCAGAAGTGGGGGGATGGGGGGCGGGGGAGGGTAAGTGCACTGCCTTAAGATTCCAGTATAGAGACCCACCTCCCCTGCTGGCTCCTCTCTTCAAAAGAAGGAACTGGGGAGGGGGGTTGGTCAGATGACATGGGTTGGCAGGGCCACAGGCACCCCACCATCAAATCAGGCCCCATGGGTCAGGGTTCAAGTGCAGTGACTATGGTCCCAGGTGATACTTGGCACATGTCTGTCATCCCTCAGGTTTTGTTGGAGCTGCCCCTCTCCACTGGCCCTCCCAGCATCCCTTTTTTCCTGTGGCTACTGCCATCTGACATCGCAGCGTGGGCTCCTCGAGGCCCGGGCCTGGGCCCACTTTGCTCATGGTAGCTTCCTGCCCTCCTGCCCAGAGCGGGTCCGCAGGGCCGCCTGTGCTCAGCACCAGCCTTTGAAGGGGTGTCCTTTGGGAAGGGGGCACACTGGCCTCAGCTGTCCCCATTATGGTGGGCTTTGTGCCCATTCAATTGGTGTTTGGTTCGGCCATGTCCCCCTAGTGGTGCCAGGCCTGGGCTGGTACTCTCAAGCAGGGAGAAATGGGTGTCTCCAGGCCGGCCGGACGCTGACTACAGGCCCCTGGAAGCCACCCTCACCCACCCCCCTGCCAGGCCCAAGCTGGGGCACATCTGTCCCTCTGCCAAGCCCTGGCAGGAGCAGCGCGACACACACGCACAGCTGTGAATCCATTAACATCACACTCACCAGGAGTTTGTTTGATGACACATCAGAAAGCGCTTGGCACTTTCTAAACAGCGGCTGGCACTGCAGAGCTGGCAGCAGAAGCCAGCTCCAGCCTGGGGCTGGTGGGGGAGAAGGGGACTCCCCAGAAAGAGAACTTGGGGTCTCCCCAGACTCTGCTCCTTGGCTGGGGGGGGGTCCCAGTGGCCCAAGTGGGCTGGCTCTCTTGGCTTCTAAATGATGGGCAAGGGGTCTTCCCTTCAAGTCCTGTGTGGTCATCTTACGTCCCTGTCCCCACTGCCCCCAGCCCTGCCTGTGCCTGGGCTGCGCATGTCACACTGGGCTGTAAGCACCTGTTTCTTGCCCGTCTCTGCTTTGAGCTGAGTGCCAAGAGGGCAGAGACTCGGTCTTGTCCAGCATCCAGGGCAGGCCCTGGCCCACAGCAGATGTCCAGCAAATCTTTGCTGACCGCTGACACCTAGGTGGAGCTACAGGGAGGGGACCAGCCAGGTTGCAGGGTGAGTCAGTGGCACTCAGGACCTTTCCTGCTGCCCCCGGCTAACTCGGATTTATTATGATTGAAGCACAAACTTCGGTGGGAGGGGAAGGGAGAGCTGAGCCCCATGACATGTCCTGTGAGGGTGTCCTGCCTGAGGAGTCGTCGGTGCTGTGCACCCTCTGGGTGGTTCCCCAGGCTGACTTCTCAGCCCTCAAAGCCCCCACCCCCATCAGGTACCCACAGGTGGGAACTTGGAAACAGCCCTGCAGTTGGTTCTGACAGCAAATGCACGAGGGCCCCTAGGCTGTTGAGCAGGAGGTTAAGTCAGGGGTCCCGGCCCGGCGCTTCCTGGTCGCTGACCTTGGGAACCTGTGGTTCTTGTTGCGGGCACACAGTGATAGCATGTTGGGGGGATTCAGAACATGTCTCTGAGTGCCTGGCTGGTTCCTCAGTCTCCCGGATTTGCCCAGTAAGGCCTCCCTTCCCCCTGACTCGAGGTGGCAGTCGCCACAACTACCAGCAGGGAGCAGTCTCTGGGCAGATGGGGTAATAGCTGCCAAACCCTTCCAGGTCCAGCCTCCACCCTCCAGGTCTGCTCCTTGGGGGCCTTAGGATCCTGGAGTCCCTGGAAATTGGTGGTAGGGGTGGTACCAGCCCCACCACTGCCCAGGAAATCAGGAGGTCCTCACTGGCTGGGCGCAGACCAGCGGTGCAGGGCCTGCACCCTCCTCCCACAAGCATGAGAATGGGGTGAGGCGAAGCTCCGGCTGCTCCAGGAAAGCAGGGCGCTGGGCACAGCAGCCAAGGGCACTGCAGGGACATGGGGTTAACGGGTGGGGCGCTCTAGGAACCAGCCTCGGCCACCTTGGGGCTTGAGTCCCCACTGGCAGATGAGCTACAGCCTGGCCTGGGGACACGGTGGGACCCCATGGCAACCGGCTACCGGCAGCCCTCAGCGCCAGCAGCTCTCCAGGGTCTTAGGGTAGAGGTGGGCGTTCCAGGCACCATGGCAATGAGGGAGGCGGTTGGGAGGGCCCGAGGAGGCTGGTCTCAGACCTGACTGAAAAGATCCGAACATTCCCTTTTCTGGGGTGCTGTCTCCCCCTTCTCTGTGCCCCATAACGCTGGGTATTTGGCCTGGCAAAGTGGAAGGGCTGTCGGGGGGTGGGGGTGGGGGTGGGGTAGTGGCAGACTCCCGGCCAGAAGGCAGACGGCCCAGGAGCCAAAGTCTGGGCAGGTATTGATAGAATTCTGGGTCAAGTCTGCCCCGCCCCCTATCAGGGGCACATGGGGGCGTGGAAACAGTGTGACGCTGATGTGCGACTTCACCCGCCCAGGGGGCTTCGTGTCAGGGTTGGCTGGCGCACCCCAACGCATGAGCAGGTCAGCCAGGTGCGGGCAGGCAGACAAAAGATCAGGAGCGCGGCGGGGAGAGCGATGGAGACAGGGCGGGGGCGGGGCGGGGCGAGCGGTGGGCGGGGCGGGCCGAGCGGCGGGCGGGGCCGGCCTAGCGGTCCTCGCGAACCGGCCGGATCTTCATCTCGGAGAACTTGAGCGAGTACTGCCAGCCGGTCCAGGAGGACCACTCGACGCCGTCGGCGTAGGAGGCGTGCGCGCCGCGCAGGTACTGCCCGTTGAGGTTGGACGTGTGGCAGTTGCGGTACCACCAGGCGCCGCGGTAGAAGGCGGCGCAGTTGTTCTCCGAGTGGTCGCTGTCGCGGTCCTTGGTGGTGAACCTCATGCCGCTGTGCTTCAGGAGGGAGTCCCCTGCGCAGGCGCGCACGCACAGGTGTGTACTCAGGGGGCGCAGGTGCAGGCATGCGAGCACAGCTACGTGTGGGCGTGCACACACATGTACCCAGTGCCCCCCACGTCCACATGCTGGTGCTCACACGCCTGCCCCGACACACCCACGGTGCCACCTTCGGGTCCCTGTGGCTATCCTTGGGTCTAGGCAGGTTCTTCCCCTCTCCCAAGCTTTTTCATACACCCCCTTTCCTTGCTTTCTTGCTTTTCTGCCTGTGAGGAGAAACCCAGCCCAGAGGGGTTCAGCCACCACACTTTAAAGGCCCAGCAGGGCCCAAGCCCCAGGTGTCCCCTTTCCTGGCTCTGGGCTCATTTAGCTCATATGCAAAGTTGGGGAACACTCCATTGCTGGGACAAGAACCAGGTGGGACTTGGATGGGAAGGGGAAGCCTTCCTGACCCCAGAGGCCAGAGCACTTGACAGTCCTCCCAGGTGGGGAGACTGGTGGGCTGCCCTGCCCTTCTGCACCCCCGCTGCAGCCCGGAGCCCTACCTGCAGTGCCCGAGTAGTCGGCCACAGTGAGCGGGTACCCGTCCTCTTCGGGGTCCACAGAGAACAAGCCCACGCCGAAGTTCCCGTAGCGAGCATAGGCTGTGCCATTTTCAAAGTCCTCCAGGTCCACATGCAGCTCGTAGGCTGTCTGTGTGGTCAGCGCATGGAGCCTTTTGAGCCCTGGGTGGGGGAGAGAATGCAGGAGGAGTTGGGGGATTTAGAAGGAGACCCCACAGAGGGAACTAGGGAGAAATAAGAACGAAGCACATATGGTCGGTGACAGAAAGGGACAACCCCCAGTATCTGAGGTGGGGCTCAGTACACAATAGGTGCTCAATAAATGGATGAGAGGCAGAAGGTGGTGCCCCTAGGGCCTGGCTCTGTACCCCTCACACACACACAAACACCCAACCCATCTACTCCCTCCCTGTCTCTCTCCCCCCTCCTCAGCTCTCGTGTGCCCATCCTGGGGTCTCATGCCAGGCCTCCCCCCCCACTACCCCCCCCACACACTCACACAAGGTGCTTCCCTGCAGTTCTGATTACCTCTTGATGAAACGGCCATTTAATTAAACGCCTTACAAGTTATCAGCACTGAGTGACTGTTCATCAGCCTCTCCCTCCTGCCTGCCTTTCCTGAGCTGCCCCACTCCCCACCCACCGTGTGTGGGTCAGCGTGTGCATACTGATGTGCGGCCCTTCCCCACCCAGGCCGGTGGTGGGGGGAGCCTTGGCCCCCAGATCCAGCACGTCCCCGCATCCACGTCTTCCTCACCGAGGACCCAGGGAGGACTGGGCTGTGAGAGCACACGGCTCTGTCTCCCTGCCTGGTCTCCACTCCTTCCTGGGCTGGCATTGCACACCTGGGAAGTGGGCCTCAGGGCGTTGATGTGAGGGGTCAGAGGGCTTCCCAAGCTCTAAAGGGCAGGCAGCGGGCAGCGATGACAACAAGCACCACCTGGATGGCACTTACGACTCCAGGCACTGTTCTGAGCGCCTCACGTGGATTAACGGACCCGGTGAATGTGAATGAGTCCAATTTAACGAAAGAATCCCGCTGCACATATTATCCAGGTGTTTGCTGCTGCTGTCCCGACCCGGTGAGGCAGGTGCTCTCATTATCCCTATTTTATACGTGACAAAATGAGGCACAGGGAGGTTCAGTAGCTGGCCCAGGTCACGGTAAGTGGCAGCGCTGGGATTTGAGCCCAGGCAGATTTGCCCAAACTCTTTGCTCTCCCTCAGTTCTTGCCCTGGACAAATAGTCTGGTCCCCGAGCAGGGCGAAGGGAGGCCAGCCCCAGGGGTGCCGGAAGATTCTTCTCCCACCACCGATGGTCGCTGGTCCCAAAGGCCCACCATTAGCACAGCACTCCTTTGGGCTAAGCCTCGCTGTGGTCCTGATGGGCCGTCCCAGTGCCCACGAGGGGCCCCTGGGCAGGTGCCCCAAGGGAGGGGCGGGGCGGGGCGGGGATGCTGGGGCCTCTGGTTCCTCTTGGGTTCAGCTCACCCTTCTTCCCAGGAATGCCACCTCCCTACTTCCCTCTCTCTCCCCCTGTCTTCGCTCCCTATGCTTCTCCAGCCCTTGATCTGCTGAGATACTCACAGCCCCACTTCCCCAGGCCCCTGGGTGGTGAGCTGAGAGCCAACCTCATCATCCATCACAGTTCAAATCACAGAGCTTGAGAAAGGAGCCAGCGGATTAAAATGGAGAGGAAAACACTTAGACCCCAAGCCTCATACTGCTACCCAGTGAACTCCCAGACAGAGCAAAGATCTGAACCTAACATATAACACTAAAAAAAGCATTACAAAATAAGAGACATTTTCATAAAAATGGGAGGGGAAAACAGGGCCTGAAACCCAGAAGATAAGAAAGAAAATGCTGGCAGAACTCACTACATAAAAATTTTAAACTTCTAGGAAATAAGCAATAATTCCCCCCCCCCAAAAAAAGCTGAAGGATAGACTGGCAGTAAATATGTATCATGTGTATCTGACAAAGATCAATGACCTTAATATATAAAGAGTTCCCATAACTCAATAGGAAAAGACAAAACACTGAAGAGCAGGTGAATGTGCAAAGGAGGGGCGGTGGGGACAGCAAGGGGAAGCTGTGGGCTGGGCTCGAGTTGACATTCCAGTCAGGGCTCCGTGTCTGCCAGGAACTAATCAAGGCTCTGCTTAAATGTTTCCTCCTGCACCTTCCATTGCTGCTGATAGATTTCAATTAAGATGCCTGGAGTGGCGGAGGCACCAACGCTGCTCCAAGGGGGTGGCTGGTGATGCGGGAACAGGGTCCCCACCTAGCTGCCTTCTCCCTAGCTTTACACACTCACCTGGATGGCGGGGGGGACAGGAGAAGGTTCTCCCCACCTAGAAGCTTCTCTCTCCCGACCCCTATCCCTATCCTGCCCCTGCTTTCGTTCATTCAGTTCAAAGCTTGCAGGGGTTCCAGCACGTGGATCCTACCCAGGCTCCCCAACTCCAACACACGTGCAAACGCACGCACGCACGCACGCCTGTGACCTGTGTCACTTGCACCAAGTGACCACCCTGTCTGAGCCTCAGTTTGCTCATCCATAAAAGGGGAGGACCACAGCAGCCGCTACCCTCCCAGGCTGAAGTATGTAAAATGGGCGGGGCGCCCAGGAGGTGGCAGTAAGTAAGGACTGGGCCATCAAGTCCACACTGGGGTGTCTGGCCTCTCCTGCTGGACGGACGGTGCCAAGGACACAGCAGAGGTCAGAACAGAGGGTCCTGCCCTCATGGGTGCTAGGTCAGGGACACAGACATGAAGCAAATGACAGCTTAAATCACCACCCAAGTGCCTCTGCACACCCAGGGGAGTGGGCACACACCTGGCCCCTGGCCCAGGATCACTGCTCCCCTTCTCCCAAGGGTTCCACCGAAAGTCCTTACAGACCAGGGACCCTCCCGAACCCCACTGGGGCCCAGACCTTGGCGCTCGGCCTTCTGCTTGGTGCTCTGCACCCGTCACAGCTTCGCTGTCGCCTCCTCTCCCTCCTGCCCGGCCTCACCGGGGAGCATTCCGGATGTCCGTGCCCTGGGAAGCTGGAGTGGGACAGGGGGACCTTGGGGCCTGCGAGGTCACTCAAGTGCTGTGTGTTTACTTTAGCACAGTTAAAATATAAACGGGGTGACTGTTCATAGGGGCACAGGGTTTCCTGTTGGGGGTGCAGAGAGTGTTCTGGAATTGGACAGTGGCGATGGCGGCACAACTTGTGCATAGACTAAAAATCACCGAATTGTGCACTTTAAAACAGTGAATTCTGCCTCAACAAACAAACAAACCCCAAACCTCACCTCAAGCCACAACTCCCTCCCAAATACATAGGACCTCGGATCTGTGATTTTCATGAATGTTAGTCTTTAGAATGAAATTATGTAAGTCAAAATTTAAAGTACTGAGTGAGTTTGAAGATACATAGTACGTGAATAATAGTAACGCTACTAATATGAATCTAAGCCCTTTGAGCCCTGTGCTCCAGGCAGGGACTCTGTGCCAGCGCTGGGAAGGGTGCAGCTGTGCCACGGGACCGTGGGGAAGCGATGCTCTCTGTGTCCTGAGCATAGCACAGCTGACCTCCGCGGGCAGGGCAGTTTTGAGGCTGTCCTGGCCCTCCTGGTACATGGAACTAAGGCCTGCACCTCCCACAGTTCCCTGGACGCAGGACAGTGACGGGGTGCCAGGGCATCCTGGACAGGAGAAGCCCCCATGCCCACAGGACCCATCACGATGGCAGCGCTTGGACCTCATTCACTCTGAATGTACTGACCCCCTTCTGAGGCAGCGCCTGTGAGCTGACTCGACATGGGAGACGCAGACAGGCGTCCATCTGGGCAGGGCCCCCTCCCCCAGCCCCCCAGTCTGGGGCGCACGGGGGCTCTCACCTAACCAGTGCTCCCCTGTGAGCTTGCCGAAGCCATCCCGGTAGGCCTCCCAGCCGCGGAAGAAGTTCACGGAGCCGTCCTCCCTGCGCTGAAACACCTGCGAAGGGAGGTGAGGCTGGAGAGCTGGCGCCAACCACCCCAGGCTCCCCTCCCCTGCCCGCTGGCCTCCCCTTTCCCTCAGCAGCTGAGCTGGGACTCCAGAGTGTTGTGGTGGCCTGAGGTGGGACTGACAAACTGCCCCCAAACTCCCATTACGTCCCCGCAAGAAGGAACCATGGTCACCGGGGCAGGGTGGAGGAGACCCAGCTTCCAGGCCCACCTCTGCCCGCCCTGGGCCCCTGGACTGGTCCCGTCCCTGCTTGGGCCTCAGTTTCCCCACTAGTGCAATAAAAGGGGTGGGCGAGGGTCCTGATATCTTCCTGAGGTCAAAACAAAACCGGACAAAACCCCATTTTCAAGTTTTTAAAAATGGAGACCACACACACACACACATACACGCACGCACACACACACACACACACACACACACACACACACATGCACGCTTGGTCTCCAGAGTTCCCTCTCTCCAAATGCTTTCCCGAGTCACCCCCCCCCCCGCCCCCTCATAAAAAAGCCCCAGCAGAGGATCAGTGGGGGCTTGGGAAACCAGAGCCCCAGTGCCTCTCAGGGGAGGCCGGGAGTCCGCAACCGGCTGGGGTGTGACCCGGTTGCCAATGAGCAGCCAGCGGCCTCTGTTCCTCATTTAATAACGTTCCTGGTTTGGGAGTCGGGAGTCCCATCGGTTAAATTGCTTTGAAATAAGTACCACGCTGGTCCAGGCCGGAGCTGCCCTGAGTATTCACAAGATCCGCTGACAGTCCTGTTTCCGCACACCCCCACTTCCACCTTTTTCTGTTTAACAAGCCTTTTTCTCCTCATTTGCCCAGGCAGCACCCCTCGCTGCCGACCCCTCCATCTGGGCCCACGTCCACCGGTGAGGTGTTAGAGGTTTGGCTGCGGCACCAGCGCGCTGCCGGTTTCATTACTAAGCAGCCTGATTTCAGTCGCCTGGAACCGCCCCCGTGTGGGTCTGCCCCTCGATGCTCTGTGTCTGTCCCCTGGGACCCGTCGTAGGGCACAGTGTTTGGGCAGCTCTGACGTCAGGCAGCCGGAGGGAGGTGACACCCCCTTTTTCTTGCTCTACAACCTGAAACCTGGCCCAGCCTTGAAATGTGAAAGTCATGAGAAGGGACTGACCCGGCCCAAGGAAATTCGATCAGGCTCAGAAGATCTGAGAGGTGTGGAGAGGTATCGATGACTGCCCATTGTGACCCGGAGCACGCCCGCAGAAAGGCCTAATCCAGGCAGAGGCTCAGGCGCTCCCGCTCCCCCAGGAGAAAGCAGCCTGTTTCTGCCAGAGGGAGGGAGCTGGGGGCGGGGGCGGGGTGGGCAGCGGTTACAGACCAGGCGCAGGAGCTGCTCCAGCCCCCTGGGTTCAGTTTCCTCCTCCGTAGACTGGAGATTGAACAGCACCTCCCCCACGGGCTGTAGCCATCTACTGAGATAAAGCTCGGGCCCCGCACACAGTCCCGGCTTCGTGAATGCCAGCTGGAGATGCATCCAGACGCAGGCCCGGCCATGGGTGGCCTCTCCTCCCTCAGCCCCAGCCCAGGCCCCTTTCATTCACTCACATGCTCCACTGAGCACCCCTGTGCCAAGTGCCTGCTGGGGAAACTGGGTCAGGGTCCTCCGTCAGGGCCCTTTGGACAGAGGAACAGGGGTGAGGCCTGGGCTCAGGGGACCCACACCCAGGCAGGGCGCAGGACTGATCTGAGGGGTGGGAAGGGAGGGATTCCAGGGTGGCCCTGGAGGCAGGACAGGGTGCTGGCCCCACATTTACCTGCCGCGTGGCCTGGGAAAGACCCTTGTCCCCTCTCGGCCTCACTTTCCTCACCTACTGAGAAGCCTGCCTCCCAGGACTTCAGCAAGGAGTAGATGGCACAGTGGCTGGTATTATTATTGTCATCATTATTGTTTGTCCTATTACTACTATTAGGAAGTAGAAAGTGGGGTGCCAGGCTTCTAGGCACAGGCAGGTATGAAGCCCAGATGTTGGGACGGACAGACAGAGCGGCCCAGGACAGCTGGTGTCGAGAGCTGACCATAGCAGCTGCTCAGAGTTGAGTCCTCCTCACCCCAACCCCTGGGGCCCAAGCTCTGGGTCCCCCTGGGCCCCTTCCTCATTACCGGAGACAGAAGCCTGGACACTGGCCAGGGGTCAGGGTGGGCTGTCTGAGCCACACCTTGTGCCCTCAGCCTAAGGCCGGCTGGGCACCTGAAGACCGCCATTCTACCACCCGCATCCACAGCCGCGTTTACCAGCCGTGGCCACCCACCAGGTGTCCACGATCTGGGCCGTTCCTCCTGGTCTCCTTGCCAGGCTGCTCACACCACGAGCTGACCTCTGAGCTCACAGTCCTCCGCCTCTCCGTCCCACTGCCATACCGGGTTGGGTGCCAGTTACAGGCGGGAGCCCTCCCGAGCAGCCTGGTGCATGACCAGTGGGGGTGAGGGCGTCTGGGGCCGCTGGGCCTCCCAGCCTTTCTCCTCCGCCTGTGAAAGGACGCTACAATCAGGGTCCCGACCCAGTGGCTTGAGGGGACATCAACTTGGAAGTCACAGCAGTTGTTTGCCAGCGTGGGCCCTTTAACCCGAATGGTGACGAATTTCGACCCATCTTCGAGGGGCCTAGACACATCTGTGACAGGCTTTGAAGAAGTGGCTCTGGCCTTGTTGACTCAGGAAAGTGCCGCTTACGAGGTATTTCTATGTGAAACAGAAGCCTGTCGCTAAGAGGGACAAGCTCTAACATTTTCTGTCCTCTTCTACTCCATTCCACTCTCTTCGACTTGAAAACTAATGCTGATCACAGCCCATTAAATTGATTTCTCCACCTGCCTACGGATCTCGACCTGCGGTATAAGAACTGGTGCTCTGGATGCGGCCGACCGTTGCCACGGGCTGTCCTTATCCCGTGGCTCAAACACTGACTGATCGAGTGTGCAGGGCACCAGCTCGGATCTCAGACTCGGAACCCGGCCTCGCCCTGAAGCCGATTACAACGTGCAACCTGCCGGGAAGTTCCAGGCGTGCGTGCACGGCAGCCGCAGGTTGCCTGCTGGTCCTCCCAGAGTCCAGGTGTGTGGAGAGGTTTTCTCTCATTCCAGAGCTCCAGGGCGAACTGCAGCTGTGGCTCCAGGTTCCTGGAAACCAGCTGAGCTTCAGGGACGCTGGATGGCAGGACATCACCACGCCGGAGGCCTTGAATACAGAGCAAGGATCGGCCAGACAGGAAGCTGCGGAGAGGGACGTGAGGAGAGGAGCGATGGGTCCACTTCCCCTCCTCTGCCCACGAACGCAACATGAATCCCTCTCGGGCAAAAAGTAGGGGGAAGGTAGAGAAACAAAATAATTACTTATTAATTCTGTGGCTAAAATATTCATTGGTCCAGCTCCTGGGGCATCTCCGTCGGGTTCTGGCAGCAAGGCGATTGATGGAGAAACACTGGCCGCCATGGCCTCCTGGGCAGCTGCCACGAATGGGAAGACAGACAGAGCCTGTTTCCTTGGTGCGGATGCTCAAAAGCCAGCTGCCCGGTGCGTCTTCCAAGTGCCGCTGAGGGCGGCCGTGCCAAGGGAGCGAAGGCCCACATGCTCCTGCAGATGGTGTTCGGCCGTTTGAAAGGAACAAGGACTGGCACTTGGGCGGAAGGCGGGAGGGAGAGTGGCGGGCTGTCCTGCCTGTCAGACGAACCCCAGGGGTCTGTCTCGCGCCCCAGAGTCTGGTTCCCACCAGGGCCCCTTCCTCAGAGAGGCCCCATCCAACCTGCTCCTTCTTTGCCAAGGTGCCAAGAGCATGGAGCCGTTGTCCTGAGCGCCAGAGCCTGGCTCTGTGGTCATCCCAGCACCAGCCAGTGCCTTCAAGGAGAGCCACAGCCCTCGAGGCCACCATAGCCTGGGGATAGGGGTTCATGCACCCATTTAGCAGATGAGAAGACTAAGGTTTGGAGAGGTGGGGTGACCTCTGCAAAGTGGGGTGCCTCAAGACTGGGGTGCTGGGGCCCACTGAGGCCAGAAGAGGGGGGCTGCCAGTGCACACATACAGACCGAGGGGTGCCCTGTGGCTGAGGGGGTGGACAGTGCTCCCCCATGCCCATGAGCCCACGGGGCCCTCACTTTAGTTGAGGCAGGCCAGTCCCAGGAAGCGTCCTGGGCCAGCACCCAGGACACCCAAGTTCTATCCGGACCGCAGCCAATAGGCTGTATGACCATTTAAGTCTTGGCATCTGTCTTCTGCAAAACGAAAGGGTTGCTGCCCATGTGGTGTCCCTGGGCTCACAGGGGTGACTCTGGCTCTCAGAAAGCTCACAGCCCAGGAGATATGGATGCACAAGCCAGCAGAGGCAGGGCAGAGCAGCTTCCAACCTGGCATGTTCCTTCGATCTTTGTGCCTGAGTTTTCTCATATGTAAAGCGAGGATTATAACAGCTCCGGCTCACAGGGATTCCATGATTGTTAAGTGTCCTGGTTGATCCACAGAAATCCATAATAGTAACAATTGTTGTTACATTTGCTGGGCGCTCAGAGGAGCAGGAGTCATCCCTGGGTTTGGGAAGGGGGTCCTGGAGGGCCTCCTGGAGGAGGTGCTCAGCTGAACTGTTGATTGAGTAGGGTGTTGGCAGGTGATCAGAGTTGCTGAGGCCCAAGGTTTGGGGGCTGGGTGGCTCCAAACTCTTATGAAGCGGGGAGAGGGTGTCTCTGCCATCTTAGAATGAGTCCTCAGGAAACAGCATCCGGGATTTTTTCCTGGACTGATGAAGCCACTGTGGAAAGCAGTTATCATCGGCAGGATGGTGGCAGCCACCAGCCTCTGATTGGGGGCGGGGAGGACTGTGGCAGAGGCAGATTCTCCTTTCTAAAGAACAAAGAACTCGAATGTGTGAACGAATACAGCCCTTCAAAGGCGGCCCCTAGGGAGGCTCTGCCTGCTTTCCTGGGAGGCAGTTGCTCCTTAAATCCTGTCTGGACTCCTCTGGACAGCAGCCTCAGGGGGCCTCCGGTCTTGCTTGCTTGCCGTCAAGAGCACAGGTTCCAGAAAAGGCCAAGCTGAGTGCAAACCCTGGCTCTGCCTTTCACGGGCCGTGTGACCTTGGAATGGTCACGGACCATTCCAAGCCTGTTTTCCTCTCTATAAAAAGCCCTATCAGCCACCACTTTGTTAACCTGTAGGGTCTCAGCGAAGAAGCAAGGAAGTGAGTAAACCAGGCTGTGCACAGTATGTCTAACCAACATCACCTCCCTCCACTTCAGAAGCAGGTGCCAAGTCCAGAAGGAAGTGGGCTCCCACCTTGTTTTTGACTGAAAATGGTACCCCCGGGCTTGGCACCCCGCCATGCTTCCCCGACTTGGCAGTCGGCGCCTGGCACACAACACTCAGAGCTGCCATTTATCAAGTGCCGAGACACCGGCTGAGCCGCACGTGCGCTACCCCAGCTACCTTAAACGTTTGAAATATCCAAACTGCTCTGGACGGAGGCAAGCTTTCTGGGCGCAGATCAGTCAGAGGAAGGTGGGGGTGTTGTGACCGCCACGGTCATTATTAGCGCGTGTGCCCGCTCCAAACACTCCCCAGGGCAATAGGAGCCAGTGTCAAGCCAGGATGCAGCTTGGGGACACGGTGGCCACTGATGCCACAGCATGTCTGCCTGCCACTACAGCCTCTGGTGGATTCCAACTCCAGTCCGGGGTCCCCGGCTGGGGGTGCACGGCCTCTGCTGGGGCTGCCTGGGAGCAGGGGAGCATTTCATCTCTGCCTGAGCCTAATCCCACAGCCTCGCTGGACTCTTCTCCTGGTGGCTGCTTTGATGTTTTCTAAGTGAGGGAAGGATTTTCCTCCCCGCCTGGGGAGCTCAAATGGGGGGGATGGGGCTCGGTATGGAGGGGAGTGTTTCTCTCTCAGCGGAGCCAATTAGAGTCATATCTGAGCCACTGACCCTACACGACAGTCAAACACCTGGCAGAGCGCAGTCGCCTGCAGATCGGGGGTTTGGGCCACTCAGCTCATGGCGTTGGGGACAGTTGTCTGCGCTGTGGATCCGAGTGGAGGCTCAGAGCAGAACTGATTCTGTTGCAGGTCCCTGCAGTGTGGGATGCTGAGCTGGACCCGATTTCTGTAACCCCAGCTAGTAATTATGCCAAGACGAGGGTTTGGCAATCAGGCCTAGGCGACAGCGCCCCTAGGGGCATATCTCTGTGGGGGCAATCAAGACAGAGAGGCAGGATGGTGGGGGGACCCCAAGCAGGACCCTCCTTCTGACCACTGAAAACCCTCATGGGGCTCTGGCATGGCCACCGGGCTCCCCAGGCCCTGCAAGGAGGCTAAGCAAGATAGGAGGGCTACCCTGCTGGCCAGATGAGGAAGGGGATGCCCCACGAGGGGATGTGACATTTCCAGTCTCATAGGGTG